>NC_041816.1:25673670-25980901 GCF_900964775.1 Scleropages formosus
ATATGGAAAGATCTTGAGACAGACCTGAAACAGGTTTTCCCAGGGATTCGGCTGTCGCAGGCTGGCTCTGGCAAGGTGATGATTGAGGGCCCAATGAGCGACATTATGGGGGCCCGTGAAATGGTGACGGCTAGAGCTGCACTGGTTCATGAGAAGGAGGTTGCTGGGATCTCCTCCGCACTGCTGTCCTTCTTGAGCGCACAAGGACACGAAGCACTAACCAGCACCTTAGGAAATGTCGAAGTGAGAGCCGAGTTTACCATTTCAGGGCTTTCCTTGCTGTCCTTGTCAAAAGAAGCATTGGAAGAGGCACAAAGGGTCTTCCTCACTCGGATAGGGGAAGACAACATGCTTGTTCCAGACTTACCAAACATGCTCAGACTGAAGGAGGAGCTGCAATCTGAGGAACTACAGCTGAACCAGGGCATGATCAGGGTGAAGATGGTTTGCAGGCAGGACAGTGATGGGGATGCAAGCTACATCCAGTTGTTAGGCTACCGTGACCCAGTCAACAAACTGAAGAAGGTAGTCCAAAGGTTCCTGGAGGACCAGTCTATCCTTCAGACCTCAGTGGTATTGCCCTTCCCTGAAGCGTGGGACAACTTTTGTGACCTGTTGACACTGCTTGGTGTTGATCACACAGGGGTGCAATTTTCACTCCCAACCACACAAGAACCTTCTAGGGTAGTTCTCACAGGGCCCAAGCATTTAGTAACCTCTGTCTGCAGACAGGTCAGCACAGCATTGAGCTCCCTTGTCCAGGAGGTCTTTACCATCGATCGTCCAGGATCCCTCCGGTATTTCACGGGTCCGGGACGGGAGTACCTGCAAGTGGTGGGGCGCACTCACCGCTGCCTTGTTCAGTTGCGGGGCTCCGGCATTCCAGAGGAACCCAGTTACCAGCTGGAGGGGGGAATGTGTGTACGTGTGCAGCACGGCAATATCACCCAGGAGAAAGCGGACGCCCTGGTTAATGCGGCCAACGAAGACTTGGAGCACAGAGGGGGTGTGGCCCAGGCACTAAGTTTGGCAGGAGGTCCGGAAGTACAGCAGGCATGCCGGGAGCTGGTACGGCGGAGTGGGAAGGTGCCCACAGGTACAGCAGTCGCCACCACACCTGGCCAGTTGCCTTGTAAGGTGCTGGTGCATGTGGTAGGGCCTGTGTGGAGCATAACTCCAGGTGCAAGAAGGATGGTGCGGGCTCAGCTAGAGAGTGCAGTCAAGGCGGCACTCGAACTGGCAGAGAGTCACGGCTGCCGCTCCCTGGCTATGCCATGCATCAGCTCTGGCGTTTTTGGTGTGCCCTTTGACCTTTGTGCCACAGCCATAGTTACAGCCGTGAGAGACTTTGGCAGGAGTTCGCGTATCTTACAGAGAGTCACATTGCTAGACATGAATGTCGAAGCAGTGAGAGCCATGCAAGTCAGCTGCAACACACTTCTTGGAAGGAGGGAGCCCCCTGCTGCGAGGGCCGTGCAGCGCACAGATACAGGACGGTTGGAGTCCATCAGAGCAACTGCAGGGGGCGCTGCTGCTGCTGAATCCTTGATCCACGTGAAAGTTATCGTGGGGAACATTGAAGACCAGGAGGTGAGAAACTGACATTTATTTACTGCGTCAAATAAAAAAAAAAAAACAAATCTCCAGAACATATATATGTAAGATGAAGATGTGTATTTTCTAGTCATAAAATATGCAGACCTGAAAATACGGTAGTAGTCAGATAGAGTGAAGAGGCAGACCAGTGGTTTCCAAACCTATTGCTGTGACCAAAGGGCCCCAAGGAGAAAACCTCTGACTGAGTCATAAAGCTTCATTTTCATGTAAACCTGTTTTTCATTTTGTCCATTTGAAAATAATTATGTCTTGGTAACTAATTCAATAAAACAATATATGAAAACAACTGGTCATTAGCACTGTATGCACCATGTTTAGGGTCATTAGGCCAGGACAAGACTGAGTTCATGGTCAGGACTAAAAAAGTTTGGGAACCACTGTGATTTTGATTATGAATTTTGTTCGTGCATCAGGACGCCTCAAATATTGATGCTGCGAGAAATGTGACACTCTCTGCCTGCAGGTGGATGCCCTCGTTTCACCCATGCTGGGTCTCAACCCCCTGTCATCCAAGGTGGGAAAATGCCTTATGAACAAGGCTGGAAAAGGCCTGGAGAACGGGTTTGAGCAGGCTACTCGGGGCAGGCGCGCTGTGCCTGGGGACGTGGTGCTAGTGGAAGGGAAAGGAGCTCTAAATGTGTGCTGTGTCTTCTTCATCCGCTGTGAACGCTGGGCAGGGGTTTCACAGAGTTCTGCAGCGGAGGTTAGTATGCGAAAGTGCGTTTGCAAAGTTTGTGTGTGTATGTCTCTGAGATCATTTTGCCTTCAATATTCTGCATTTGCGCACTTTTTGGTCCATGTTACTGCAGCATAGCAGGGACTATCAGTTCTCCCCAAATCCTGGGCTTACCGTAATTATCCGAAATTCCCAATCCTAGCTAGTAAAATAGTTGCCGCTAATGAATGCGCAGATGTACTGACCATGGAACCTTCGACCTCTGTCTCCTGTCAGACTCTTCGACGAGCTGTGAGGGATGTCTTGAGATCATGCGAGAGCTGGGGTTTTGTCTCCGTGGCATTTCCTGTGATCGGGACTGGCCGTAGTATGGGCTTTCCCCACTCTGTGGTAGCTCAGATTCTCCTGCAGGAGATCCAGTTGCACGAGGAAACCCGAGTATCTGACACAGCTTTGTGTGTCTTTATAGTCATTCACCCCAGCGACAAGCACTCAGCAGCAGTGAGTATAAAGTGTATATTACTGCATGCTCCTTTTTGGATAAAATGTTTATTATGCTCCAAAGTAAATAGCACCTACGTATATGCACATCCTATGTATTGAATTAGCACTGGGTACTTGATTGAGCCAAATATATAAATTTCTCAGGCTTTTGAGGCATCCCAGAATGCTGTTCACCTACGGGGATTCCAGATGTCCATACTCCAAGGCAGGGGTAAAAGTGTCTTTTTCACACACACACACACACACACACACACTCTCTATCATACCAAAACACATACCAAAATACAAGTTAAACTAAAATAACTATTTAATTATGTTTTCTTTTTTTCTTTTTTTTTTTTTAAACTCTTTTAGCACCTTTCTATCGCTGCATCTCTTTAACCCAGGATGAGGTCTCTGTCATGTTGGGTGCTGTCAAGTTGCAGCTGGTCTTTGGAGACATCATAAAGGAGACAACAGATGTCATTGTCAATTCAACGAATTTCACAAGTGAACAAACTGGTAAACCAATAATCTTTTCGGTTCCTGCCAACATGATCTGAATATCTTAATGAATGTAGATGTGTAATATATCATAGGAGCAATACATGATACTGGAGCACCTATATGGAATAGTCAATAAATGCTCTTTCGATGTTTATTTCTTGCAGGTGTGTCAAAGGCCATCCTGACAGCAGCAGGGAAGAATGTTCAAGATGAATTTGACCGAGGTACCCAACACAGTTTGTTGCTCCAAGAATAGCGGTCAATTTATTATTGATTTATTAAGTGGCGTGAGCTTGGTCTCCACGATCTTCAGTGTATGAGGGACCTGAGTCTTTTCAAAAATGGCATGATGCAAAAAAAATCTCCAATTTTCACCATTCAAGTTCTTTGGTGATAATCTACATTACATTTATTTATTTAGCAGACACTTTTCTCCAAAGCAACTTCCAATGAACTCTATGTAGTGTTATCAGCTCACACACCTTATTCACCGCGGTGACTTACACTGCTAGATATACTACTTACAATGGGTCACTCATCCATACATCAGTGGAACACACTCACACACTATGGGTGAACCTGAACAGCATGTCTTTGGACTGTGGGAGGAAACCAGACCACCCAGTGGAACCCACCCAAACACAGGGAGAACATACAAACTCCACACAGACTGAGTGGGGATCCTAACCCTAAATCAGTGTCCACATTTTGAATGTACATGATTGTAACATCTATCTTCTCTTCTCTCAGTGAAATCTCAAGACGATGGAATCTGCTTCACACTAGCAGGAGCCTTAGCCTGCAAAATCATTGTACACATTTGTGCAAATAAGGACCTCGACCTGGTGAAGAAGCTCTGTGGCAAGGTTCTGAAATTCTGTGAACACAAGGGTTACAGATCTGTTGCCTTTCCTGCCGTGTGTGCAGGTATGCATCTTCCTCAATAGCAATAATTCGAAACAATTTATTAGGACCAAGTGAAACTCTTTTCAGTTTGCATCTCTCATTAGTCTTTCGAGTCAGTCACTTGTTCTTTGAAACTTCCAGAGTTCAGCTTCAATTCGTGGTATAGAAATGGGGAATCTCAAAATTTAAGCACAACAGAGGAAAAGGAGCCAGTTTGTCCATTGATTTGCACAGTCTCAGAAGTCTTGTGAAACAATGCAACTTCTCAATGGTGTGTTAAAGCCTAATTTTTTCAAAAGCTCCAAATATACTTGTCTCTGCACTGATCCAAAAGTGTTTTCTGTGGTTTAAGCAGTAATTTATATACTTTGAGGACCTGCTTTTCAGTTGCGTGTCTGCGGTTGTTTCTCCATGATGACAGGTGGAGCCGGGCTGGGTGCCCCAGCAGTTGCCTCATCAGTGCTTGACGGGTTGGCCTGTGCAGTGCGGGACTCCTCCTTCACCCATCTCTCTCTTATCCGTATCGTTCTTCTGCTGAGACCAGTGTTTGAAGCCTTCAGGTGTGCATTTGGTTCTGGTTGCTCTCCTCCCTATATCTCTAGTCCTTGTTCATCTTGTTTTTCAAGGAATATATGAAACAGTCATGATTATTTAACAGTTTATTGGTTCTATTCATTCATTGGATAATCCGTTGGTTTCCTCAGTTTATTCAAAATTTCATTCCATCAAGGTCCAACATACACAGATATCTACCAGAAACAGGGTTTTCTAGTCCAGGTGGTTTCGATGACTTCTGTTCCCAGATGCTCTGAGCCATGGACTGGTGTGGGTCTTGTGCTGAAATATAGACAGTATCTGAAGTGTCACTGTTCTCTATAGGTCAGAACTGGAGAGTCGTCTAGGAGACCATGCTCCATCTCCTTCCCTTAAAGGTTTGCCGTCATAGCTTTGATTGCAAATTCTAAACTAGGCCCTGTCCCTGCTTACTTGCCAAGCACTTCCACAACCTTCCAAACCTGCCTCCACCTGTGTCAAAAGCATCCTCTACGGTCTTCATCACAAGCTTCAGTAGACATTCGTAAAATTGCAGACATAGATTTACTCCAGAAGACTTCAATTCTATTCCCACCTCTTATCTTCTTCCCTACTCTCTGTTTAATCCTCACTTATTTTTGCCTCTCTCACTCCCTCGATTCTCCTCCTCACAGAACGAAGCAAGAAATTTCTGAAACAGATACTGAAAAAAGATTCAGAAACCTCTTTGGTTTCTAATAGCCCCGCCGAGATTTCCATGTTGACCTTGGATTCCTGGCGCCCGCTCCCGGCTGTGGTGTGTGTTACGGGGCCGGGGCAGCAAGCCTTGCGGGATGTCCAAAGAGACCTGGAGGCAGTTTTGCAGAAACAGCTCTACGACCGGGAATTTGAGGCTGAAGATCTTGCAAAGTTGTCCCGTGAAGACCTGGCCTCACTTATGAAGCTAGCACAGGAGCAGGAGCTCAGTCTTCAGCCTGAGGGGGTAGGAGAGAGGCCTGGGATAGGGCCAAGGCGCTATGTAGTCCGAGGTCTAAAGGAGACGGTTCTTCAGTTTAGTGACGCTGTCCAGCAGGCACTGACGGGTGCTCTTTGTAGGAAGTTGCGTGAAAGAGAGGAGGTGCTGATGTTCCTCAGTGTCCAGTGGATGATCCTCACTGCCAGGGCAGAGTGGGAGGAGATGGACCTGAAACATAATTACACCCTTGAGCAGAAGTACCAGGAAAATAACAGTTCAGTGTTGGACTTAGACTGCCCTGGAGGGGATGTGCTAAAGGTGGACCTTGGAAAAATGGAAGCCACATCCAAAAATACTGGGCTCACCTGCAGACTGAAAAGGATGGAGCAGCATACAGGTAGTGAGAAAGGATACAGCTACTCTTACTGCTTTGTAACATAAGAAAAAGAAACAAGTATCTGGGTGGCATGGTGGTGCAACACTAGCATTGGTAAATCACAGCTCACACAGGCCTGTAGGTTTGAATGCAGTTCAGTCTCCGTGGAATTTTTGTGGATGCAATACAACAACCGTAATATTACTGTTACTGTTTTGTAACAATGTATTATACGCAATAAGTTCTAAGACTGGCCACTGTGTAGCGCTGTTATGCCACATCTGCCAATGACTCACAACCATGGCAGTGCCTCCTGGCAAGTCGTCTTAAAACACACTGCTTCCACAAGGTGAACTATAACCATATAATAATTCAAGTAATTTAAAATTATGAGAATCTCATCTACATTCCCAAATACATCCATAACATCCTGCTGTTACTATTATTAGTATATTATCAGTAGTATGAATGTCAGCAGTACTGCTTGTAACGCTCCAGTAATGACTGTTCTGATCACAGAATACAACCCTCCTTCCTGCTGGGACCCCATGGCTCCGGGAGAATCCATAAAGAAGGTCCTCCTTGAACAAGACTCACCTGAGTACCGGGACGTGGCCCAAAATTTTCTGAGGACAGCCACAGGACACACTATACACAAAGTAAGACAATATTACAATGCACTTTACACTAAGTCAGTATTTCTTCCTTACATGGAGTAAGTCAGTTTTTATGCCTCAGACAAACTGAGTGATGGTTAATACTCACACCATGCACCGAGTCAATGCTTATAGCTTACACAGTCATACAATATGTATGATATTCATTGGGTAAATATTTATTACTTTCACATAGTGAGATTCTGTGAGTTCTCATATTTAACAGAAAGTTATTCATTTGTATCTTCCAGAGCAAACCAATATTTATATGTATAAGCCAATATTATAAATTTTATCACAAGCCAGTACTGCAAATTGTATCACATCCTTCAAATAAAGTACTGCGTCATGTACATTGTGGTATATAATGATACATTGTGACGTACTAGGAAGGGGTGCGGTGGCGCAGTGGGTTGGACTGCAGTCCTGCTCTCCAGTGGGTCTGGGGTTCAAGTCCCGCTTGGGGTGCCTTGTGATGGACTGGCGTCCCGTCCTGGGTGTGTCCCCTCCCCCTCTGGCCTTACGCCCTGAGTTGCCGGGTAGGCTCCGGTTCCCCGTGACCCCGTATGGGACAAGCGGTTCTGAAAATGTGTGTGCGTGCGTGCGTGCGTGCGTGTGTGTGTGTGCGTGCGTGTGTGTGTGTGCGTGCGTGTGTGTGTGTGTGAGATGTACTAAATACTGACCATGCACAGGGTGATTTTCCATCATCAAACTCCTGTATATGATAACTTCATGGAATATTGGCTTTCTTTGTAGATTGAGCGCGTGCAAAACATTCACCTGTGGCGCTCGTACTGGGGCAAAATGCAGCAGTTCACGGAGAAGAATGGAGTGGGTCAAGTTGGAGAGAAGTTCCTTTACCATGGCACATCAGTTGCTGCATGTGATTCCATTAAAAGGGAGGGCTTTAACAGGAGCTTTGCAGGAAAGCATGGTAAAATCAGCGTACAGTGTGCCCTTCTCCGACCTTTCACTAAAACCCTGCTCTTCATGTCCTCTGCCTGCATTTCTCTATGTGCTTCATTGCAACAGATGAGACAGGATAACAGGTGTGGTGCTCGTCTGTGTGACATGGGTTTTATTTACTCCGTCGTCGGGGGAGAAGGAAACGGAGGGGAAAGGGGGAACTGGTAGAATGGGGACTCGGCCCGGTCTTTGCGGCGCCGTCCGCGGGCTCGGGTTCGGGGTCGTGCTCGCTCTCGTGCTCGTTCTTGCTCTTGTGCTCGTGCTTGCGATCATTCTTGTGCGTTCTCCCGTCTCTCGGCATTGGTTCTCCTCCACCGTCTCTCTCCCTCACTGCCGGGCGCAGGGGAAGACATAGGGTGGGTGATTAGCCCCAGCTGTGGCTGATTTGTCTCCGTCTCCACCCCCGTCCCCCGCCGCTTCGGCGTGCTACATTCATTTATGCTCTACATCTCACTTTTTTCTTTTCTCAGCATCCTTTCTCTACATCTCTGTTCCCTACATCTCGATACTGTCATCATTATATGTAAACAATGTCCAAATGGTTTATCAATTATTTGTTGTTAGATCTTGAAAAAGCAAATTCTTGAGTAATAAAACCTGATTATTAACTTTTACATGGCTAACAACTTTGTTCATGGCAAATTACAATATTAGACAAGTAACAAAAAACTGAGGGCTGTTCCCAGTGGAGCAAAAATGGTTAAATACCTGACAGTAAGACAGCATGAGAAGGTTTGGAACTCTGGACCTTCACATGGAAAGACAATAGCCATGACCAGTACAATATCTGTTCCACCCCAGTGAAGCAAAGGCTACATCTGTTTTACAATAAAAGCTTATAAATAGATGTCTTCTCATATGAACTAGAACTGAAAAATGATGCTTGTTATTTTGTTTGTCTCCCTGTAGCAACGAGACATGGAGTGGGTGTGTACTTTGCGGTACATGCCAGTTACTCAGCCAGCCTTGCGTTCACCCCTCCTGACCAGGCAGGACTGCGGTACATGTATGTGGCGCGTGTTCTGACTGGCCACTACACCGTAGGAACTGAAGACATGAAGGTTCCCCCACTTCGCTCCGGAACAAACCCACCCGATCGCTTTGACAGCCTAGTGAATGCTGCCAATAACCCCAGCATGTTTGTGATTTTTCATGATGACCAGGCCTACCCTGACTACCTTATCACTTTCAAATGATCTCTCATGGCTCCTTCTTCCTTTGTATGGCTACTATTCATTTGATCTTTTTTCACATTGTTCTTGTTGTCAGCATAACTTTCTTATTAAAGCCATAATTTCTGTTTGCGGAGTGCTGAGATGAACAGTGTTTTCCAAAGGCAGAACTAAAACTGCTTATAATACAGCAACGCCTTCCTGTATGTATTAGAGGTGTTCCCAAAGGAATTTCATAGGTGTTTCTACAGAATATAGTAGATATTAGGAAGTAATCAGGGCAGCTGATGGCAGAGTGGTTGAATCTGCTGCCTTTGTACCGAAAGGTTGCAGGTTGGAATCTTGTTTCCAGCAGTAGGACCTTTAAGCAAAGTACTCACACTAAATTGCTCTAGTAAGAATGATCTAACTACTTAAATGGGTAAATAATTATTAGTCACTGGATAAAAGTGTCAGCTAAACATGAACCCAAAGGTTGTATTTCCTACAAGTAATTTGCAAAGTGATGGTTCTACAATTCCTATTTTCAGTGATAAATTTTAAGCAAAGAAAGATTTTTACCATTGGCAGGCTGTCTGTAGTTAATTACACTGAGTACCCTTTGAAACTGCTGTTGGAAAAGATACTGCAAAAAAAAGTCAGAAAACATAAGAGACAAAGAGAAGGGACAGCTGCTATTCAGATGCGGTGAGACGTAACAATGTCTTGTTTTGTCAAAGGACAAGGAATACCTGCGGACCCAGTCATGCTTGTATTATTTATTTCAAAAGAACATCATATTGTTTCTTGGCTCATACGTTGTACTGTATGTTGCTAGTTTTCTTATGACAATTTAATGATTGCTGTACAAGATGCCTAATTTCCCAATTACCTAATGGAACTGTGGATTTACATTTACATTTACATTTATTCATTTAGGAGATGCTTTTTACCAAAGCGACATACATCTCAGAAGATACAATGTGTGCATTATATTAGGAGAAAGAGAGACATAGTTGCAGAAGTGTGATTCTTAAGTAGTTTGTTTCTTTTCACCATATGGACCAATGTTTATCCCACGAGTAGCTTCATAAAACTCAAAATAGACAATTCCTGATCACCTTCTGATTTTTTTTTTTGAGATACACGAACATGTGTCTTGTTTGACGTAATTTGTCACTGTAGGTGTTAACACTGTTAACAGATGGTTGGTTGTATCAGATACAAGAAAATAAAATGAATGATTACAGATGGCATGCCAGTTAAAACTCCTTGTGACTGTAAACAATAACCTACAAAATATATTTTATTTTGTAATGACTCAGAACAACCCAGTAATATGTATGTGTCACTTCAAGATCCCTTTTGGGCCAAAAATTACTGTATATAGCCTCTTAGAATAAAACTTCTATGTAAAACTTATATACGTATTAACAGTATATAGGCAGAATGAAGATCAAATATCAATTTTACACAAGCAAGTTGCAGCAAAACTAACATTCCATTCAGTGAAACAAACAAAAGAAGTTTATGAAAAACTTTAACACGAAATTATGAAACCAAGGTCAGCAAACACATTTTTATCTCATTTCCACTGAGTTACGCAAACAATACATAAGTTGCAATACTGGTCATTGTTCATGTTAATACATTCTTTGTAACTTTGTTGTACAGGCCAGCTGATATACAAAATGACCATATGGCCATTACTAAAAGTAAAATCTTCCCTCTATCTGTCCATCCCTGCATCAGTTTTCAGTAAACAGTTGTGCTGGTGAGGGCTATAGAGGACCTGGGCTAACTAGCTATGCTTGACCATGGTCTCCAGGTCCCCCAGGGGGGCCTCCAGGCATTTCAAGACCAGTTGAGATATATAACCTCTCTGGCCTGTCCTGGGTGTCCTCCAGGCCGTCCTTCGAGTGCCTTCCATAGATTTCCAAACCACCTCCACTGGCTCGATAACAAGATAAAAAGAAGTGAAAGTCTTCATATTCACCACAGGCTCTTTATTTATGGATTTGTTCAAGTCAAAAACTTTTAGAGTTCCCATTGACCATTTGCAAACAGCATACTAGATTCTCTTAATGGAATACCACTGGTTAAAAAAATAAAAGAAATGCAAACTAATTTGAGATACCATTGTAACAAAACAATTCCTTATTCAAAGGGTGGTGCATGTAGGAATAAACTTTCAGTTTAGTACAGTTACAGTTTTTACATTAAGATAGCATTAGATAAAAGCCCGTCCAGTGCAGGAATTATCTGGAAGGTAAGATGGAACAGAAAGAAACATACAGTGAATTAAGTTATTGTTGTACAGTTTGTGTTCCTTCAAAAATATAAGAACTCCAGTAGGAGAGCTGCAGATACTGTGCTGTATAAATGGGTAAAATATTTGTCACTTTGGGCAAAGATATCAGCTGAATAACGATTAGGCAAAACATGATCTGCTATATCAAGCAGACCTTAGCTGTGGTCATCACTTGAACTGTGTTTCTTTGTACAGTATGTTGAGTGAAGCTGACAAAGCCAGCAGCTAAATAAGGGTTAATAACCAGACATTCAGCCAAAACATTTTTGAATTCAATGACACAAATTCTTTTTTTTGTGAACTGGAAAATGCAACACTGACACAACATTAAATTATGTTGTTACTGCTATACTAGTAATGAAATAAGTGGACCTAATTTTATAAATTCAATAATTCACACACACACACACTAAAATACCTATTACATCAAATTCACCAAACATGCACACTAAGAACTGTGTTAACAAACAGTCTAATGGAAAATCAGATTTTGTTAATAGACACCATACAACAACTTTGCTGCTTTAGTAAGCATTTGAACCTGTGGCACTTCATATGAACTTCGCATGTTGGACTGAACCCGATGGGCTTCACAAAATGCTGAAAAGAACTGAGAACGAAGAAGGAGGGTAACAAAGAGAGAGGGAAAACTCTGCGCTCCGCTGGCGCGCTCCTATCATTCTTGCCTGTGCTGGTGGGTGTGTGAAACCTGTCGATCGGGTTGTAAGATTCAAGAGGACTGCGAGCTGCTGGATCATAGTGACTTGACAAGACGGCACAGAAAGAACATCCATGGTAAGTCCACAATCTGCGGACATTACATTTATTCATTTTGCTGACACTCTTCCCTAAGACTGCATTTCCAGCATTTATAGCTTCCCATTTATATAGCTGGGTAATTTTACTGCTGTAATATAGGGTAAATACATTACTCAAGACTATTACAGTTAGAGGTGGGATTCAAACCTGCAACCTTTGGGTTCAAAAGCAGCAGGCACTAATTGCAAAGCTATCAGTAATGTAACTAATGCAAATAATTTATCTTACATTACTGTATCAGCAAACATTAATTTGCCTTCCAGTATTAATAGGTCACTGCAGTGAATGTAAATCCCCAAACGGTGCCTCGTGTGCTCCTAGTAAAATTATACAATGCTTAAATGGTTATAATTATCAGTCAGTGAGTAAACATCAAGTATCTTGTTTTCTCCACATTGTTAAACTTTAGAAATAAAACTAAAGCTTCCATTGCTATTCCTGCCTTAGTGCGTCGCAACACTAGTGTGTATTTTGTGAGTTTTACTGAAGTAACACTGCAGTACACTATCATGATGGAGCAGGTGGTGTAGTACTTAGGGCTGGTAGGTTGGTAGCAGGTTTGAAATCCCACTCCTTTTGTAGGACCACTGATGAAGGTGATTACAAAGATTTGCTCCAGTATGGTAACATACTGTTTAAACGGATACTGTGAATCACTGTAAGTAGCTTGTTGTTGTACAAACACAACAGAGTAATTCCCCAAAGGCTCAATGTATCAAAGATTAATGAATTCTGCTGATTTTTGATGTGCTCCTGTCCTCACCAGGACAAGATGTTATTGGAAGGTGACACAGAACGACATGAGGAAGAGGAGTTTGAAGACAGCGAGAACAGTCAGGTGTGTTTGTAGTGAGGTTTCCAGTTAATCGGAGATCTCACATACCTTGACGTCATGGTTGAACGGAGAACGTGTTCTAGTCCTCTTAGAGAGCAATTGCTCCCTTAATTTGGCATCAGACAATCTTTGTGCATTTGACATATCTTCAAAAAGTGTTTTATATACTCAGGTTTTTTGCTATGGTTTGACCTCTCGCTCTCTACACCTTGACTGATCGTCCATCTGGAAGCATCCAGGTCTCTGTCTGTAGCCATTTAGTTCACATGCATCTCTTTCACAGGGTGTGGAGAGGGTGCATGTCATGTTGAGAAAGGCCTCGAGGATCCCTATCCGAGGCCGACGCAAGGTAGCATATCTCCATGTCTTTGCAAGGATGAGTAATGGTCAACATATCGTCTCCTGCGTTATTACTTTACATTAGTTTTTATTTTAACAAATGTGTCTATCAAAGGATTTTAAATGGCATTGTCTCTTCTATACATGTATTATTTACTTAAAAAATGAATGTTAATGGGCCAAATTATCTTTTATTTCCTAAACATACATTTTAAGTTAGAGCAAAATATTTATAAATAAGGCGGTACAGGTAGTCCTCGACTTATCACATGTGATTTACGACAATCTGGACTGATGATGGTCATTCTATTAATCTTAATACATTATTTTTTAATCCTGATGTTTGGTTGTACAGTAACATTGGTTGTTCACACAGCTACAAGGCAACATTTTTGTTATTGTTTGGATCTCTAGTTTTGGTGTCCAGCAGGAATTGCATTTAGTTTACAAAATTTTTGATCTGTTATTTCCTTCAAGTTACTTTTTTAAATGGCTGGCAAGTGAAAAAGAAATTGTTGTGCTGGTGCTATGAAGAAAGGCAAAAGATAATAGATTTAGAAAAGAAAGTGAAAGTAGTAGTCGCTGACTTTTCTAAACAACTTTTCCGAGTCAGGGCTTTCAACAGCCTATCCTGGAATCACTGGGCACAAGGCTGAGGAATGGATACACCCCACAGTCTATGTCAGAGAAACCAAACACACACACACACACACACACTACAGGCATCAAAGCATCAAATTTAGCTGAACTGCTTGTTTTTGAAGTACTGAACAATTAGAGATTTATGTAACCATGACGTCAAGAACTTTGGACACTTCTTGAAAGGTCCTGATGTTGTCATTTCCACTGAGCTATGCAAACTTTTTCTGAAGGTTAGGGTTCAAACTGTAACACGCATGCGTGAAAAAGAAAGCTACAAACAACTGTGGGTAATTTGACACAGGGGTCATTAGATAACAGTAAAATGGAAAGAAAATAAATTGTATTTATTCTTGATCAGACTAATTAGGAACAGATGTTGCTGTATGTATTTCTGGCATTATCAAGCATGTTTTCCTTAAATAAGATTTTCAAGATCTAAATGAGTGAAATGTTTTTTTCCAGGTCAGGAATTCATACTCAAAACAAGATTTCAGCAAACCCACCCCCTTGTACAAGGAACCTGATGTCCTCAAAGCCATGCCACCAGACATGAAGACTGATATTTTTCAAGCCCCACCCACAAACCTTGAACCTGACATTTTCCAAGCCCCAGACTTGCATCAAAATAGAAACCCCTTCCAGTCCTCACTCATGGACACTAAGCCTGATGTCATCCGGGAATCATCTTCAGTTATAAAACCTGACATTTTCCAGGTGAATCCTTCAGATCTGAAAGAAGATATCTTCCACGCCCCACCTTCAGATCTGAAACGTAACATTTTCCGAGTTACACCGTCAAACCTGAAATCTAATGTTTTCCAGTCCAAACCTTCAAATCAGCATCCTGACCTCTTTCAGGCCACATCTGCAGATGCTAACCCTGATATTTTCTTGACATCTCCATCAATTCCTAACAACATCCAGGTCACACCCTTGGACATGAAGGGTGACATCTTTCAATCTCCTCCTTCAAATCTAAAACCTAATCCCTTCCAAGCAAGGCCCTCGACCCTAAAACCTGACATATTCCAGATTACACCTTGTAATCAGAATTCGGACTCTTTCCAGGCCACATGTTTGGACCCTGAACCAAATGTCTTTTTGCCATCACCCTCAAATCTGAAACCAGATATCTTCCAATCAACACCTTCTAACCTGAAGACTGACATTTTTCAAACTCTATCTTCAGACCTGAATCCCAACACATTCCCATCGACACCCTTGGACTTAAAGCTTGATGTCAGCCAAGTGATAGATTCAAATCAAAACCCTGAACCCTTTCAGGCTACTTCTTTGGACCCTAAAACGGATATCTTCTGGGCATCACCCTCAAACCTTAAACCTGACATTTTTCAAGTCACTCCCTCAAATACGAAGCAAAATATCTTTCAACCCTCAACTTCCAACCCAATGGCAGACCTATTCCAAGCCTCGCTTTCAGATTTGAAAACCAATACTACCCAAGCCACAACCTTGAGCACAAAACTTGATATCATTCAGGCCACATTTTCGAATCAGAATGCTGTCCCTCTCCTGGCTCCTACTTTGGACCCTAAAAGAGATATATGCTCAGCAAAACCCTCAGATCTGAAACCAGAAATCTTTCAAGCTATATCCTCAGATCTGAAAGAAGATATCTTCCAGCCTATGCCATCTGACCTGAAATCTGACACCCTTAAAGACAATGCACTAGACATGAAATCTGATGTTAGATCATCTGATAAGAAATACAATCCATTCGAGACCACACAGAATGATCTGAAACAAGACCTTTTCAAGGCCAGACCTTCTGATCTGGAAGATGTCTTTAGATCCCCCTCCCCAGACCTGAAAAAGGGCATCTTCCAGGACTCTCCAATCTATGCAAAACAGGTATGCTACAGTAGATAGTGAGGACAGCTGTATAAATGTGTTTCTGAAGTCCAATTCTAACCATGATAGAAACTCATATGAGAAGGTTTTGGTATTTCCAAAATTAAAAAGCAGAACTACCTGCACCACATACCAGCTCAGTTCAAGTACTGGATACTGAAGCTTTTTTAAATTGGATCTTTGAATAGACGTGAGTCCCAGATTCAGTAAATGTGCATAAATCCTTACATTTTCATGCAGAATGGTCACACCAGCAGCACACAACATGCATTTTCTCCTCTGCCTCACCAGGTGGGTCCCCTGCTAAATTGAAACTGTTTCAAAATTCGCTTCTGACCTTCAGCATTTATATTATTTACACCAAGCCTCCTTATTGTCTGCTAATAAGCTATTGGCATTTATTCATAACCTTCACCAATCAACCACCTCCTAAACATTATACATTCTACCTCTAGTTCTTTCATGATAAAGAAGATAATTCTGCTCTGGGATGATATCTCGACTGTGCATTAAGATTCTGCATTCTGTTCATTTCCTTTATTTTATAGCCCTTTCTGCATAGTTGCACTCTTACTTTCTATACACCTTTTTGGTCAGTCATTTCTACAGTGGAGTGCTGAGGAATAACAGTCATGACTGGGTTTCTGTCTCTTAATATGTGATCCAACAGGACAGTAAAGCCAAAGCTATTGAGGAAGATGATTACCCAGTCTTTGAAAACATTCTTCTTATTGGACAGGTCTGTGTGTACTGAAGCTATTTTGTATTTAATGTATGAATATATGGTATCTTTGAATATTAGAAGTGTTTTTTTTAGTTGTAGGCTGATTGTTAATAGCTGAATTGTGTATGCATGTGATTATTTTCAGGAAAAATGTGTTGAAGACTGGCCAGAAGATAGCCCAGTGCTTAATCCTGACTGGAAACCAGTGTGTACCAATCCTAAAATCTGTCATCGTATCATTTAGAGATAAACCGATGACTGACTGATAGTAAATTGATGATGAACTGATCATTCTTTATGCCATTGTGTACTGCTGTAGTCTATATTAGGATTCTACTGTTTTATTCTATATTACAGTCTTAATTTCCATAACCTAGTAGTACTCTCTGAATAGTTGCGCTTTTACCTTTTATAGACCTTTTTCTTGCAGGTCAGTTCCGCAATGCGATACTACATTATAAACCATAATCTTAGGCTCTCTGATTCCACATTTACCAATTATTGATCAATTCTTCCACTCTCTTAATCTTCTCAACAGCCTGGCAGATATAGGCTTCGAAGAGAGTCCTTAAGGGTAAGATGAGCTAAGTGCAGCTTTATCTGTGAGCAAAGTTTAGCCCTGATTGTGACAACAAGGGTACAGATGAATGGGTCCATGAATCCAGACATTATTTTTCTCCCTCTGTGTATCGTTCATTGACACTTAGGTTACCATGGAAAAGGAGAATGGCAAGGAGGATTTTGCGGACAATGGTCATGAGAAGGATGGCAAGATGGTACGTTTGGTAATCATCTATCACCCTGTTTGTTTGCCCATCTCTGTCACTGCAGTCTTAGATATTGTTGTAAGTTAGTTTTAATTGTCTCCACTTTGCATCTCACAATCTGAAATGGTTCGTTTTTTCTCAGAAAAAAGGAAGAAGATTCAGTGTGACTCTTGGCTACAGAAGAGGTTCGAAGGTTAGAACGTGAAAACTCCAGTATATCTGTATTTGTGTGCTTTTATTGTGTTTGTGAGTGTGGGGGTCCCTTACATAATGTATGCTAATATTACAAGAATTTACAGTTGAGACCAAATGTAATTTGCATCCTAAAAATTTGCATAACAAGTTATCAATTTACACTCATGAGAAACAGGCCTAAAGCTGGATCTCCAACACACGTTGTGTGGTTTCTCCCAATTGTCTCCATTGTCTCTGACTTAATTATGTCAAAATGAATGTGTGTGGCTTTATATTTTTCAGAGTAAATATGAGAATCCCAACTCAGAACGCAGGAAGTCCCAGGTAAATCATAAGTATATTTTGTGTATGTGTGTTTGCACATCTATGTATGTTAATGTACATTTGCTAATGATAGATTTTGCTTTAGAAGTGTATGGAAGAAACTAATTCAGGAGATTTTGTGTATCTGTGCATGATTGTATGTATATGTTATTTTTTTTTTTGTTTCTGAGCACTAATAAAGTGTTTTTCTTTTCAGGAAAATTTTCTGGATGATAACGGAGACATTAATACAAGTTGCAGAGGTTCCAAGGTAAACTGGCTGTGTGTGTTTGTGCTTCTGTGGATGACTCTGTGATTGTTCTTTTATTAGTTACAAGGGTGTGTGTGTGTGTGTGTGTGTGTGTGTGTGTGTGTGTGTGTGTTTTGTTTGTTTTTTTCTGAAGGAGAATTTTCTGGATGAAATAAAATATGGAGGTGTGAACACAAGCCGGAGAGCGTCCAAGGTAAAATGATTGTGTGTATGACTTTTACTGATTTGTCTGTTTTGGGTTTGTACACACCAGTGATTATATGTTGATTTTTTCCAGGAGAATTATCTGGATGATAATGGAGACATTAATACAAGTCGCAGAGGCTCCAAGGTAAACTGACTGTATGTTTTTGTGCTTCTCTGGATAACTTTGCAATTTCCCTTATTTACCAGTGTGTGCATGTACTGTATGTTCTTGTGTTTTTCTTTTTTCTGAAGGAGAATTATCTGGATGAAATAAAGTATGGAGCTCTGAGTACAAGTCGGAGAGCTTCCAAGGTGAAAGGACTGAATGTGTTTGAAACACAGTGTGCTTGACTTTAATTGGTATGTGTGTATTTGTATGTGGGGGATGCAGTGGTGCAGTGGCTTGGACCACAGTCCTACTCCCTGGTGGGTCTGGGGTTCGAGTCCTGCTTGGGGTGCCTTGCACTGGACTGGCATCCTGTCCTGGGTGTGTCCCCTCTCCCTCCAGCCTTACGCCCTGTGTTACCGGGTAGGCTCCGGTTCCCTGCAACCCTGTATGGGACAAGCGGTTCTGAAAATGTGTATGTATTTGTATGTTAATAATAAGTTTTTTCCAGGAGAATTATCTGGATGATAATGGAGACATTAATACAAGTCGTAGAGGCTCCAAGGTAAACTGTGTGTATTCGTGCTTCTGTGCATGACTTTGCAATTTTTCTTATTTACCAGTGTGTGCATGTACTGTATGTTCTTATTTTTTTTCTTTTCTGAAGGAGAATTATCTGGATGAAATAAAGTATGGAGGTCTGAGTACAAGTCGGAGAGCTTCCAAGGTGAAAGGACTGAATGTATTTGAAACACTGTGTTTCTGTGCTTGACTTTAATTGGTATTTGTGTATTTGTATGTGCTAGTGCTTGTATGTTAATAATAAGTTTTTTCCAGGAGAATTATCTGGATGATAATGGAGACATTACTACAAGTCGTAGAGGCTCCAAGGTAAACTGACTGTATGTTTTTTGTGCTTCTCTGGATAACTTTGCAATTTCCCTTATTTACCAGTGTGTGCATGTACTGTATGTGCTTGTGTTTTTTTTTTTCTGAAGGAGAATTATCTGGATGAAATAAAGTATGGAGGTCTTAGTACAAGTCGGAGAGCTTCTAAGGTGAAAGGACTGAGTGTGTTTGAAACACAGTGTTTCTGTACATGTGCTTGACTTTTATTGGTATGTGTGTATTTGTGTGTGCCAGTGCTTGTATGTTAATAATAAGTTTTTTTCCAGGAGAATTATCTGGATGAAATAAAGTATGGAGGTCATAGTACAAGTCGGCGAGGTTCCAAGGTGAAAAGACTGAGTGTGTTTGAAATACAGTGTTTCTGTACATGTGCTTGACTTTTATTGGTATGTGCGTATTTGTGTGTGTCAGTGCTTGTATGTTAATAGTATATTTTTTTTCCAGGAGAATTATCTGGATGATGGAGACATTCACTCAAGCCGCAGAGGTTCCAAGGTGAAGTGACTCTGCATATGAGTGTTTACTTATGAGATTTTGGGATTGTGCTTGTTGGGTTTAAATAATGGTTTTTTTTTCCCTTTAGGAAAATTATCTGGATGAGGCAACATGTGGCAGTCTTAATAAACCACGCCGAGATTCCAAGGTGCATTTTTTTGACCCGGTGCATTGTGCACATGTGGCCTGTGCATGCATTGCATGTTCTTTCTGATTTATGTGGATGTTGATGCATGTTACTGCAGTTTCTTGAAGAATACTCAGAGACAAAGCCAGAATTCTTGAGGGAGGGAGCTGGAGAAGGTGAAGAGAACAACATCACAGTAGGTGTTCCTCAACTCTGTGTGGTGATCATCACAATAGCTGCTCCCAATCATACTGCAGCCTCATCTTGGATTAGAGAGAATTTCAGGAATCTTATTTATCCCTTTGTTTCTGCAAACACACTGATCTCATCTTACTGTTCTGTCCGGTCTTCTCTTCATTCATTCTCACTCTTGTGTGTTTGTTCAATTTGCCAGCAACACAAGAAAGGAAAAAAGATCAAAATTCCTTTCTTGCAACCCAGAGGCTCCAAGGTAATATATGTATTTTTTTAGGATTCTGTATGCTTGTGTTTGGTGGAGCAAGTCTACCTCAATTTCTGTACATAGCACTTTTACACTTAGGGTTGATCATATGTTTTTTTCCAGGAAAATATTTTGGATGTAACAAAATGTGATGATCTCAGTGGGACACGCAGAGATTCGAAGGTAAAATCACCTTGAGAATTCTAAGGTGAAATGTGTATGAGAGTACATGTCAAAAAGGTCTCTTTCATGTTCAAGTTTCATGATTTATTTTCATTCTCTCTCTTCCTACGGTAATGTACATTGGGGGTGGGGAGCACAGGATGGGTAGGTGACCAGATATTGGTGCCAGTGGAGGGTTATAAACAACAACAGAGCAAAGACAATACAATGCAACAGAGCGAAGAGCAAAGACAGGACACTCCTGTACAAACTGACAGCGGGAAATGACTATCAAAGTACAAATTGCTCTACCGTTTTGCAGAAATGCTTTAATGGATAAGTAGTGTGATGTGAGTATGGAGGGAAACAGTTCGCTGGTGGTTTAGTGATCTGACAGCCTATGGGAAGAAGCTGAAGTGAGAGGTGTGAGTGGAGATGTTTCAAGCATTTGGGTAGTAGGGTAGAGGGCAGTAGAGGCCATGATCTGGGAGGCATCCATGATACATCCATGACAATACACATTTCCTGGGATAACCATCAGAATTTAAAAAATTCCAGAGTAAAAATTGTGGACCATGGACACTAATGCACACATGTTATGTTCACAATGGTAATGAGGGTCTGCAATATGACTCACAGAGTATACCAGAGCCAGAGGAGAATCTACCTGGAGCCACTTGTGCTGACTACCATCTGTCAGAAGCAGCAGAGGTAAGAACCCTTGAACCTCAGACTGACTGCAGTGCACTCAGACAGTACTACACTGACAGTGATTTCAGTACAGTGGCTTTCACACCAAGAGACACTAAATGTAGTGCTTAGAGCTGTTGCTCTAAGGCTAAAGGCAGGGTAAGGAGTGTTGAGTTGAATTTGACTCATGGTGACCATTGGCGTGGTTCCCATGGTAAGGTAGGGTATGGAAATGTTTTACTTCTGCCTTCTTCCACACATCATTGGAATTGGAATGAAGGAGAGAACATGCAAACTGTGCACACCCTGATCTGCATTGAAGAGTGCAACTAAATTATATTCATATTTATTCATTTCGCAAATGCTTTTTTTCAAAGTGCACAACCCAAAGTAATCAAAAGGGCATTTTACAACAGACAACCCATTATAGATGTAGACACTCAGGTGTCTTAAAGTTTTTGCCTTAATAAAGCCCCATTTTTGCCCAGCACACATGACATGACCAGCTGCCAATAGAACTGCTAGAAAATACAAAGGTGATCGCTATGGATAAAGTCATGCAAGTTCAAGGAGTAGATCAGAAGAAGGGGGTTCTGAAAGAGAAGCATTTCGAGACCCTTCTTGAATGGCAAAAGGGATTCAGCTGTTCTGACGAACAAACGGAGCTCATTCAAGCAGCAGCTCGGGCACTGTGAGGCACCAGGCTTAGGAGGCATCCTGCTCTAGTACCCTTGGTAAAATCAAAAATTCAAATACTTAAGTATGCATTACCCAGCTGGACAAATGGATAAATAATTGTCAGTAGCTTAGTAGAGAAACCTAAAATACAATATTTAAAAAAAAACTAGTAATAATGCAGCGACAGATACATAGTCACTGATGCAATAACTACCACTCGGATAGAGACTGGCTCTTCGATTGTCTCTAAGGCTTGTGGTGGATGGGAGAAGAGCGGCATGTGAGTGTCAGTGACACAAGGTACCACTGTTATTGTAAGAAGATACAGTATCATGAGCGGAGCAGCAGTGTATGCATCAATATTAGAGAATATTAATGTGACGTCTGTATAAAAGCAGGAGGTTCTAGTTTTGGTGAAAGAACTGTGGCAGCGAGCAATGCTGTGTAAACAGAGTGCAAAGCAATATGCAGAGTAGGTGAGAGGTAATACAGTACTGATCTGGACAAGGTTTCTCAACATCGCCATTCCAAAAGACTCAAGGCAGATATGTGACCAAGCCAGTTCTGCTTCTTCTTCTTCCTCAGTGGAATGTTACAACTTACGTAAACAGAGAACAGAAAATATCTACACCCATAAAACACACACACATCAGCGGTGTGGTCTTACAGTGCTTTGCTTATTTATTCATTTATTCATTTATTATTGAGTCATTATCACAAATTAGTTTATATACCTCTGCTGTCTTTCCTTTGTTGTACTTTCTCTATGTTCTGACTCTGTAATCGCTGCAGATGTATATCTTGATCTCTCTTTTATGATACAATCCGGCCCTCATTCACACACCCGTGTTCTTTTTTAAGCACATTCACTCACTGTCTTACAAACATAATGTTCACCTTTACTTTCACTTTTACCTTCTCTTCAGCAAGCAAAAAGTTAAATAAACCCGATCCTACATCAGGATCAATAACGCAAACCCGTCCTCGGTGTCTCTACCTCGCTCTCTTTCTCATACACATCTTCAGCCCTAACTCTTTGCTGACAGCGTGCTGCTGCCTGTTATACAGTTTTACCATGAGGAAAGGTGAATATGTCTGATGGCTGTTGCCTCGTCTCTCTTCCTCCCAGGCTGAGTGGCTCTCTGCCCAGGAGGACATGATGCGCTGTAAGCACCCAGAAGCCGAGGAGATCCAGGAGAAAGAAGCGGTCAGTCTACGATGCGCGGTGCAGCGGCTTGACTTAAATACCACCACGTGAATGCTGAATTCCCACTACTCCAACAAAAATGTAATAGATAGAGAAATGAGTTATATTCTGCAAAAGTGCCTTTGTTAAGTGAATGAGTACATAACATAGCGCTCAATTCAATGTATTTTTGCATAGCGCTCTTCTCATCAGAGGAACGCAGAGAACTGAGCAGTTGTGCACCTGTGGTATACAAGGGGTGGAAGAAAATCAGGGGACTAAGATAACGGTTTGCAAACAGTACATAAGAAATCCAACTGGCAGCTGAGGAGAGGAAAACAAAAAAATCCCACAGCAATTAAAGGGACAAGAATGAACCCCAATGGGTCAAAGTATCAGCAGCTGCCCACCCTTGCTGGACATTAAAGCGTATTACAATGGGAGTACCTCCTATGTAGGGAGTATTTATATCCATAAGACCCAGCTCATGTAGTAGTTGTAGAACTGGTGTCAACATATAGTCATGTTCCTGTGGTGAGGATTTGCACTGATGGGCATCAGTGGGCAAACAAGCATCATCAAGGTATGTTCACTCTGAGTATGAATGTTGCCTCATCCTGAGGATTGTCTTTGCCTTTTTCGTAGCGCAAAATTTTATGTTTTAGATCCAACTTGATTAAGAACCTGGTTGCATAAAACAGGAATGTATGGTTTTCCTTTTGTTGCAGGACACCGATAGTCTGATGGATTGGTGGAACTCAGTGGAACGTGAGTCTGCCCTACACATGCCTGTACAGTTATAAACACTACTTAATACATGCCACATGGTCAGGTAAACACATGTGCACTGTAAATGTTTACTTTTTAGTATGGGATGAGTTCCCCTCCGATGTGAAAGAAGATCTGACTGAGGAAGAGGAGGCTAAGTAAGCGTCGATTCTGCTCGAGCGGAAAATTCACAATGAGCTTTCTTTTTTTGCCGCTCGGTGATATTTTTAATACTGATGGATTTCTCTCCGCATTCCCCACACTCTTCCCTCCATCCCTACAACCCCCTCTCCTCCAGAATACTTGTGATGCTTGCAGAAAAGGTGCAGAAGGGGATTCGTGTCTTTAACAAGGTGTTCATTGAGCGTGCAGAAGGCCTTTGGAAACACATCATCACCCTTGGTGCTATTGCTGACAACACCTGCAGTGTCCACAAAAAGGCCAGAATTGCCAATATCACAGGTGGCACCACCACCGCCGTGGGAGGGGTGGCTGCTATCACTGGCCTGGCGCTCGTCCCCATCACCTTTGGAGCTTCCCTGATCGTCACTGCTGTAGGGGTGGGTGTGGCTGCAGCGGGAGGGCTGGCCTCAGCCTCTGCAGCCATCTCCGACAATGTCAATAACTCCATGGACCGCAAGAAGGTGGAACATGTGGTGGAGGACTATGAGGCCAAGATGGCCGATGTTAGCAAGTGCCTGAAGTTCATCAGTGACGGGCTGGAGAAGATGCGGATCCGCAGCGAGAAGAGGAGCACGTGGATCTTCCACCCAGACTGGGAAACACGACGAGCAGTTCAGATAGCCAGTCTAGGAGAGGGGGAAGTGGCGCAGGCAGTCCGCGTGGTCAACATGATCTATGGACAACTCGGAAGCCTTTTCCAGGGCATGAAAAGCTTCTACGGAGTGCATGACGCACGTGAGATCAAGAAGGGTGCCAAGAAGGAGTTTGCTGCTAAAGTGCGGGATGTAGCACAGCATCTTCAGGATGGGCTCATGGAACTTTACGAGATTCGAGAGCAGCTCCAGGATGCTGTTGGCTATATCTGAAGTCATCACCAGAGTCCTTTTATGCTTGCTCAATAAAATTTATTGTCCTGTAATTTTTCAGCAAGTAAACATCGTTCCACTTTTGTTCTTTGGTCTTCCGTTATTGGCTCTTCTGTGGCCCTCAGTAGCTGCAGTTAGGTAACTGTAATAAGAGATAGAAATATTATAGTACAGTTACATATATATGTTTTTATTTTAATTAAATCAAACAGTTGATATAAAATCTTGACTAGACAAGAGTACTACTCACCATCTTCAATTCTGACTGATCTCATGTTCTTGTCACAAATATTGTAACCACAGGGATTCGCTCTTGCATTGATGCTCTGCTTGTATCTGTAATTATAAAAATATTTCTCTGTTTCAGCAAAATGATGATTCTTCCATTGTCTTTAGTGATGACAGACCATGTAGAGTCCATGTAAACGTATCCTTTCATTATTTATTTCCAATGTTGTGAGAATTTTTTTCTAAACTCTGGAGCTGTATTGAAGTGTAACAGCTGTAGCTTCTGCCTGATTTCCATTAAAGAGAAAAGGCATTTTGTGTTATTTTGTTCATTTTTAAAAATAATTGTAGCTCCTAACTACATGGCATGGAGGCACAGCAAGTAGTGCTGCTGTCTCACAGTGCCTGGGTGGTGTGAGAGAACATGGGTTCAGTCCCCACTCAGTCTGTATGGAGTTTGCATGTTCTCTGGGTGCTCTGGTTTCCTCCCACACTCCAAAGATATGCTGTTCAGGTTCCCCATAGTGAGTGAGTGACACACAGAGAGAGTGTGTGTGTTCCACCGATGTATGGATGAGTGACCCAGTGTAAGTAGTGTATCTAGCAGTGTAAGTCACCTTGGTGAATAAGGTGTGTGGGCTGGTAACACTACATAGAGTTCATTGGAAGTTGCTTTGGAGAAAAGTGTCTGCTAAATGTAAATATCATAACTATGGCTCAGGCAGACATATGCATCTCAAAGCTGTGTCATGTTGTCTTGTAGTTTTCCGTATAGCCTCTGGGTGAAACTGGCCAGGAGACGCGTATGACCTGTCTTCTATTGAGCAATGCACGGAATGTATGTGAGATAGCAGAAGATCCGCGACATGAGGGTGCCTATTTTCACTTACTTTAAATAAAGAAGTAGGTCAAGGCTTGTCAAAAATCTTAGATCACCATAAATGATTATACCTACATCTCTAAAGATCACAAACTGACTGAACTAGTTCATTTAAATTTACTCTGTTTTATCATGTCAGTGTATTTGTCTTTTTGTTGTTTTGGAAATAATAATGAACTGCAGTGTTACTGTAGCTTTGTTTCAATAACACATTGCAGCAGCTGTATCGGGTTAAGGTATCTTCACACCCTGGTTACCATAGTGAATACCAGTCCTTACCGTGATCCATACTATGCTCACTTCCCAGTGGTCATCACATTTTATGGTATTATCTACCCTTTGTTTAGCAGTTGCCATGGCAACTGAATGAGGAGAGGAAAGAGCACCAGATAATCACACAGAGGAGACAGGAAGCTTGAAATTGTGTTTGAACCTAGAGGAGATGTTGCCGAACTGTTGAACATCTTCTCGGAAAAGAACTGTCAAACCAGATAATGCTGATTCCGTGTGGTCTACATGTTGCCAAACTGGTTCCACTTTTGTTGGCAGGTGCAGTTAGAAAGTGTTTTGTTTACACAGGTTACATATCCAGATTAGATGTTTTTTGAAAAGGCATTTAAGATAAGGTTAGATAAATGTCCTCTGCACGGCATGTGGACAGAGTGAACTTTTTACAGAGACACTGTGACACAATAAAGATGTACACTGTCACCCTGCTTTATGGATGCTGGACATACAAACTCTCAAAGATGCAAACATTTTTATTTCACTCACCACTGGTCCTGGCAGGGTACTTGAGAGCCTATCCCAGAATCACTGGGCACAAAGGATACATTCTGGATGGGACATCAGTCCAACACAGGATAGCCACACACACATACATTCACAGTTTGCACAACTTCAAGCGTCCAATTCCTCTGAACTGCATGTCTTTGGACAATGGGAGGAAACCAGAGCCCATAGCGAAAATCCACACAGACACAAGGAGAACATACAAACTAAACTCCACGCAGACTGAGCTGGATTTGAACCTACAGCTCAGGTGCTATGAGGTGGCAGTGGCACTGTGCTGCCCCACATTTTCTATTTGCTGGCTGCAATTCAGTTCTCTTTCCATAAATATTTTCTCGTTATCTGTCAGTGGCTGAGCAATATGACCAGTGTTTAACTGTTGAGCAGATAGATGGCAGTAAAACACAGTGAAATATCTGTTCATTTGGCTGATGCTTTTTTTTCCCAAAGGGACTTACACTGTTAAGCTACTCAAAATTATTTACCCATTTATACTGCTGGGTAATTTTATTGCAACAATTTAGGGTAAGTACCTTGCTTAAGGGTACCACAGCTGAAAGTGGGTTTCAACCTTTTGACCTTTGGGTACAATGGCAGCAGCTCTCATCAATATTCTACCAGCTGCCCAGAAACAGAACAGGAGTGTGAAGAACCACATAACTCAGGTCCACATTATTTACAGCTTGAGTCTGGTGTTTGAGAACTTGATGATCAATAAAATGATGGTAAATATTTATATGGAGCAATCAGTCAATAATCAAGACTGAAAAGATCGTTTGTGAAGGCAACTTTTTTCAATCATTACAAGGGTTTCTAGGAAATATAGAGCAGATTATGAAATCCTCCTGTTAACATACAAGTTAGTTAACTGCTTCTCTGCAGCTTATCTTAAGAGGAGGAGCGCATGAGTGATCTTTGTAAGTTCTGAGAAAATATTATACTGTGGTGCACGGCTCTCTGGGTTTGGATGGGTTGAAGAAAGATGTACAGGTAGCATTCGTAATGAATATTATGATTATTAGAACACTGGCACATAACAAAACAATGCTCTTGGTCCAAGGACCCCGTGGCCTCAAGAAGAGGTGTCTCATTTTTTCCCCACTGCCAAACACAGTCACCTCATCATTTCCCCCAGAAGCGCCCCCAGTGGTTGAACACGTTATTTACAATTTACCCATAATCCAACTATTTACGTTAAACAAATCTTCCCGTCCAAACACACAGCAACGTGGGTCGTCACGATAATAAAAAAATAGGTTCAGTTAAGCCACACTCTCATACACAAATTTGCATTTTGTGTCATGTATGGCCTGATGACATTAGTCCAAGGGGGTTGAAGAAGTGCATGGAGCAAATATCCAGAGTTTTTCGGAACACTGACAGGTGACAGAAGCTCACTGTTGCAATTGAAATGAAAGTATCAATAATAAAGAAAGTTGGACAAGGCAAGAAATCTGCATACCTCACTTTGCCGTTCAACATTAATTATTTACTGTTGAGATTAATTACTGCTGTACTGCAATATTATGCACAGTTTACCACTGATAAGGGAAATTGTAACTCAAACAAACTTACATGCAAACATTTCTCTTGTCCTTGGGCTCAGAATTTGAGAAGACATTGTAGAATCTATAAATAAAACTGAAATATGAAAATAGGACAGACCAAAGCTATGTTTTTTGGACTGCCTGTCTAGTTAGGGCACACACTGGATGGGATGCCAGTCCATCACAGGATAGATATTAATAGCATACTATTTTCACAGTGTCTGTTCTTTATAGACTCCTAAAACCCTTCCACAGATCTCAGAGCAGTTCATGGAGTCCACACTAAAACCTACAGCTCTAGAACAAGAGGCCCCCCTGGGCTCCTCTAGGTGTGTACTGGGTGTGATCTAATGGAGGGATGCATTGGGACAGACCCAGAGCACATTAGGGAGATCATATCTTTAAGTTGGTGTGGGAAAACCTTGGGACCCCCCCAGGAGGTCCTGGACACAATGGCTTCAGAAAAGAAAATCTTGTCTGCCCTGCTTTTCCTGTTGCCATCGTGACTCTAGGGGGCACAGTGGTGCAGAAGGCTTGGCCAGGTCCTGCTCCGTGGGGGGTCTGGGGTTCGAGTCCCTCTTGGGGTGCCCTGTGATGGACTGGCGTCCTGTCTGGGGTGTGTCCCCTCCTCTTCCAGCCTTGCTCCCTGTGTTGCCGGTTTAGGCTCCGGTTTTCCGCAAGCCAGCTTGGGACAAGCAGTTTCAGTCTGTGGGTCTGCATTGTGACTCTCACTTAGACATGTAATTATATTTTTGCTTTGTCCAATATTTCTAGGTAGTCGGGGAGGATGTGCAGCGAGCACCAATGAAGCAGAGCACAGCTTTTATGAACTCACTTCCCTCCCTTAGTTATGCGGCAATCGGATTGTTCACCAAATAATAATCCGTCTTTTCTTGAAACCACCAGCATTATTTTAAAAGTCGGGATTTTAAGACCGGTGATTTCATATGCCTGTTACAAAACCTTGAAGGACCCTGCTTAACCTGCGACCTGTCTCAGTAACTCCTGCTCCCTACTGATTGTGTTCTTGGTGCTCTTGTCCTGCACTTACCTGTTAAGTTTTGAAGTTTTTATCTCATCTCCCTTCCCAGATCCCTCCAAGTTCCCAGCATCTCCTAGTCCCTGAGATTCCACATCCTGAGTCTCAGCTCCAAATCTTCCACAAGACCCACACCACCACTTTCCCATGGATGCGCATCCAATCCTTGCATTTGTCCCTTGTAAATAAACTCTTGCACTTGAGTCCACCTCATCACCAGTCTCCTTATGTTCATGACAGCCATGGTAAGATTAAATTAAAACTTTTCTTGACTTATTCCACTGCTTCCTCAACTTCTGAAGTGAACTATTTTCAAAATGTTTGCGAGTATTGGTTATCAGACGTGTACTGGTCTTGATGTTCGTACGTTTCTTGGAGCAAAGCTCAAGCGAGTCCTAATAAAGACACTAGTATTTATGGTATGAAAATCGCACGTCTTTAGGTTCTCCGTTTTGGCTCTGCTTTGATGGATTGAGCTCTTTCCCTCTGCCCAGAACTGCTGAATCCCTTTCATAATTCAAGAAGTGTCTTAAAATGCATTTCTTTCAAACTCCCTTCTCCCTTGATCTCTGTTGATTTCCTGACTGCTTAAAAATCAGTGCGTCTGCATCTGTAATTTTCTTCCTTTGTCATGAGATTCACTTTTGATATCTCTGACACAGAGAAGCGCACCCAAAAAGGTGCCACAGGGATGTGTGTTTTGGTGAAAACCGCAGTTCTAACAGTCAGAACAGCACACAGCAGCGCACGGCTTCTTATCGGCCTGAAGGAAAACGTTGTTAATCTTCTACCTGAACTTTGGCTTCCGAGGGACAGGCCGCTCGGAAGAAATCATTGCGGAAATCAGTGTCCGGAGCCCTTCATGGGGTACGATTGCGCTCTGCATTCCAATGTCCGGAAACGTTCCAGTGACTGCGCGCTAGAGCAAGGTAAGCGGCACAAACACAGCTGAGTAAATGCTGAGTTCGTGGGCAGTGACTTCACCTTTGTCTACAGTCAGATCAACATTCCGTCCATGAGTGAGCACGTTCGTTTACGTTTAGGACAGCATGGAGAACACATTCACCAGACAGCATTAATTTTTGTGTAAATATAACTCAAAAAGCGCTTGTCAAAGAGGTTAAGGAGTAAGAAGCTGTAGTACACCTACTGCCGTAGTACCTTTGATCAAGGTAACTCCCCTGAATTGCTCCGATACAAATGATCCAGCTGCGTAAATTGGTAAATCATTGTAAATAGCCTGAGATTTTAAGCCGCTTTGGAGAAAAGTCTCAGCAAAACGGATAGACGGACAGACAGACAGAAAGATAGAGAGATAGACAGAGTATACAGTAAAGGAAAGTAAGAAAAACAGACCTTAGTTGTCTTCTCTGCTCCTTCATTTCGACCTTCACTCCCACCATCTTGATCTCTTCCTTCAGATGATTCAGAACATGTTCCAGGAGGGGCTGTACCATGTGTTTCTTAGTGAGCGCCCTCAGCCCCACGCACAGGCCGCCGTTTCGAATCTGGAGGACCTGAAGGATGCTCGAATTGTCCGCTGGTTTGGGACGGTTGTCAACACCCGCTTCCTGGTCACAGGGGTGAGAACTTGCACTGGGTTCAGTTTACACCACTTCCACTCCCTCCTTTTACCATGCATATAGGGAAATGAAAGCAGCCAAATGCAGAATGTAAAATGAGTGTATGCTACCCTTCCTTCCACACAAAATCACATAATTTACATTTATGGCAGTTTTTCTCACATAAAGTATCCTATACCGTGTGAGCCCCAAACAGACTGTATCAAGCTGAGATAAATTATGTAAAATATGAAATGTCCACAGCTGGTGTGTAAATTAGAGAATGTACCCTAAACTGGGAGTGTTAAGTAAGATCTCCCTCCCTGTAAATTCTAATTATTTTTACACAGGAGTATTAATAGGTGTTGATGTGCCTAGAGTATACCATATATGACTCCTAACATGGGCATACCCCAAATTATGTCCATTCAGATTATCAGAATATGACTTTATGAGGACTTTCATTCAATGCCCTAATTCAGCTTGAAAAGTATGTCCTTGTTTTTATGAGGACCGAATCTGGATTCTGCACCTTCTGACAGCTGAGTGGATCAAGACCAGTGCCACTCTGGTTTCCTCCATAGTTAGTTTGCCTTGGCCTACATTATGTCCTTGATCGCCATTAGCCTTTGTCTGTTAGTTTCACCTTTCATAATGTTGGTAATCATGGCCCTGTTGGGACTGTCCAAATAATGTCAAATTAGGTGGGCATCAATTCATTTTTTTGCTGTTTTGCTTTGTTTTTGTTGTGAACGTTGAACTAATACATAGAGTTTGAGTGTGACATATATTCATGTTTTACATTTATTTATTCAGCAGATGCTTTTGTCCAAAGCAACTTATAATGAACTCTAGGTAGTGTTATCAGCCCACACACCTTATTCACCACAGTGACTTACACTGCTAGATACACTACTTACACTGGGTCACTCATCCATATATCAGTGGAACACTCTCTCTGTGTCACTCACTCACTATGGGGAACCTGAACAGCATGTCTTTGGAGTGTGGGAGGAAACCAGAGCACCCAGAGGAAACCCATGCAGTGCCAGGGAGAACATGCAAACTCCATACTGACTGAGTTGGGATCGAACCCATGTCATCTTGCACCAGCCAGATGCTGTGAGACAGCAGCACTAGTTGCTGTCCAACCGTGCCGCCCACTTGTCATGTATAGGGTATGTAAGACCTATAAAAGGGCTGAATGAGCACAGGTAGGCAGTCATGCAGTATTATAGATGTGACAGCAGGGCCGTCTCACTTAGGGTTGAGGAGGAAAATCACTCTTTCATTCTACTGTTAGATTAACTTAGTGGTTAGTTAGTAGTGTAGACTGTGTTGGCTATATTCTTTATATCATGCACAAACATTGAACACATACAAACACTACATATGCACTCATCATTGTATTTTCTGAAAATGGAAAAGGGAAATGTAAGGGAACATTGTATTGATAGTAACTAACCACTGATTACTTTTACTGAGTTCATGTCTGTATCAATGACCCAAATGAAAATGGTTCAGTCCTTCCTATAAGAAGAATGGGTTGGCCTTTAAAGGCCTCTTTTAGTGCTCTACGATAGAAATATGTAGATATATGTGTGTGTTGTGTGCTGCTGATGATGGCAAATGTGAAGTATTGTGGACTTCTGCTGTGAACATTCTGTTTTGTTCTTAGTTTCTTGTTTACTTGGGCACTTTAATAAATACCTTTGGCACTATGAAGGTTTGTTGCGAATTACCGCTGCTTGAAGAAAAGAAACAGAGGAAGCATATTCCCCACACACCAAGGCATGCGATGAGTCAGTAGAGTAGTTGATGAAGAGAAACTGCCCTTTTATGATGTGTTTTGATAACTAATGCTAATTATTGAAGTTATTGCGTCTGTTTTGATGAGATTTGGTGATTCAGCCATTCCCCAACATACGGCCGAGTTCCATTCTGACCTACCGACCGGATCTCAAAACGGGCATTAGTCAGAGATTTACATACATTTATTCATTTAGCTGACACTTTTCCCCAAAGCGAGTTACATTGTTATTCTACTTACAATTATTTATCCATTTATACAGCTGGGTAATTTTACTGAAGCAATTTAGGGTCAGTACCTTGCTCAAGGGTAATACAGCCAGAGGTGGGGATCAAACCTGCAACTTTTGGGTCAAAAGGTGGAAGATCCAAACACTACGCTACCAGATTTCCAGACAAAGTTTAAGATGGCATGTAGAAGTCGTATACCTAAACAACATTCTTTTATCCTACTCAATTTCAATCATGATTATCTTGTTTTTTATTAATCAGCTTTATAAAATGACATTTTACATTTGAATATATAAGAAGCCTTCTTCCTCGCCAGATCTGTCAGCAGAGGATGGGTTTTTCCTCTTGCTCGTCATCTGCTCTGGGGTTTAATACAACAATAGTTTAATCCAGCACGAAAATTCTTTAGATTTACTTGAATAACGTGCACTTACCGAATGGCAACTGAGAGCGAGAACTGAGAGAGATGCTGTAATGTACACAATGCCAGCATGTTGCCTGACTGTCACTATCGTACGCACGCAGCCGCTAGCACTGGTGGGCATACAACCAAGCGTAATTTTTGTATTTACATATATTTTTTCTTTATTTTTTAATTTATACAGTATTTCTTTTTTCGGTCATATGTACGGATCGTTGTAAGTCACATAGGTCGTAAGTGGGGGAGAGGCTATATTTTGGCACAAATGGGTGTCAATTCTGGGGCTCGGGAATGCAAAAAAAATTTTAACCATTGACGCTAACGGGAAGGAAGTGTTTCGTTTATGAGCATTCACCTTATGAAGGATTTTTCGGGAATTAATTAGCTTTGCAAGGCAGCGGAAGACGACACTATGGCATAAATATCTCTCCTCTGAGGTTGTTAATGTCTGTCTGGTGCACCGTATCATAGGTATCCCTGCTGTGATTATATCACTCCCCCGTCTAGACTGAGTGTGTCACTTATCGTAGTACACTACACTATAGGTACGACTTGGTGTAAATATGTCAAACATTGGAAATCCCTTTGCTCGATTATTCCCACTGCGACGAGTGTCTCTCTTGCAGGTGGTGCAGGTGCTCAGCTCCCTGTCCTGTATTCTCACCACCACCTCTTTCATTTGCGTGCGCCTCGGCTGCTCCGTGTCTTCGACAGCCCCCATCTGGTGTGGAATCCTTGTGAGTTTGCTTCTCCGTTCATGACCCCCTATGTTCACACCTCACTGTGCCATCAGCGTCCTTCATCACTTCTGGGAAAGAGGTCAGGTGAAAAGTCTTGTGCTACGTGCTGAAATTTGGGTTTTGAGGGAGACGCAGAGGTCAGAGCTCCTGCTTTGCACTCTGAGGACCCAGTGCAGTGCTCTTAGGTTTACATGTATTTATTCAGCGGATGCTTTTGTCCAAAGCAACTTCCAACGAACTCTACATAGTGTTATCAGCCCACACACCTTATTCACCGCGGTGACTTACACTGCTAGGATACACTACTTACACTGGGTCACTCATCCATACATCAGTGGAGCACACACACTGTCTCTGTCACTCACACGCTATGGATGAACCTGAAGAGCATGTCTTTGGACTGTGGGAGGAAACCAGAGCACCCAGAGGAAACCCACACAGAGAGAACATGCAAACTCCACACAGACTGAGCAGGGATCAAACCCATGTCCTCTCGCACCACCCAGGTGCTGTGAGACAGCAGCGCTCCTGGCTGTGCCACCCTAAACAAAGTACTTATCATAAATTAATACAGCAAAAATCTGTGTGTCAAACTTAAAATTACCTTTAAGCTGTTTTTAAATAGAGAAGGATGAGTATGAGATGAGGGAAGACCAGTCAAGAACTGGGAATAACCACCATCCACTGTGTCTGAGTTATTGCAGTACATGGCCACGGGGGGGCATGCCATCTATGTGCAGAGGAAACCAAACAAAGTGAAGGTGAGTCAATCTGCGTTGCAGCCGAGCGCTCAGCAGAGCCCGGACAGGGCAATGTGTCCCTGACTGTGTCCAACTGCGCAGGTGATCATCCTCATGGGCTTGAATTTGTTCTGCCTCCTGCTGGGCGTGAGCTCCCTGGTCACCTACGGCCTCCGCATCGCTGCCGAGCCCAGCCCCATGAGTCAGGAGCAGGTAGGTAGGTGTGTGTGTGGGGGGAGGGGGGGGACAATAGAATACACTCTTGACACACAACAACGAAATGTGAAAAGTGAGCAGGTCAAACACAAAACGGCTCCTCCACTTACAAACAGTCCAGGTAGAAAGGGTCGACAATAAAAATCTTATTTTAATTGCATGTCCTTCACACTAATGTTTCTATAATTTTAGTTTGGAATAAGGGGTAAACAGATATGATACCAGCTGCCCCTTATTATACAGTAAAATCATGATCAGTGTTTAGAGTTGCTCCCTTTGGACCCAAAGGTCGCAGGTTTGAATCCCACCTCCTGCTGTAGCACCCTTGAACATGGTACTTGCCCTAAATGGCTCCAATAAAATTATCCAGCTACTGTATATAAACAGGTGAATTTTAAGTACCTTAATGTTTTAAGGCACTTTGGAGAAAAGTGCTAAATGAATAAATGTAATACCAGAGCAAATGGTTTACACCTAGCTGAGAGACCTATCATGTATCATATACGTCTTATACCCAAGCGCACCCAAGTGCTGGACCATCAGACTCCGCCCACATTGTTTACAGATTGTACCTGGTGTTTTTTATTTTATTTTTTTAAATTATTTTTTTAATTTTATAGCACGAGAGAGACACAAGTGCTACTCCTATTGCTATTATTATAACTAATAAAGAAAATTCAAAGTGGTGAGAATACGAATGTTGAAGATGTTTCTGTTTTTACTTTCAGCACATTTCAATTAGTTTCAATGTTAATGTAGCTAAAAGTGATTAATAAAAGAAATAAATCTTTTTGTTTTTTTTTTTTTATTTTATTATAGGCTTTTACTAACCTTAACTGGAATATAAACTGACGAACATCAGTATTGCCTGCTTTTATTGATTGTGACATACTGATAAAAGTAGCTTTGCAGGTGTGAGCAGAATTACTTGCGAAGAGTTTTACAGTTTTAGGCATGTTCATAAAGTCAGATGCCCATCTATAAATATAGAACTGGACTTCTTCGAAAGTGCAACCAAGGGAAATGAGGCACGGACCTTTTCACCCCATACATTTACATTTATTTATTTATCAGACGCTTTTCCCCAAAGCGACTTCCAGTGAGCTCTATGTAGTGTTATCAACCCACACACCTTTTTCACCTTATTGACCAAGGTGAATTAAGGTCTGTTTGACTTTACCTTATGGTCGACCTCACTTTTGACCATATTGTACGTTTGACCTTTCAGTCGTTGCTTACGAGACAAGTGGCCCTAGACACGTGTGCAGTGGTGTTTAAAATTGAGCTTCTGGTTTAAAACCAGCTCCTGCCGCAGTTCCCCAGGTCAATACACTTGATCTCCAGTTAGAACACACCAGCGTATGAAAGGTTAAAGAAGTGTAAAATTTACTATCGTTTAAACTAGAGGTGACTAACCGCAGGCTGTGCCCCCCGTCTAGAGAATCGGGGCCTACGTGGCGCGTGGCAGTGCCATCTTCTTCACAGTCCAGTGTGTCCTGGGATCCTTCTACATCCTCTTCCTCAGCTGGAGGGGTCTCCGTCGATACAGCCCCCCCTACAGGCAGGCGTACTATCCTGTTTCCCAGGTAGGATCCGCAGGCAATGATTCATCTACTGTAATTACTCCTAGCAGAGCTCGAGCACTGAAACTTAACTGCACAGCCTCTGACTGCAAGACCCTACAGCGAGTTGTAAGAAGAGCTGAAAAGATTATCGGAGTCCCTCTACCCACAGTCGACACCTCATACAAAAACCGCTGCATCCGCAAAGCCGCCAGCATTGTGGACGACTCCTCTCACCCCTCTCATGGACTCTTCGCCCTTTCGCCGTCTGGTAGAAGGTACAGGACCATCACCAGCCACCACCAGCAGACTCTCCAACAGTTTCTTCCTTGAGGCAGTCAGATGGCTCAACACCCCGCTGCCTCCCAACGCTCACCTGGCAAAGACAAACAGCGAACCCAGCATGACCCCATACACCGCAAACTGCCCAACGTTCACAGCCCATGTCCACGTCCTGTCCTGTGTATTTATTTACTGTCTTGTACTCTGTTCTGTGTTGCACCATGGTCTCCAGGGAAACGACATTTCATTCCACTGTATATATAGAGCAATGACGATATAAACAACTTGAACTTGAACTTAACAGAACTTGTATCACCATAGTTGTGCATATTGTCCTTTATGAGTAGAGCGCTACAACTGCGGCATGTAAAATATAAATATTGCGTGCTTTTTTTTTTTTTTTACAGCAGGACACGTCCACAGTTTTGTCACCGTCATGCCATCGCGTCGGTTACGCAGAGCAATTTTTTTGTTTGGTGTGGAACAGTTGTGGGTGACATTCAGAGCTGTTTATCTCACACGCAGGACCAGGATGACCGCATGGAGCTCATCCCAGACGATCGCGACCAGAGTCTGTGAAGAATGGAGGACACCTGCTGCTACTGCTCAGTTTCCAGGAAATCTCACCGCGCTATTGTGCCCTCCCATGTTTGGGTGTGTGTGTGTGTGTGTGTGTGTGTGTGTCTTGCGTGTTTCGTGGCTGTTTGTCCTCTGTTTAATATTGACTTTTACTGCACGCAAGTTCAAAAAAGGTAACGCGCTGGATGAAATGTATGGGAAACGCCCTGAAATATTATACAAGAAGAGACAGAATGTGAATTGTCAAGTTCAGGCCTGCCACCCTTTGTGTGTGTGTATGTTTATGTGTGTGCGCGCGTGTGTGTGTAATTTAAATCTAAATGAGTGCTTCACGAAGCTCAGTATGCCTGTGACTTGGTGGTCAGGTTACTGCATCCATCCAGACAAGTGGACCTTGATGCAAGAACGGTGGCTCCTGCACCTGAGGGCACTGCCAAAAAATGTCCCTTTTATGAAAATAACCAGACTGGTGTCAGTTGAGCTGCTGCCTGTGCCCGAGGTGCCCTATAATGTTTGGTTTGTGTACTAAGGTACTTACAGTTATTCATCCATTTATACAGCCGGGTGTTCGTACTGGAGTAATTTACAGTAAGCACCTTGGCCAACGGTACAACATCAGGGGTGAGGTTTCACACCCGAGACCTTTAGATTGCGATGCAGTGTTACCTGCATCTACTACATTCCAAGCATTAACAGCTTGTGCTTACGTAATTTTTATGCCTGAGTGGACTCCACTTACTGTACCTTCACCTTTTCTTGAAGAGTGAGTGACAACCTGTCCTTGAGGTTCACACTGTGGGGACACCTGGGAACAAATCTGTTCCCTCATATTTTTGTACCAAGATGGGCAGCAAATAACCTATTTGAACATTGTAGAATATAGGCAATTGGAATATTACATTATGTGTATATGAATTTGGTAGGGGGTGCAGTGGTGCAGTGGGTTGGACCACAGTCCTGCTCTCCGGTGGGTCTGGGGTTCGAGTCCCGCTTGGGGTGCCTTGCGATGGACTGGCGTCCCGTCCTGGGTATGTCCCCTCCCCCTCCGGCCTTACGCCCTGTGTCACCGGGTAGGCTCCGGTTCACCGCGACCTCGTATGGGACAAGCGGTTCTGAAAATGTGTGTGTGTGTGTGTGTATATGAATTTGCCAGACGTGGTTTTGGACAAACAGCTGTAATACAGGTTCGAATGTATATCTACATTCTGATTTAAATATATGAAAGTGTAAGAGACAGTAAGATGTGTTGGTTTTACATCATGGCCGTTTATATCAACTTTTTCAAATTATTAGATTTTTCTGTTGAGCCTTGTTCTGGAGACCGGATTGGGCTGAAAACAACTCTTGAAACAAGTTGGATTCATAATCATAGATAAGTATGCAAATAGTGCTTATGAAACATTAGCCCTTATTGCCCCCATTGAAGTCCATTCCATTATGTACCTGCTCTACTTGCCCTAACATAAGCAGAACATCCCAACACCTTACAACAACAAATCCTGGAAACCCAGTGGTTTGTCTTATTTTCTCTTATTCTCTGTATTCTGAGGTGTCGGATATTGCAGATGAAGTGGATTTACAGGTAGTTTTTTGGAACCTTGTGAGTCCAAAGTCATTGCTTCTATGAACATTTCTGCTGATTTTTCATGCTTTTTGCAGACAATAGCTAATGTGACCTAAAAACATGTCCAATAAATCAACTGACTGCTTGAAGAACTTCCCAGGCTGAAGTTTTCAGATTTTTTGTAGCACACTGGCTATTATACCGCGCTCTTATATATACAGGTTGTCCCCAGTTTACGATGGGGTTACATTCCGGGAAACCCATCGGAAGTCAAAAATATCGTAAGTCGAAAATGCATTCAATACACCTAATACACACCTCTGCGTGACAGACTAGGAGATCGCGAGAGAGTATCGCTCCACATATCAAAATTTAAAATTTGAAATATGGTTTCTACCGCATGTGTGTCGCCAGCTCACCATCGAAAATTCGTACATCGAACTATCGTAAATCAAGGACCACCTGTACTCTACTGCGCTCTTATTTTGGGGTGAAGGACCTCTAGAATACAGATTCACATTATTGTCCTTAGAGAAGAAAGTGATGAAAATTACTTTATAACTTATAACTATAGTTATAAGACCTAAATTAGGATTGAAACACTGTGCAAAGAGGCCTTGCATTAATAGTCTGACTACTTGGGAATAATTTTGCCCTTACTTTACTTTGCCCAAACAATAACAGTGTTTTTTCCAGGATTTGTCGTATTTATAATGTAAAGTAGTTCTGGTTTGAAAGTTATTGTACTGTAAAAGTTGAATGGACTCCAATGGGGCAACAAGTGGTAATATCTCATAATGTCTACACTGCTTCTGAAGTTCTTATGCTTTAGAAATGGAAGTAAGTCCAAAAAAGTCTTGCAAACTTGACTTGTACACATTTTCATTCAGATGCTGGTGCTCATGAGATCACTGATGGCGGTAGGAAGTGAAGTCCAAAAGTAGCTCCTAGACAACTCAAAATTGTCCGCAGCAGAGTGGAGTTGAGCTCAGTTTCTCGGAGGATCACTTCTAGTTTCTCTTCATTCCAGATTCATGAATTAGGAAATTGAGAATAATATTGTGTCCTGTGGGGGGCGCGGTGGCGCAGTGGCGCAGTGGGTTGGACCGGGTCCTGCTTTCTGGTGGGTCTGGGGTTCGAGTCCCACTTGGGGTCCCTTGCGATGGACTGGCGTCCCGTCCCGGGTGTGTCCCCTCCCCCTCCGGCCTTACGCCCTGTGTTGCCGGGTTAGGCTCCGGTTCCCCCGCAACCCCGTATGGGACAAGCGGTTCAGAAAATGTGTGTGTATTGCGTCCTGTTCCTTCCCACCACAGCATGCAGTCTTTCGCTTACTGTCAGTAGTTTCCGTCATAATTTAGGCACGTAGCATTAAACTAAAAGTGCAACAAACATTAAAATGCTAAATAAATATTACTTTTAAAATGTACTAAGTTTTTGTAATTAATTTCAATGTACTTTTTATATAATAATTTTGCCACATAACATTAAACTAGATTCAGAAAGCCTATGAAAATTCTGCAGACGTTCTGCACTCATTGTGTTTTTCTCTGAGATGTATGTCGCTTTGGAGAAAAGCATCATCTAAATGAGTAAATGTTAATGTAAACTTACTCAATGAGTTACTTTTAAAATTTCTTTACATTTTAACAAGTATTTCTTTTTTAGTAATTTTGTAAGTCGTTTTAATGTGCTTTTACAGCCCAATTTAAGCATGTAATAGTAAATTAGATGTAAAAAGCACATTAAAATTATTTTTTTTTAATGAAATGTATTAATATTGTAATGTTGAATATGTCATTTTAATAATATTAAAAATATTCTTTGACACATTCATATTCAGAAACATGTGAAGTACTGGTGTTCCCAGTTTCTACCAAATGCAGAGGAAAAAAACACACAAGGATCTTGCATCGTTCACTTGCAGAGTGTGTTGCTCGTGAAATGAATCCGATTGTGAGAATTGGCTGTTCGCATTATCAATCTCAACATACCACTGTGCACCTTTCAAAAGATTTATTTTTACGAAACCGTTTATTCGGTGAGACTAATCAGAAGTGCGAACTCAAAGGACCTGCCTTGATGCCTTCGGAGAACCATCTCTCAGCTCTTGACAAGTACCATGTAGAAGCACAACACTTCAGTAAAGAAGATTATATAAACCCAGATGGGCCCCTCCTTGATGGCAAGGAAAAGGATTGTAGAACCTCCTGTTTTATCACATCACGGGACCGCAGATGTCACATGGGAAGAACCCAGGGAAGTTCCCAGCAATGACCCATCATTATGACTGAACACTTAACATTTTTACCACACACACACACACACACACTTTCAGAACCACTTGTCCTATACGGGGGTCACGGGTAACCGGAGCCTAGCCAGCAACACAGGGCCGGAGGGGGAGGGGACACACCCAGGACGGGACAGCAGTCTGCCGCAAGGCACCCCAAGCAGGACTCAAACCCCAGACCCACCGGAGAGCAGGACCCAGTCCAACCCACTGAGCCACTGCACCACCGCACCACCACACCACCACGCCCCTTTGGTCTTCTATAATATTCAGTAATCATGTGTACAAGGAACAAGGTGTACAGTAAACATAATAGTGTGTTGTGTGTACATTGGAGACTTCATTCTAATAGCTGTCTCACTGCATTTTTATTGGATCTTCCGCCATCTTATTTTAAGATCTGCTCTGGGTACAAAAAAAATAAATCTGATGATTCTTTTACATTTACTTGTTTTTCTGATGCTTTTCTCAGAAGCAACTTCACATTATTTATTCACTTGTACAGCTGGGATACTTCATTGGAGCTGTTTAGTAGAAGTACCTTGCTCAGGGGTTCTATTCCTGAAGGTGGGATTTGAACCTGTGGGTCCAAAAGGAGCAGCACTAATTATTACACTTCCAGCCCCCATGACATTTCTTCAGTTCACTGACACTTTTCTCCAAAGCAACTTCACAATGTTAAGCTACTTACAATCATTTTCTCAGTTATGCATATCGTATATATTTACTCACACACACACACTTTCTGAACCGCTTGTCCCATATAGGGTGGCGGGGAGCCGGAGCCTAACCCGGCAACTCAGGGCGTAAGGCCGGAGGGGGAGGGGACACACCCAGGACGGGACGCCAGTCCATCACAAGGCACCCCAAGCGGGACTTGAACCCCAGACCCACCGGAAAGCAGGACCCGGTCCAACCCACTGCACCACCGCACCTCCCCTGCATATATTTACTCATATATTTAATCATTTTCTACATTTATTTTTTTAATATATTTCAATTGTTAGTTATTTTTTATTGATTAGTAGAGCAGAACAGCAGCACAGAGACGAAACCAGTATACCGAGAAACTGCCAGCACATACACACGTAACAGAACATGGGAGGGGGCACTGTAGTGGTTAGTGCTGCTACTTTCAGGTTCAAAGGTTGCAGGTTTGAATCCCGCCTACTAGTAAAGTATCCTTGGACAAGGTAATTACCCTAGATTGCTCTGCTGAAACTACCCGGTTGTGTAAACAAGCACATGATTGTAAGACATTTAAAAGGGTACGAAGCTTTGGAGAAAAGCCTCACCTAACCGAGCAAACATGAATGTCAGACCAAAGGTTACAGTGTCGCACGAAACCCATTGCGAAGCATAGTTATCTGTGACGTTCTGAACGGCTGTTTGGAACATTCTGGAATTCACACGTGTGTCTTTTCTAGCAGAAGAAAGTTTAACATCTGGGTGAGCCACATATTTATAGTGACCCATTGTAAGTAGTGTATCTAGCAGTGTAAGTCACCTTGGTGCATAAGGTGTGTAGTATCCATTGTTAAGTTGCTTTGGAGAAAAGCATCTGCTAAGTAAATAAATGTAAATGTAAATATTTAGAGACAGCGATTCCGGTGGGGACCATAACAAAATAATACGGTTCCTTGTTAAACATGCAAGAATCATCAGTCCGTCTTCCACAAGTTCACTGAAGAAGGGCTTTGGAAGTGGTTTCTCAAGAATGCGGAAAATCAAACATAACCAAAAATTTTAAGAAATTTTTTAAAAATTAAAAAAAATAAATGTAACCAAAGTGAACTGTAGTGTTTCATCACATGAAGGCAGAATTCAGTACAATTAATCAGATTCCCTGGCTGTGAAACTAAAAGCCTCATTAGTTTCGGGCCTTGGAAGATGGACCCGGTCGCCATCAAAGCAAAGTACCTAGGGCTAATTAAACCAGGGTGTCATAATGGGAAAGCACCAACGCACACACGTACACACACCCGAGGCATTTTATAAATTTGGTTTGCACAACTCCCAGTTTCTGGCGCAGGACCAAGAACAACTGTCATGTGAGAAACAGGTTTGACAACATCCGCCCTATGTCTTCAGCAATGGTTTCTGTCCAGCCAGTCCTCTAACTTTCTGGCTAGTGGAAATGCTTCCATCTTAGCACCTGCTCTGGTGCATCAAAGAAGAACTCGGTGTCCGTCCCCTCCCCGACTGAGTCACAGGCCATCATTGCGCAGCGAGTCACTCGAGTGCAGGTCAAGGGTTGGTAGTGAGGCAGGACTAGGGACGAGTGGCGTCACTAGGGTTGGTGTCACCCAGCGCATTAGTAAGAATTCTGTATGGTCTGGTACCTCCTCCGGTACCAGATCATACAGAATCCTTAGTGATGTTTTTTGTACTCATGTTACTCGAAAATCGTAATTCCCATATATCACTGAAGTAGTGGCAATAGCAGTGACATAAACAACTAACAAAATTAAAATTACACCTTTAAATTACAATATCATATGCACAGCTTAAATGTATTCACATTTACATAGTTCCATGTGCTTAAAGTGAAAATTCGGCAAGAAGACAATAGAATTCAAGGTAAAAACGTTTAAGAAGTACATCAAAATTGTTCATTTTATAATTGTTTATTAAACACTAGAAAACTGGACAAAATCAGAGACTATAAAAACAGCAGTTGTGAGGAAAACAAGAGCACGTGTTTGTAGCTCGTGCAGCCGAAACCACGAGATTCGAAGCATCGCCGTTCGAGAAATGATGTTATAAATAAGGCTGACAGCACTGCAGATCAGGTTTGTGCAACATATTTCAAATTCTGTGGACCTTACATTTATTTAGCGGATGCTTTTCTCGAAAGTGACTTCCAATGAACCCTATGTAGGGTTATCAGCCCACACATCTTATTCACCGCAGTGACTTACACTGCTAGGTACACTACTTACACTGGGTCACTCATCCATACATCAGTGGAACACACACACTCTCTCTGTCACTCACACACTACGGGGGAATCTGAACAGCATGCCTTTGGACTGTGGGAGGAAACCAGAGCAGACACAGGGAGAACATGCAAACTCCATACAGACTGAGTGGGGACTGAACCCATGTTCTCTCACACCACCCAAGCGCTGTGAGACAGCAGCCCATGCCGACTAAAGATGATGACCAACCCCCATGATGGACGAGATGTACCTTGCTGAACTGGGAAATCAAGGTACCATACAGCAACAATGCCATTGTTACCTGTAAACTGACTTAGAAGTCCTATTTAATCTAGAATGCCTAGTGGGGGGGGAGGGGGGGGGGGAGTTACTGGCACTTGGGCCCACAGTGGTTATTTTCTCCCTTGACTTTCAGTTGGGAGTTTGTGTTCCTTTCCTTCGTGTCCAGTAGACATACATATAGTTCTATAAAAGCATTGATAACGTATTACACTAGTCTGTAAACTGTCTTCTCTGGCAGGTTTGGGGTTCGAGTCCTGCTTGGGGTGCCTTGTGGTGGACTGGTGTCCCGTCCTGGGTGTGTCCCCTCCCCCTCCAGCCTTACACCCGGTGTTGCCGGGCTAGGGCTCCGGGTTGTTGCGACCCCGCTTGGGAGCAGTGCCTTCAGCCAGTGTGTGTGTGTGTGTGTGTGTGTGTGTAAACTGTCTTCTTTGTTGTGATGTATTTGTTTCTTTGCCTTATGCCTTTGTTCAGCGTTCTGTGTCACTGAGAAGAGCTTTCTATGAAAATACATTGAATTGAATTGAATTGAATTGAGGGGGTGTGGTGGCACAGCGGGTGTGGCTGGGTCCTGCCCTCTGGCGGGTCTGGGGTTTCAGTCCTGCTTGGGGTGCCTTGCGATGGACTGGCGTCCCGTCCTGGGTGTGTCCCCTCCCCCTCTCCGGCCTTACGCCCTGTGTTGCTGGGTTAGGCTCCGGCTCCCCGTGACCCCGTGTGGGACAAGCGGTTCAGAAAGTGTGTGTGTGTGTGTGTGTGTGTGTGTGTTAATTGAATTGAACTGAACTGAGGTGCAGTGGGTTTGACTGGGTCCTGCTCTCTGGGGTTTGAGTCCTGATTGCGGTGCCTTGCGATGGACTGGTGCCCTGTCCCGTGTGTGTCCCCTCCAGCCTTATGCCGTGTGTTGCTGGGTTAGACTCCGGTTCGCCGTGACCCTGCTTGGGACAAGCAGTTTCAGCAACTGTGTGTGTGTGTGTGTGTGTATGTGTGTGTGTGTGTGTCACCATGGGCGATTGAGAGGAAATGCAGCATAACTATCGAAACTACGGCAGTTTGACATCAGTGTCTAAACTGCATTCCACCACATTAGGAAAGCGAGGAATGTTGCGTCGGAAAACACTCACAATGGAATTGCTGCGGGGCGCGCGCATGCCCACGCCCAACGGCCACGCGGGCCCGTCCCCGACGCGATAAAATAGCGGGCGGCGGCGGCGCGCACCTCAGAGCTCGGGTCTGCAGCACCTGTTCCTTCTCGAATTTCTCACTTCTCCTGGACTTGGGCTCCCAGCAGCTCCACACGACTACACCCGGTAAAACACTCTGTCTTTACCCTGGATACACTGTCCGCTGCGCGAGGAATTAATTATACTTTACTACATTTATTCGTTTCTGACGCTTTTCTCCAGGGTGACTTAACATGTCATATGTATGTTGAGGCTACAGTTATTTATCATTCGGCTGGGTAATTCTTACTGTAGCAAATTATGGTAAGTAACTTGCTGAAAGCCTGGCTGGTACTACAGCCGAAGGTGGGGATTCGAACCTGTGACCTTGGATCCAGAGGCTTGTCTCTTACCTGTTTATTACTTCCTTACTTAATATTTGCTTATTATTTACCACTTACTTACTATTTACTTACTACTTACTGACTAGTTGGTGTGTGAAACTGCTTCAAAAGTCTGCACATCTGACCTGTTCAGAAGATGAATCATCATGGATTTAATCTCGGATTTAAATTAAATTAAGCTGTTTTACATTTTCATTTAACACTGACGTCGTTTGTATCCATCTCAGAGAAATACAGTTTGCGTTACATTAGGAGAAAGAGAGACATAGTTGCAGACGTGTGGTTCTTAATTTTTAAGTTTTATTTGGCCTATGATAACATGCTGGTGTTGTATAAAAAAAAACTCAAAAAAACTAACGATATGAACGGGGGAGATGTGTGTATATCGTGCGTGTCTGTGTGTGTATAACTTACTTACTATACCACATATGATATGTACGACTGTGGTCATTCTATATTTTGGAAAAATGTGTTTAAAAATATTTAATTTTTTTTTTTTTTCCCCCATCATATTTTGCTGGTATATGTTCAATACCCCTTCATTTTATTTCCCTTCTCTGCCAAGCAGTATTTCTACTTTTTATCAATTGTTCAAGTTTTAATTAGTTTTTAAAAGTATAATTATTTCATTACACTTTATTGAAGTATATTAATTTTGCAGGACTGGGTTAGAGCATAATTGTCATTTTCAGAAGCAGTGAGTGGCACACGCACCGTGGAGTGTTACTGCGTGTACTGAGTTTTTGGCTCATAGTGAACACTGAGTATTGCATATTGGTGTTTTCAATTTTAAAGTCACATTAGTCATACTTAAAGATTTTAGATTCCACAGGAAATGTGTACGTTTATAGCAGCACTGATGTGATTTTTCCACCTATTTCTATTTATTATTTGATACAGTAGCTTATTTGTACAGTGATTTCTAAAACATGCCATCACTCAGCTTCTCTCTCAGTATTTTGAAGGGCATCAAACATTAGTAATCAGCAAGTTTTTTTTTGCCCCTCCCACTGTTTTTCCATCCAGGAATGGAAGACAGAGTGATTTTCACCATTGCCATTGCGATGGGTTGCTTGATGTTTGGGGTCTGGGGACAAGCTCCCTCCAATTCATCCACCACGATGACCCCCTCAAGCGGCAACAGTTCAGTGAGCTCCTCCGGTAACACTACGATGACCCCCTCGAGCGGCAACAGTTCACTGAGCTCCTCCGGTAACACTACGATGACCCCCTCAAGTGGCAACAGTTCAGCGTCCAACACGACTGCAAGCGGTTCATCTGGCAACAGTACAGTGACCGTCCCACCCGCGACCAACTCAACTACCAATGGAACAACCACGGGAAACGGCACGACTGTCACGTTCAGCGCTACAACAGTTTACAGCTCAGCCCCCGGCATCAATGCTGGGGGCTCTTTCAGTTTGTTGACGACACTCCCGGGCATGAGGACACTTAACAGTGGTGAGCACTTCCTTTCCATGAAACTCAGCCACCCACAATCCAGAATACAATTTCAGCGAAGACCCCAACCCAACAGGAATAGTACTGAATGTAGAGTATGGGGGGGGGGGCATGACGAAGCCCATTTCTTTACATTATTTCAGCTTATGACTCCTTCACCATTCCTGTTCAGTCCTGGCTTTTCTCTCATTCACATAAATGTAGACACGGAACTCAAATTAACCAGAATTAAGAGTTTTAAATAAACATTTTGACTAAACGTAGCAGTGTGGTGAATTTTGAGTAAATCTGTGTCCCTCCCCAATGTGTCTCCTCTTTAGGTCTGTTGGTCACACTTGTTGCCGTGATGCTCAGCTGGCTGTGAGTGGGATGCTGAGAGCCAGATGTCTATTAATCATAACCACAATAACTTTCCCCTTCATCATCCTCATCATCGTCATCATCATCATATTTCCCATCATGGGTCACAAGGACATGAGGAAGCCATGTTTCTGCACCCCTGATCTCTTCCAGTCCGGGTTTTTTTTTTTTTCCATTTGGCTGAATGTCGCCTTTATAGATTTGGGAAATGATTCACACGCTGCATGCTGGTTCTTTATTCATGCAGATAAGCGTATTACATGCTTGTGCGTATTTTTTTCCCTTTACCTATACATGTTCTCATTACACTCAAGTCACTTAATGACTGACACTCTGACAATGCTGTAAAAAGATACATTCCTTATATTGTCTTAATTAAAAGGTGCAGGGTGCCATATTATATGTTGTCTACATTACATTTTACTAAAGATACAGTAGAGTGCAGTTAAGCTTTTCATTTAATGTTATATATAATTAAATATATTAATATTTAATACATATATTAACATATGCAATATACTGGACCAGTACAAAAAGGACAAATATGCACAACATATAACTGTGATAATTATACTTTGTTAGCTTTTAACTAGCAAGGTGTATGTGTTATTTTTTTGTACAGTCTCAAAATATGCAGAATTATAAATTGGGATAGGCATTGTATTAAACATGGTAAAGTTACTTTTTTCACGTGTGGAATTGACACAGATAAGTTAGACTTGGGTCCCATGAAGCTTCAGGTTCTTCAGGAACTGTAACGTGCCTTGGGATTGTCTGTTCGATTTCATGGTGAGAAAATTTACCGCTGTACTTACAGTGCGATCCTAGTAAATTGAAGTTATGCGGATGGCAAACTTTTATTTATTTATTATTTTTACATTGAAGGGTAACAATGAAAATAAAAAATTTCCTGATATGTTGTGTAATTTCAGTTGTATTTTATAAAGCTTTAGTTCCCGTTGAAATAAGATCTTTCAGTTGTTTCAGACCAGTGTCCGGTTTTTGAGCTGAAACAGGCCCGGATATTTAAATGCGTCACTTGGCGCTCACCTGATTTTAACACCTGTTGATAACACCCAGTATCACCTCCGTACCAAACTGTGCCTTCGCACGGGAACAAGTCACACACTCATTCAGGGCCCCGCCTTTCATTTACACTGTGCCCCTTATCTTCCCGAAACAGGCGTTCTTCTGCACATTGTTTTTGGTGTTTGTCTTTCGAAAATGACGTTATTGCAAACAATGCTCCTGGATCAGCACACCTGCATACACTCACATACACACACACACGCATTCAAACGTATTGATAATGGTATTGATGTCATCTAGTCCACTTGCATGAATATAATCACGCGAATCCATTATTAGAGCGATACTATATTATACAGCTGGTAACGTAGTAATTAGAGCTGCTGCCTTTGGACATAGAAGTTGAAGGTTCAAATCCAGCCTTTAGTTGTCATAGTCTTGAGCAAGGTACTTACGCTGTGTTGCTCCAGTAAGAATTACCTAACAGTATAAATAAGTTCAGGGGGTGCGGTGGCGCAGTGGCGCAGTGGCGCAGTGGGTTGAGCCGCAGCCCTGCTCTCCGGTGGGTCTGGGGTTCGAGTCCTGCTTGGGGTGCCTTGCGGCGGATGGGTGTCCTGTCCTGGGTGTGTCCCCTTACGCCCTGTGTTACCGGGTAGGCTCCGGTTCCCCGTGACCCCGTATGGGACGAGCGGTTCTGAAAATGTGTGTGTGTGTGTGTGTGTGTGTGTGTGTGTGTGTATAAATAAGTTTGTGTAGTGAGGCTAAGAAAGGTCATTAAAGACTGTGATCGAAGCACTTGTAGCTGTGGAGGGTATAGCTGTGTTTCTGGCAAGCTCTGCTTTATAGATGATCATTTAAAATATACCCAAATCTTCACCATATTTGACAGAGAGGAACACAAAGACGTAGTAGGAAAATGATGGAGACGCAGCATAGCCTATATTATTTTGGTGTACCTAACATACACTCACAGCTTGGACAGCTGGGTATGTATTCATGTGTCTACATGACTGAATATAAAATATTTGGGCGGCTCAGTGGCACAGAGCCTGGGTGGTGTGAGAGGACATGGGTTCGATCCCCGCTCAGCCTGTGTGGATTTCCGCCAGGTGCTCTGGTTTCCTCCCACAGTCCAAAGACATACTGTTCAGGTTCACCCATAGTGTGTGAGTGACAGGGAGAGTGTGTTCCACTGAAGACTGTCACCTGTCATTGTTTTCCAGTGATGTTCAAATGGTTTTAAAAGTGAAAACATTTTTAACTTTTCACTTTCAATATTAAATTTGCTAATTCTGAGGAAAAATTATACCATAACATATAAAAGATATATAAAATTATAAATTAGTCATAAATTATAAAATAGATTAAATTAAAAACCCTGACAAGGAGAAATGGCCGAAAGAAACCGAGAAAGTGACTTGAAAGGGATTGCAGCCCTTTATAACATAGCTCATTCCACAATGTATACAGCCACAAGAAATGTTTACCCTCTTCCAATGCTTTGAAGCGAAAAACGCCAGGTTTAATATATTACTTGTCAACTTGACCCCCAGTAGTTTCAGTGTTCTTAAGAAAATATTAATGCATGAAAGTGACGCAAGGATCTTGAAACTCGCTCAAAAACTCCAAGAGGCATTTAAATCTAAATGTTTTCCTGGTTCTGATGTGAGGCTTCTAGGGGGCAAGATCAACTCATGTTCTGTGATGTTATTTCTCTGCATGAAGTGGCAACTGTATGAAACTACACCATAGATGATGAGGGGGGAAATGACAGAATTTCACAGAGATGGATTCCATTGTTTCACTGCTCCTGATTTTGTGAGGCTTTTTGGTCTCAAAACTAGGGCATCTCCACAACATACATATCTACAGCAACAGAGTGGAAGGTAATTTGCTTTCCCCGCTGGACTGGGTTTCAGCCTTGCTCTCTGTGTTTCCGGGATAGACTCCGGCTCGTCGCGTCGTTGGTTGGTTTGTTGGATTGTGGGTAATATGTGAATGACCTGTTTAACCATTGTGGGGATTTACGGGGAATATAAGGGGGTAACTGTGTTAGCGAGGAGCAAGGAGTAAAGCCTGAGAGGTGCAAAGTAAGTGGGGAAGGCTTTTTTGAGGTGCAGGCCCTTGAGGAAATGGGATCCTTAGATTGAGAGTGTTTTTTTTCTTTGTATGCCAATGTTCTAATAAACATTTGTAATAGATACTGTTAGTGCATCCTTTTTCCTCTCACCTGAACCCAGAGTGCAGTGCACTGAAGTATTATCAGTTTTGTTTTTCAGGTGTTTTGAATTCTGTCCAGTTCATCCTACTCCTTGTTTGTCTCATTATTAGTTGTACCACCATGGTATTCATTAGGTTCTCCAAACCAACGTTGTCCCACTTGTTCCTTCTAGTTCTACGGATAGAATGATTCCAGCGGTGCCCATTTTTAGTTTTGTTTGAAATGCTTATGTGGTGTCAAAATTTAGTAGTCATAGAATTTGTTAAGCATGGTAACTGGTCAAATTTTTGTACTGGGTTTGGGGCTGTGTTCTGTGCTGTGGAATGTAAGACCGTTGTGGGAGAAGTAGGCTGTACCAGGCACCAGGTCAGAGGTTATCTGATAAAGGCATGTCATAAAAGGTTGATGGTCCTGCCTTGCCTGGAGGGAGGTCAGTTTAAGGTAAACTGCATGATGGAGGCTGGATAATTTGGCTTAGGGTGAGGGCTTTGAGAACAAAAGAAGCAGAAAGTTACTAGGCAAAAAAGGCGGGAAAACACTGAACACCTGTTGTTAATACCCTGGAATGAATTATGTATGAGCTTGCCAAATAAAAGCAGGCAATAAAGACTGATCGGGGAGACACCCATCTGGGGCCCTCCCATCGGCCGATGTTGTTGTGAAAGTCTTTGTTTGTCCGAGTGGGTTTCTTTCAATGTCTCCTATGGCTGAAATGGGAAAGAGAAAAATTTCTTCCATACCTGCTCCTCCTAACAGTGAATTATGTGGCTGCAATTCAGCATATATAAAGTATGCAGCCACAGCTAGGATCAGCTACAGCATTAAAATGAGGAAGATGCACAATCTAAGTGATTTTGAAGGTAGTATATAACTGCCAGACATGGTGGTTCCAGCATCACAGAGAGGGCCACCATCTTTGGGTTTTCTTATCAGTGTCTACAGTTTTTTAAGAAATGGTACAATTAAAAAAAAAAAAAAAACATCTACTCAGCAGCACTTCTGAGAGAGGTGTGAAGAAACTGGATGGACTTGTTAAAGCCAACAGGAAAAACACAAGTGCAAAGGGACGGGCAGCATGGTGTTATAGGGAGTAGCGCTGCTGTCTTGCAATGCAGTTCCCACGCCTGGGTGGTGCGAGAGGTTATGGGTTTGATCTCTGCTCAAGCTGTGTGGAGTCTGCATGTTCTCCCAGTGTCTGCATGGGTTTCCTCCCACAGTCCAAAGACCTGCTGTTCAGGTTCCTCATAGTGTGTGAGTGACAGAGAGAGGGTGTGCTCCACTGATGTATGGATGAGTGACCGATTCTAAGTAGTGTATCTAGCAGTGTAAATCACCTTGGTGAATAAGGTGTGTGGGCTGATAACACTACATAGAGTTCACTGGAAGTCGCTTTGGAGAAAAGCGTCTACTAAAGAAATAAATGTAAGTCTAGTACAACAGTCGTGTGCAGAAATGCATCTCTAAACATACAACTCATTGAACCTTGAAAAGGATGGGCTACAGCAGTAGAAGGCCACTGTGGATTCCACTGCATTCACCTAAGAAGAAGAAGGTCTAGTGGGAGTGTGGTTAGCAAAGCTAGATGAGTAAAGAGTGGGAAATGATGCCTGTTCCGTGAAATTTCAGTGTCTGTTGCAATATGCTGATGGAAATGGTCAGAAATGGGAAGAGAAAGAATGAATCCATGGACTGACATCAGTGGCACAAACCGGTTGCGGTGACGTAATTCAGCTGCAAATATCTGGAGAACAGTTGTGGTTAAGATACGGTTCTTCCAAGAGTATGACAGTGAAAGGTTGGATTTGAACCTGCAACCTCTACATCCAACGACATAGTTGTAAAGTTTCTCTTGAGCGATTTTAGTTCAGATCTATAAGTAGTCTCTTTACAGTGTATTGCTTTGTGTTGGAAGTATTTTTCATTTGAAATGGTACAAAAAGCAATGTTATTTTCTAGCAATCCCAAGGAAGTCTAAATATGAACTGATGTTCAGAAACAGTCTTAACAATTAAATATATTTGGTATCTGTCTTGATGTACAGGTGACCTCCGATTTACGATGGTTCGAGTTACGATTTTTTCTACTTTACGATGGTGAGCTGGCGACAAGACATTTAGTGGAAACCATACATAAAATTTTGAATTTTAGACATCGATCCGCATCTGCCAGTCTGTCACGCAGAGATGTGTATTAAGTGTATTAAATGCATTTTCGACTTACGATATTTTCGACTTATGTGGGGTTTCGCGGAACGTAACCCCATCGTAAATCGGGGACCACCTGTACAATAACTTTTTCTGAGTGAAAAGCAGAGAACAATGCAGGAAGGAGGTACTTTCTCAACTTTTATTAGCAGTACTTCAGATATTCTTTTTTAAAATTTTGTTCATTGTAAGATTACACAGAAGAAATTAGCAACACAAGTCCATTTGATTGTATTATGTTATCGTTATTTGTTAATTATATTACTTCCTCTTTTAAGTGCTAAAGCTACAAAAAGTTACACAATAACTTGCACACCACTGGCTAGCCTGTGAGGAGACAGAGACAGTAAACAAACACATCACAGAGAAAAACAGACGTTCTTATTAAAGAAAACAGGAGAAAAAAATTATTATTATCTATAATAATAATAATAATAATAATAATAATAATAATAATAAAACCCAAACTGGACACACAGTTACATTCAGACGGCTCGGCCAAACACTGCATCCTAATACCTGCCCATTTCCATTATTTGGTAAACTGCTTCAGGCCCCAACCATTGGCCCCGGGTTTCACATGTATGGCCCATCCCACTGCAGCAGTCGGTGGGGCCTCTGTGCAGTCTTCCTCCTTCTTACCATTCTTCCTCACTGCATTCATAATCATCGTCATCACAATTTCCGCTATCGGTCACCGTTACGACTACAGCTATAATAAAGCCATTAATTTACATGCACATTACAACGTAGCTCACTCCTTACACCCCCACCACCAGCTCAGGCCCCAAGAACACATTTAGATTGGGTTAAGTGCTCAAAACTGTTTAACTTAAGTAAAGAAGACAGGGCTTTAAAAAGAAGTGTAAATTTGCACATCAGGACGAAAGATGATTTCTGTCGGCTAAACACACACATGCGAATAGACTAGTATTTCCTAAAGGCACCCCTTTTGGGACCTTAGATTGTGTCTTCAGTACAGGGCAGTGGTGAGCTTTATGTCTAATAATACTTATATGTCTTTGCGTAGCAGACGCTTTTCCAGAGTAGATTATATCTCTACAATTTTACAATTTACGTATTTATACAGTTTCATGTTTATCCTAAGCAGTTCACATCAATTGCCAAGCTTACTGGTAGTATAGCTGAGACCTTCGAGAACTTCAACCTGCAACATTTTGACCAGAAGTGCAGTTCCATATCAGTCAGGTCACACTTGTTATTGTAACATGAAAATTAACTGACTAGTGATCAGTGATGGCTCATCTCTAGGGCTGGTGTTACACCAACTCTTTGGAATCATCAGTGGCATCGGGGCTGGTATTGGCTTGAGGGAGTCTCTAAGGACTTGGGTTTGGGCTCTGGCTTGGTAATGTTTGGCAGAACATCAGTGGCACTGACGAGGATATTTGCTCCAAGCTGGGTATTCGATAAGTTGTTTCTCTAGGAATTTGAGCAAATAATTTTGGAGGACACACTTTACTACTGCAATATTGTGAGCAGCAGCTTTTAGCTATTCCCAGCTCACAACCATTACCATGAAAACTGCTGCATTTGATCACAGCTCCTCATGCAATATTCTTATCTCTCCTCTGTTATCAACATTTGAATGTGCTCACAAGAGCTCTGAAGGGCACTGGAACATGTGTGTGCACACTCACAAACTGACACCCAGAGTCAGGTAGTACAAGTTGTCTCTTTTTCTACAACGAAGAGCCACACGTAGCTCTAGGTCGGATCCAGATTTCGTATTCCGTTGGCTCTCAGATTTGGATCATGCCTCCGGGATGTCAGTTCATGTCTTGACTCTTAACAACAGATTTTGAAAGGATCAGACCTTTGGGTTAATGGAGGAGGACCAACGGCATTAAGAAGGTAGGTGGTTTCGAATCTTGGTAGCAGCTGGGATACAGATGATCTCCACGCTCTACTGAAAAAGGAGCTCTACTTCATTTAGGCTTCTAGTTAGAAGGCAGACATTGACACCTGAGGCCAAAACTGGTAACTTCACCAACTGTGGAGAATTTAGAGTGGATTTTATTCTTAACTCTTTCAAGAAGCTCCTTGTCCAAAGTCAACATCAACCCCCTTCCCACAGGCCTCGTGGTCCTTCCCATCTACAATTCAGCTTCCTTGTGCTGTCAGTTGTTTCCACATTCCTCGCCGATCCAAACCACACATCGTGAAGTGAAATTACAGACGGAATCAATATTCATGCATGCGGCTTCAAACTAATTCAGTTCCGACCCACTTCCCAAAGAACCCCACACAAAAATATAAGATGAACATAATGCGCCAAAGAAAGACGTAAAAGGAGAACGTGAGAAGGAAGTGGAAGCTCTGGAGATAACCGTACACAGTTGAACACATTTTAGTCACAGAAAACGACAGCGTTACAAGGGTGGCAAACCGGGGCAGAGACCACTCGAAATTCATGGGCTAGGCTTTTCCAAGACAGACACCGAGACTCTGCCTCCAGACCCACCTCCGTGCTCACGCCTGCCGCCCCTCACTACGGCAACATCAGCAAATTAAAACACACATTCCATTATTTAAGTTCTCAGCAAATACTGTTGTAGGACAGACAGACACTAAGAATTCAGGTTAAACACTTTTTCTTTTGTTTTTGCTTAACAATTTGTAGTTAAGGAACCATATTGTCTAATGCTATACTTTATTATCATTGTTATTATGAATAACAATAATAATCATATTAAAAGCCCCTATGTCTTCCTACACTGTATGTTTGTTATTGTCAGTCTTCACCATCGATTTTATTGTAAGAACTACAACTGTACAGGACTACGCTTAAGTCTGACAGTTCTGAACGCTACGGCCCAACCTCACTGGGTCTGCCACATTAAAGGGCTGTCTTCGCGCCCGGACACACCGACGCCGCCCACACAGTTAAAGGGCTGTCTTAAGACACAGTGATGATCTAGCTGAAAAGTGAGAGAGGAGGAGAGAGTTGGGAATTCATCCCCCCCTTTTGCTGCAAGTATGGGATGAAGAGGAGGATGAGATGATGTTGCATGGCAGCGCCTGGGAGGGGGGGGTGCTCTCCCTTGCTCTGTGTGTGGGTGATTCATTTCCCTCCCTACGTCGACCTGTACGCTCGTAACGACTGAGAATAATGAATGTAGTGCTCCTCACTAAATATTGCTGTAATTTCTCAGGGGAAGCAAAAAAAAAAAAAAAAAATTGCTAATGAATGTGATCTGCCCCCACCCCTCCCCCCCCTCGGCACCCATCACGTTTAGCAGGACACCTCCATGGTGTGGGACGGACTGGGGGGCAGCTGGCCCCCCTGCGAGCTCTGGGACAGGGTGCGGGAGCGGGAGCGAGAGCCCTCCATGGAGTAGGAGGAGGACAGCGAGGTGGTGCGTGAGCGCGAGAGCCGTGTCATGCAGGAGGACGCCACTGCGGGAGGACAGCGGCCAAAGGAGGACAGAAAGGGGAGAGAAAGGGGAGAGAAAGGGGAGAGAAAGGGGAAAATACCGATTAGTTGTAAACACAGCACATGGAAATACACAACCAACTCCTGATGTTCGTCAACAGGAGAAATACTGTGAATTCTCAGAGGCCCAACTGCGGGAATTTATTGTCTGCAAAGATTACAGTAGCCCCCCTTATCCGCGGAGATGTGTTCTGAACCCGCGGATAGTGCCGTACCCTATATATACTATGTTTTTTCCTATACATACATAGCAATGATAAACTTTAATTTAGAAATAAGGCACAATAAGAGATTAACAACAATAACTAATTGCCCGGGTCCTCATAAGCATTGATTTTTTAAACAAAGTTTTTTTAATTAAGAAAAATGGGTTACTTGAACACAAGCACTGCGATACCGCGACAGTCGGTCCAGTAATCGAGAAGCTACTAAGTGACTAACGGGCTGGTAGCTTATACAGCGAGGAAACGCCGCACAAAGGGATGATTCACATCCCAGGCGGGACGGCGTAATATTTCATCACGCTACTCGGAGCGGCGTGCAATTTGAAACTTATGAATTGTTTATTTATGGAATTTTCCATTTAATATTTTCGGACCGCGGATAAGGGGGGGGGGGGCACGTTAATTTTATATATCTATGCTTTCAGTGCAAGTTCACGACCGTGTGCTGTTCACATGTAGGCGGCACACATTTCCTTTACAAACAGATATTTTCCATTTTAACTTGGCTATAGAGAAATTATTTCCGAAACGAACAAAATGTTAATCATAACTCACTCAGTGCACGTTAATAAGCGAAACCATAGATTCCATTTGTAAATACAAATTAAACAATATTCGTGCAACAGACACAGAGGCACTTACTGTAGCCCATGCCCTGGATGAAGTACTTGAAGGCCTCGGTCAGCTTGCTGGGCTGTGAACAAATAGGGAACGGGTGAACGGGTGTGAGGGGCGGCAGAATGGGACACCCCACGATCAGAGTACACCTACAGCGAACGGTCTGTGAAAACATCCACAAGCATGCGGGCCTCTTGAAACCCGGTTCTTGAGGACCATGAGACCTACGGGGCCTCCTAACCCTGGTCTTGGATGGTCAGGTGGGCTACACTTAACTCCAGAGGTGGCCAACTTTCTAGTGAAATTATTCAAGGGTCGCTAACAAGCGATACAGCGAATCTTAATCAGCATCATATGACTGAATCTTAAACGTCCAAATTAACAAATTATTTATTTTATTGTAGGGTGCAGTCGTATTAAGTACATCACCGGCTTCAACAAGTACGTATATATTGTTTTAAGTGATGTTTCCAATATATCAGTGCATATAGGGCACTCTGAACCTTTCGTTTTTAAAATGTTCTAAAAAAAAGTAGCACTTTCGTCAACCTTTCCACAGCTCATTTTAGCGAATCGGGTTTTTTCTCAGGACATTTGATATCAGCAACTTGCTCAAAAACGTTCTTGACAAATTCGCCGTCCGAAAAAGGGTTTTTTCTAGCGACGAAGCACAACCCCGTGCGCCCAGCATTTCCGCCCGGGAGGACACGCTCTTAAAACGCCATCGCTGACCTCAAACGTTCACTTTGCAGTTCGGGGACATTGAAATCTTTCATAAATAGATGCTTTTTCTCTGCATTAGTGTCTTTTAGCAGTTTTATTCCGTAAGCACTGAAACTGCTTCGCTGCGTTTCAATTTATACTGCGTTTCTTGCGATGCATCTGGACGCGCCATCAGTGACGTAACAAAGAGGGGCCACATAGTGGACACCCGTTTCACTCTGTCACTGCATGTCTTCAATATGTCTTATGCCACTTCCTTCAAGATCAGTAGTTTCTGCCAATCTACGTACTACGTATGTGTTCATCTGTCTGTCTACAGTACATTAGTGGGGAGGGGCTGGCAGTGTAGTGGTTAGTGCTGCTGCCTTTGGACCCAAAGGTTGCAGGCTTGAAGCCCACATCTAGCTCCAGTACCCCTGAGCAAGATACTTAGCATAAACTGCTCTAGTAAAATGATCCAGCTATACAAACAAGTAAATAATTGCAAGTGACTTAACATTGTAAGTCACCTTGGAGAAAAGCGTCAGATAAATGAATAACTGTGCATGTCCAGTATGCATACATACCTGGGTCAGCTGAGGGAGGCCGCCACCATCGGCCATCTGTCCAAGAGTGAAATGAAGAAGAAAGAAGGAGTTAGTCTTGCTTGGACCACTTCTACCCACATTAAGACACAAAGGCACGTGAAGGACAAGACGTGGCTACCTTGAGGAATGAAGTGGTTGTTGGATCCAGCTTGCTGTTGCACTCCACCTGGTGAAGGAAAGAGGACCGTCGTTAAGAAACTGCACTTTAATGCCGCTGCCATTTATCTCAGCTAAGATTTCTGCAAGAAGCAGTTTGAGATCAAGAGAGGCTTAAAGACTTGATGAGCTCACTGTACAGGCGACATGAACGAACTGCATTATTTTATAATGAAGTCTAACCGCTGCATCCTCGTAGGGGGCCTGGTCTCCAACCACCAACATCACGGGGCATCTGGAGGACAGGATTGACAGGGCAGTGCAGCATGTTAGTGTTAGCGCACTGACACTATGGGCACTCCGCTGAGGAGCGCGGGAGAGGAGAGCTGAGGACTTGCGGCTTGTGCGCCGCGGTGTAAACGGTTACGGTATCGAGGAAAGACAATACAGCGCCGTACAGTAAATTGCAAGCGAACTGTCGGTTTGCAGAAAGGGTGCGGAACGACACACTGCGGGATGTCACGTTACAGCGCTGGGGTTGCTGAGGGCACGCTCTTACTTGAGGGGGCTGTTCCGGTCGATGTTCAGATCTCTGCGACTGAAACGAACACAACGGTAAAGGTTAGCGCTGCAGAATCACGTGCAAGTAAGCGTGTCAATGCACGTGTGTGTGTGTGCGCGCACGATGTACGAGCACCGCACGAAGACGTCCCAGAGAAGCTCCACAGCCGAGAAGCCGCTCTTTGCGTGCGTGTGCGCGTGCGCTTGTGTGTACCTGTTGTAACTCTTCCAGAAGAGCTCCACGTTACTGAGATTAGTGCATTTGGAGAGCCGCTCCCTCTGAATCTGCAGCAGGTCTGTGTTAGCAGACAGCTCTTCCTAGAGAAACGGAGCCAACACGCACACGTTACACACCTTTCGTGCGTTCTGACAGGCTCGGGCAAAGAGACGCGCAAAAGCGAGGACTCTCAGAACGACTGTGTATGTGGGTCGGCGTCAGGAAAGTTAAACGAGATGAGAAAGCTCTTTATCTGTTACGGCGATGAGAGTCTTCACCATGTTTGCTCACGATGGTGGCATCTGTGAAGATTCAGCAAAAATTCTGCTAACATCACCTTAGGCTCTTGAACGTCTCTCGAAATTATTACGATTACGATTATTTTAGTTATTTTAAGGTCCTAAAGTTGGTCAGGAAGGTCCTGTCACAGTAATGAGAACTCATGGGGTTACAGAGAAAACACTGATTTTTCTTTTTAAGGTGTGAAAAACACGAGATCATCTCGTCTTCTTCCTTAATCTTAACTTCTTGTTCTTATTTTAACCTCCTCAGTAACTATGACAGGCACTTGCACAAACGCAACAGTATTGAGAAATACAGGTCTGGATGCCATAATTCCACATAAACATTTTTATGATTTTTAGAGTGAACTGAGATTTTTTGCAATATTTATGCATTGTTTCACATTTTTAATTAAGATTTTAAGTTGGGTTCTGAGAAAAAGTTTTTTAGAAACTTGATGCATTACACTGCAGATATTTTAAATCTGGACACATTGCAGTAAAGGGATTTTCACCATAAAATATGCTACAGACACCCCTCTGCTATATAAATTCGATTTACGTTAATTCGGATTTACGGAAAAAAATTCCCGGCATACGCATTATTTACAGATAGCGCTTTTATTTTATGCAAAACATATGAAATATGTTAAGCGCAAGTTGGCGTAACCAGACAAGGCAGGAAGCTGCATCTTCCCAGTTCCTGCGAGTTTTGAGCCGTGAACACATCTCCTCTCGTTAGTGTAGTGTTTTTTTTGCATATTTTTTACCCTTTTCATTATTTACAAAGCCTGGTGGTAAACGTGCACTTGAAGGAAAATGAGAGCCGTCTCGCAAGCATACAGCAATCGATTTGGAGATGAAATTGAAAATAATAAGGATGTAAGCAGCTGGACAACGACTATCGTTATGGCACGGGAACCAGGTTTAGGTGTATCGACTATAAATACGACAGTGAAGGATGCTGGAATCTGACATATGTAACTTTTGACTTACGTAAGGGGTTAAAGAATGGTCTATTTGCGCAAGTCAAGGGGCGTCTGTATATATTTTAGAAATAATTTTTGTCTAAAAATATGAAGGTTCATAATATATACTTTGCTTTTCAAAATTGTGATTAAGACCGAAAGTTTGTTTAAGGCTGAAAGACTTAAACTGAAAGACACAACTCATCACTGGTTCATTAAACAAAACCGTTTTTTATCCCCAGAGGCACAAGAGCACACGCACACAGCCTTTGGGAGAAGAGCCCCAGTGGCCTAATGGATAAGGCACTGGCCTCCTAAGCCAGGGATTGTGGGTTCGAGTCCCATCTGGGGTGGATAATTTTAGGGGTGGAGAGTAGTGTACTTTTTTGCGCCTTTGACCTCAAAGGTCGCAGGTTCCAATCTCACCTCCAGCTGTATTACCCCTGAGAAAGATACCTACCCTAAATTGCTCCAGTAAAATTACCCAGCTGTATAAATGAGTAAATCATTGTAAGTCACTTTGGAGAAAAGCATCAGCTAAATGAATTAATGTAAATATACAAATACACATGCAGGGATATGAGTGCATGCAGACATACACACACCTGGCTGAAGAGGTGGGTCAGGATCTGTTCTGTGAGGGAGGACGTCAGTGTGGTCAGCTGGGGGGACAAAGGTGAATACAGCATTACACATGAGTCAGACCCAGTTGTCTCATCATGCTCAGTAGACCGCGGTGAAAAGTCGAGTCAGCAGTAACGTGTTGTTACGACAGAATTATTATCGGACCGGTTAACCCCGCTCGCGAAGTAGCTTTGCGAATACTAAAATCGGAAAAACCAGCAAAAAGTGAAGCTGCAGTGTCATTACATTTCAGTCATGCAATATGTGAACTGAAACATGGGCACCAGCAGAGCAGATGATCCTCGTCAAACTGCTGAGTGATTTTCTCAAGGTAACATTATATTACAGCACAGTCATATGCCGCATAATGACATTTTGCTTAACAACTGATCGCATATACGACGGTGGTCCCATAAGATTATAATGGAGCTGAAAAATTCTGATCGACTGGCAACACCATAGCGCAACGCGTTACTCACGTGTTCGTGGTGGTGCTGCTGTAAACAAACCTACTGTGCTGCCAGTCGTATAAAAGTATAGCACATACAATTATGTACAGTACATAATACTTGATAATGATAATAAACACCTGTTACTGGTTTATGTATTTACTGTACTGTACTTTTATCGTTATTTTAGTGTACTCTTTCTACTTACAAAAAAAAGTTTACTGTAAAACAGTATGTTGTGTTATGCCGGCATCAGTGTCATAAATTTCTTGTTTACCACGTCTCTTGACTGCATTGAGGCTATACCATCTAGGTTTGTATAGGTACACTCTATGATCAAGGCTATACCATGCAGGTTTGTGTAAGTACACTCTGTGATCGAGGCTATACCATCTAGGTGTGTATAAGTACACTCTATGATATTTGCATAACAACTAAATCGCCTAAAGACCACAAAGGTCAGACACACTGACAGGAGTGCAGCGCAGTGATTCAATGGGGACACTGACCTTGTGTGCAGCCCAGTCCATCCAACCTCGAGCGTTCATGTCAATGTTGATCAAAACCAGGCCCTCTACCAAGTCTGGGCTGTTCAGCTAAAACGGACAGAGTGAAATAATACTTGTAAACCACACACACACATTTTCAGAACCGCTTGTCCCATACAGGGTCACAGGGAACCGGAGCCTACCCGGTAACACAGGGTGTAAGGCCGGAGGGAGAGGGGACACACCCAGGACGGGACGCCAGTCCGTCGCAAGGCACCCCCAAGCGGGACTCAAACCCCAGACCCACCGGAGAGCAGGACTGTGGTTCAACCCACTGCGCCACCGCACCCCCCTCGACCATTCAGACTAATATACATTCACACCAAGATAATACAACAAGGTAACACTCCAGAACAGCAAGAGCTTCCTATGTTGATGATCACAAAAGGGGGTTAAAACTCCAAACATGCCTAAGATAGTTATACAGCACAGATGCACAACTACACACAGCCCAGGACCATTCAAACGAGCACGCACTAAACTAACACACTCGCACAGACACTTTACAGCACAAGTGTGTGATGTATAGGGTCATTCAACTACCTTCCAAACGCTAACTCATGCTAACACACACTCCCCCTCTGGATATGGTGCGAGGGACTCACTGTAAACTTGGAGAGGATATATGCACCAGCACCTATGCCCATCCCGATCACACTGCGGAAACTGCGTGAGAGAAAGGGATTGTGGGTTACTGCAGCAGCACACTCAATTCCTACTCCCTGCACTGCAACCACACAACCCTGCTCCGCAGACATCCTCGCCTCGCTTACACTAAAACCACTGCGCTGCACTACAAACACACACCGTAAGCTTCTTGGTTTCGGAATCTGAATAAAGAGATATCAGATTAGAAACAAATTTTAAAAAATCATAAAGGGCGCTGATCTAAGAACTAATGATATTCAAAACGTGAACTGGTCCACCTCTGCATTGCTGCTGTAAAAAGTACGTATAGAGACTTTTATCACTTAAATCAGTGCTTGGCACATTCATCCTCCTATCATTTTGCAATTACAGTGTCCATTTATAATTTATGTTGATGTTGTATATAGATTTTGGATTTGGAACAAAGGAAAAAACTTGCGTGTCAGTCTGTGTATGAACATGTGTGTGTTGTGTTGTGTGGTGTGCGTGTGTGTGTGTGAGTGTGCAGGTCAGAAGCAAACAGAAGGACTTACTTGAAATACTGCAGAACCGAGGGGATCATCTCAGCCAACTGGTCCATGGAAGGATACTGATACCTATTAAAATCAAAGTTTAGTCACTCAACACACACCTTTTACAGATCACATGTGGCTCAACACACAACAGAAATGAATATTTACATTTATCTGACACTTTTCTCCAAGGCAGCTTACTATGTTAAGGTTACAAATATAAGCTTGGAATTATTCACCCACTTACACAGCTGGGTAATTTCACTACAGCAACTCTCACACACACACACACACACACACACACACACACACACACACACACACACACACACACTCCTGAAACAGCTACACAGCATATCCACTGTTACATAACGGCCAGGCTGCAACATGGCACAGATCTTACCCTGCTGGGTAAGCAGCAGCCCCTTCCTCCTGCCCCGGGGCATCTATGTGAACCACCGTGAAGTTCTTCACAATCTCCTGCATCTCTTCAAACTTGAACAAAGCGGAGAAGCAGCTTTTACCTTAGAGAGGTGAGAACATTAATGTGTTATATATTATTTAATAATATATAATGCATATTATATATTATTACATAAAGCTTTTCATCCAAAGCATCTTGCAGAACAACTTAACATTCAGCAAGGAAGTCCAACAAAAAGCTGGGATGTACTCAGTTCACACCAGTAGTATGAGGATTTAGGATGTGTGAAATGGGGTTTATTAAAATTAGTCGCCGATTTGCCTTTTGGAGAAAAGTTTAATCTGCAGTAGGAACAAATATTTAAACATTACTGAAATACTATATATATTATACATATTAATATATTTCAATATATTGAAATATATTAGTTAACTATTGATTATTCTTCTGTTAAGAGAAAAATACACAACTGGACACTGACCACAATGTCCAGCTTGTGCTCTCAGTAATTACCACTAATAAACAGAAGGCTCTTTATATTGAACTCTGGAAAATGAGGCGAGTGCAGTGAGTCTGGAAAATAAATGGAAGTACTAACGAACTACAAAATGCAGCGCCCAGACCAGCCTCATAAAAGTCACATGCAGGTGAAGAAAACGAACTGGCTGTGCCACAACAAGAAATTCAAGAACGACTTACAAACAAGGTGTGTGTTCCGTGTCCTGTTTCATTTGTTAGAAAAGCATGACTGTGCAAGTAAGAAGGGTAAACACACAATGCCGGCAGGCAAAACATTTACACAGAAAGTACTACATATGAGAACAGAGCATAAATGACAGCAAGTTCTACTGCCAGATCTTACATGCAATTTGGTGTTTAGCTGATCAATACGACGGACCTGTATATAGAGAACACCTAAAAACTCTGACATTACAGTCATGCGCCGCTTAATGACATTTCGCTTAACGACTGACCACATATACGATGGTGGTCCCATAAGAATATAGCGTAGCTGAAAAATTCTTATTAACTAGCAACATCGTAGCCATTGGAACGTCGTAGCAAGTAGTGTTACGTGTTTCTAGTGGTGCTCGTGTAAACAAACCTACTGCACTGCCAGTCATATAAAAGTATAGAACATGCAGTTATGTACAGTACATAATACTTGATAATGATAATAAACACCTATGTTACTGGTTTATGTATTTACTATACTGTACTTTTTATCAATATTTTACAGTGTACTCTTACTGCTTATAAAAAAAGTTTACTGTAAAACATTATTCTGTGTTACACCAGCAGCAGTGTCATAAATCTCGTGTTACCGCATCTCTTGACTGCATCAAGGCTATACCATCTAGGTTTGTATAAGGACACTCTGTGATCGAGGCTATACCATCAAGGTGTGTATAAGTACACTCTATGATCGAGGCTATACCATCTAGGTTTGTGCAAGTACAATCTATGATCGAGGCTATACCATCTAGGTTTGTGCAAGTACACTGCATGATTGAGGCTATACCATCTAGGTTTGTGCAAGTACACTCTATGATCCAGGCTATACCATCAAGGTGTGTTTAAGTACACTCTATGATAGAGGCTATACCATCTAGGTTTGTATAAGTGCACTCTGTGATCAAGGTTATACCATCTAGGTTTGTGCAAGTACACGCTATGATATTTGCACAATGATGAACTCACGTAACGACGCATTTCTCAGAATCTATTCCCGTCGTTAAGCGACGCATGTCTGTATTATTATTGTTATTTGTTTCCTTACTGCTGTAAGTATACTTAGAGAGATCATAACAGTCGAAACTAGCAAACAAGACCTACTGGAGGTTGAGAACTTAATGAAGCACGAGTCAAACTGTAACTGTGAAGAAGACCACATGGTGGCTCTGGTCTCATCCCACTCGGCTGTCACCGCTGAATTCTCGTAACCGGCACGGGCAAATCTCAGGGTACGACCGCGTTTCGTTTTGCTACAGTGAAACATGTGCTCCCTGTGGGAAATTACAGTTAAAAACTGTAGACTTCATTAGTTGGATTCGGCTTATAAGAACTGATCATCACAACCCATCAGGTGATGCATCGGCTAGTCTCAGGTGGTACAAACTGATCTGCTTTTACTCCCAAGCAGATATTTAGAAGCTGTTCGCTGGCCGGCCACTACAGAATTTCTAAGGCTGAGGCCAGAAGCAGGAGTCCACTCACTCTCCAGCCCCACATCGTGGTAGGTGAGGATGGCAGGCCGGCGGGTGTTCCCCGTGCCATGCAGAGTGACGTGAAGCAGCCCGTGCGGTGTCTCAATGCTGTGCTCCTGAGGGCCAGAGAGAGAGTCAGGCTCATCCGTGTGTTCATACGTGTGCTCACTCATACACGCTCTCGTACGCATGCGCCCACATCCTTACCTGACCCTGGTCCAGCAGTATTCGAGCAGCTAGCTCTGCCTCCTGGGAAAACAGCGGGGACACGGTGAGGGGCTGCAAATGACTCAGCCAATGCTGACCTCACTGGGATGACACTGCTCCTAAAATAGACCTGCTGATATGCCTATCACAGATATCATTTAAAGGTTATTAAAAGACTAAATTATTTAAATTTATTAAATTAAGCAAAATCCTGACTTTGAGCATGACTTTCTCTAGTGTCCTTCCTCATTTTGGCACCAGGTGGCAATAGGAAGCCAAACACATTTAGCTGTTTCATGTCAAAATGTTACTTGTAGCACTGCTGTCTCACAGCGCCCGGGTGGTGCGAGAGGACATGGGTTCAATCCCCGCTCAGTCTCTGTAGAGTCTGCATGTTCTCCCCGTGTCTGTGTGGGTTTGGTTTCTTCTGGGTGCTCCGGTTTCCTCCCATAGGAAATTTTGTTAATTGCTAAGAATTTTGCCATGACTTTAATTCCTTGCACTAGGTCGCTTTGAGAATGTGTGTTTGTATAGTGTGTGTAGAGTGCGGTAGGCGACTGCACCCTGACCTCTCACCTTAACTGAGTCCGGCTGACCCGGAAGTAAAGGCTTTTCTTCAGTGATGGCAATTTCCTGCAATTCGGTCGTCATGGCAACAAATTTTTTCTCTGCTCCTAAGCGAGAGGAGAACAAAAGTAGTGTTTAATCTGCATGTTAATGAAGGTGACCTGTTAAACCCAAGAGGGCCCCACACACACACAAACTCAATATTTCTCTGTTCCACGGGGACCCAGAGAGCTGAGGAATTGTCAGCCTGTTAATTAACCGTCGTAAGCCACTCAAAGGAGAATAATTAACAGAAGGAGATTTGACAGGGTGCTCTGGGTTTCGGAATCCTTGCGTCACTATTTATACGTTCATTATACACATGTGGACTAAGTAACAGAAGGTAAAATCTGACGCAAGTAAATCGTAAATAAAAACACAGCTACAAAAGTGAGGCATATTATGATTATGTTGATGCCCAATTAGCAGAATGTGTCAACTATAAAAGAGGTCTGACAGTTAGAGCTTTGATATGTAAATTTTTAAAGCAACGTAGGGTAACTAACAGAGTTCTAGATGCCATATAGTCGGTGCCAAAATTGCAGGCGCATCAGCCACAAAAACTACAACACAGGTTTCCCCCGCTATCCGAAAGCAGAGCGTTCCCATGAACCCTTTCATGAGCCGAAACGGCGTAAAGCGAAGAAGCAATTACCATTAATTTATACGGGAAAATTTTTTGAGCGTTCCCAGGCCCAAAAAATAACCTACCGAATCATCCCAAATAACACGTAAGACCTAATAGTACGAATGGCGGACGCAGGAAAGGTCAACGCGCACACAACGTCTTTATTTTGCTCACCACGATCGAAATGTTTAATTACGTCCATTTTTACATTAAGTGCGACACCCTTACGAGCTCTCTTAGGCTTTTCTGATACCTTAGGACACAAAATACTCAAGATGAAGCACAGATGCTCGCAGACACAGTTCGAAGCTATGGCAGCTTGATGCCGATGCTGAGCGTAGTTTCCAGGGAAGGAGCTTGGCGGCGCCGCTCTCGCTGCTCAGAACGCGCGCTGCCTTTGTAACGGCTCGCTGCAAAACAAACACCGAACGCTATTTCCGCTTTTTGCCTTTTTTCGTAAAATCCTCTTCGTATTTCTTTCGGTTAACGAAAACAGGTACAAACGTGGGTCTTTCGAGAAAGCGAAGGGGCGTCAAGCCAAGTTTCGAAAAGCGAGGTGTACCTGTATTATTTAACGTGTCAGCGGAAAGGGTCTCAAAAATATTGACAGCATTTAGGAAGACGTGGACAAAGTGCATCGAGGAACAAAGAGGAAACGGCGGTCACGAGTCAGGGCTCACCGACAAGGATAGACGAATACTTTGCAGGACAGTTGCTAAATGACACTAAAGTACAGCCTCAGAAATTACCACAGCACTGACTCGATACCTCTGTGACCCGACCTCAAGAAAAATTTTATGCCGTGAGCTTCTCAAAGCTGGAATTTATGGCAGGGTTACCATTCAGAAATCGCCTGCATCCAAGGCCAGCACACAGTGACGCATAACTGGGGGTAAGCAGCACAAAAAACTAGGTCTTTGAGAAATGGAAAAAAGAAAATCCTTGTGTCCACTCACTTCGCCCATGAGCTCTTAAGTTCATGTAAGGTGTAAATGTTCATGCGCTATAACTTTAAGAGAGGGGGTGTGGTGGGGCAGTGGGTTGGACCGGGTTCTGCTCTCCGGTGGGTGTGGGGTTCGAGTCCCGCTTGGGGTGCCTTGTGATGGACTGGCGTCCCATCCTGGGTGTGTCCCCTCCAGCCTTACATCCTGTGTTGCTGGGTTAGGCTCCGGTTCCCCGCGACCCCGTATGGGACAAGCGGTTCAAACAATGTATAACTTTAAGATTGGTCCTGGATAAAACTTGACACAGCTACTCCTGTAATGTAATGTACATGTTGATATACCGAAAAAAGAAATTACTAGGAAGGCAATTTGAAATCGTGGATATTCAGATAATTGAAAAAATGTAAATTTAAATGTAAATGTTTGATAAGGCATCTTTCACCTTATTTCCTGGACAGGTTTACATTTGGCAAAAGCCAAAGGATGCCTTCAACTCATGGGTAGCCATCTGGTAGGAGTCCTGAGGTCTGATGATTTTTCAGCAGGAAACTGAATATGACGGCATTACTGGACCAGATGCACCCTATGGCATAAACACTGTTCCCTCATTATGTTCCCATATTCCAGGATGATGATGCCCTTATAGGCACTTGTAAACAAATACCATGCCTTTCGTGACCTCCCCAGTCATCGGATCTAAATATTACTCAACTTGTATGCAGGGCTGTGAAGTCAGTACACAAAACCTTCGACCCCGACTCCAGTAACCCAATAATGGCTTCCGACGTCACAGCACTGCGCAAAAGTTGCACATTATTTTGGGGATGGAATAATCCGGCAAATATAGGCCTAAACCTATATTACACCTCTAATTCTTGGGGGGGTCAACTTACACACCGGATCGACTTACACGCCGGCATATACAGTACATTTAGTCGGAGTCTGTACATTTTTACCGACTCCAACTCCAGTTACACAATAATTGCTTCTGACTACGACTCCATAGCACTGCCTGTATGGAACATTCTGGAACGGAGAGTGCACAGTTGATTTCCACCTCCATAATCCCTCAAAAAACTGGAGGTTTCCGATATTCCACTACACACAGTTCAAAACTTGTATTGCGGCATTCCAAGAAGGACCAGAGATGTTCTGAAGGCAAAGGGTGGCCCAACACTTTATTAGGTCCTTCATATTAAAATACGGTAGTCTCCCCCTTATCCGCGGGTTCGCTTTCTGCGGTTTCAGTTACCCACCGTCAACCGCGGTCCGAAAATATTAAATGGAAAGTTCCAGAAATAAACAACTCGTAAGCTGTAAATCGCGCGTTGTTCTGAGTAGCGTGGTGAAACCTCATACCGTCCCTCCCAGGATGTGAAACATCCCTTTGTCCAGCATACCCACGCTGTATCCGCTACCGGCCCGTTAGTCACTTAGTAGCATCTCGGTTATCAGATTGACTGTTGCGGTATTGCGGTTCTTGTGTTTAAGTAACCTTTTTTTTTTAAAAATAAAAAACCTTTATTTAAAAATCAGTACTCATGAGGACCTGGGTATTCATCCTTAGTTTTCTTTCTTTTTCTGTACAGGAAAAAACAGTATATACTGTATGGGGTTTGGTACCATCCACGGTTTCAGGCATCTGCTGGTGGTCTTGGAATACATCCCCCGTGGATAAGGGGAGAGTACTGTATTGTTGACGTTTCTCTTATTTGTCATTTATACAGTAATAAACGGGTTTATAAATAGATTTTAAAATTAAATATGACATGACTGTTGATAAGATTATTCGTTTTTGACATTTCACTTCCTGAAAAGCAGCATAATTATTTCACCTAATGAAAAAACACTTAAAGAAAGCTTTTGCCTGTACTGTACTAAAACTGCATCTGAGCCTGGAAACCGGCTGACGTCGCCAGTCTGTCTGTGAAGGTTAAGTATCAGGGGAGCAATCGCTCAAACCGTTGCAGCCATTCTGAAGGACCGACAGCACAAACCCTCACGGAAAAGCTCCGCCAAAGCCGCTAAACCACCTAAACAAGTTTGTACTGTAACACCTTTTCCATTATAACTGTCCAAAAGGCAGGTGTAGACAAGTGTTCACAGCTACACTGCGTGTTTTTGGAAAAATACAGAGATGTTTGACTAGAAAAATAACGCATAAGTATGGTGCATGGGAAACAAACACAGCTTTCAACACACTTTTCTCCAAAATAACTCAGAATGTTGAGTTTGCACTTATTTATCAATTTATACAGCTGAGCACCAATTTAGGCCAAGTACCTTGCTCAAGGGTACTACAGCTGGAGGTTGGGGTCAAACATGCAATCTTAGGGTCTACAGGCAGCAGCTCTAACTACTGCAATACCGGCTGTCCTGATATACAAATCTCAGCTGAATACAAAATTCAGCCTGGCTTTAGCCGGTGAAAAAATCAAAAAGAAGATGGGGGAAAAATTAGATTTAGTCATTGGAAGTATTAGCCAAAGTATTAGATGCATTTCGGTGAATCTTTGACTTACTTTACAGCTTTGCTAGAATCTGTTGGGGGGGCTCGTTTTTGGCATTGAGCAAAGTTGTTGACATCCCATTTTTGGGACATCTGTGGAGAAAACTGAGATGGATATAGGATGGTAGCGGCTTGCTGAGATAAGGGAATGTGCGAGCACAGAGGTCACTGGGCATTTCCATGTTCTCCGTCCAAGACTGATATATAAATACAGGCAGGCTTGGTCTAATACCGCTCTCCTTAAAATACCAAGGCTATAAAGCAGATGTTGACTATATATATCACTTTTTACACCTTGACTAGTAGCAGTACGTCCATACAGGGTGTACCCTAACTCTCACCCCATGCTTCCGGGACAGGTTCCAAACGACAGCTATTCTGCATTAGAATTAGGCAGTTATTACTAATGAATTGCTCTATGGTAATATTACTTGCTACTACAAATATTACTTACCAGTATTATTTGCTACTACAAATACCGTCAGTATTCCCTTCATAGTAAATTTATAAATTGGCACAAACTGCACCAGATGTTATTTATCAGTGGTTTCCTTTCCAACTACTGCCGCCAAGAGCAGTTAGACTCATAGGAACCACTCACATGGTTTTCAAGGTAAGTGGTGTAACAGAAGCGTTTTGCCACAATGTTACCCGCCGTGTGGCCATGTCACTGCTTCTGCTCCCATGAGCATATTTAAGTGCTGAAAAGCTGGAGAGCAACGGGCCACAAGTTACTACAGCAACTTCTGACAACTGGCCTGTTGGGGTAAATATTCCAACCACTTGGTTTCACTTTATAGACACATATGTAAAAAAAAAAAAAAACATCCTGACAACAAAAACTCCCTTGACCTTCATAGTTTCTAGCTGTAGACATGCCTTTTCGGTGTAGCAGCCATGATCAAATTTCATTTGAAGTGAAAAGAGATTTCATTCGAAGCGAAAGCAGTTTTAATGGCCTCCGGCTCAACTTCGGCATCTGCAAGAGTGAGGATGGGAATCTGTACAATTTTAGGGAACCCATCTTACATAATCAACTGCGGAGGCACTTACTGGTTTCCATCTACAAGTCCAGCTTTATTACATTTATTACATTTTATTTTATTACACACACACACACACACATTTTCAGAACCGCTTGTCCCTCACAGGGTCACGGGGAACCGGAGCCTACCCGGCAACACAGGGCGTAAGGCCAGAGGGGGAGGGGGACACACCCAGGATGGGACGCCAGTCCGTCGCAAGGCACCCCAAGCGGGACTCGAACCCCAGACCCACCGGAGAGCAGGACAGCAGCCCAACCCACTGCGCCACCGCGCCCCCTTATTTTATTACACTTTACTAAATTTCACATGTACTCGCCGGCGGAACTCCACAAACCTACTCTTTGGCGACTGCATAACATACAGGAATATCTCAGCAGCACTACGTAGCTTATTAAATATTTTAATTCAGTTAACTTTACGAACAACATTAATTTCTTACTATAAAAACAGCTACAGTGAAACAATGCTCTTACTAGGGTGAGAAGAGGCACAATTTTAGTAACATAATTCAAAATGTTACTAAATGTACTTCTATGAGATGCACGTCCCTTTGGAGAAAGCGTCTGCCAAATAAATAAATGTAAATGTAAAACCATACATGCATTTTGAAATTCCTAGCTGAATGTTAGAAAATTTTTTTGTACTTTGTATAAACCCCCAACCTTTGTTACATAAATCTGTTACCGTATTACATCGTAACCAAAAATGTATGCAGTATCCCACTTCTGACACCACATGCGTTTCATTCTAAGAAGTACTTGTCAACGGCTTTATCCGGCAAGCAAGTTAAGCAGAAAATGCAAACTGATTAGAAAACATACCTGCTCAATTGCCAAGAAGATACAGTGACCTAAAATTATTTTGCCTGTACTATAGTTAACAATTTTTTTATGTAGTTCCTATTTATGAGCTAACTAGAGCTGCATGGTATGTTATTCAGTCCCAAATTATGTGAGTCACTGATTCTTTCACTGCTTCATTAAATTTATTCATTTGATACTATATTTAGTCAAACACAGCTTTGGAAGCTTGTTCAGTTTTTCTTTCCCCATTTTCCCAAACTGCTTCTCCAATTTGGGTTGCGGTGATCCCAGATGCATAGGGCGTGAAGCGCGCTACTAACGCCACTTGATCACAACGCTGTCTGCTTATTTCCTCCTGTTAATTCCAGGGCTGTGGAGTCGGTACACAAATCTTCGACTCCGAGTCCACGGCACTGCCCAAAAGTTGCACATTATTTTGTGGGTCAACTTATCCAAGGAATATCGGCCTAAACCTATTTTACACCTCTAATTTTTGGGGGTTGACTTATATACCGGATTGACTTATACACCGGCATATACGGTACATTTTTAACCGACTCCAACTCCACAGCACTGGTTAATTCAGATTTAGTTACTTTATTCTCAACCAATTCCTTTTTACAGTTCATGTGCTGTTTTTGGAGCTTCTTTCAGAACAACTCAGTACATTTATTGTCAGTACACCTTCAGCCGTTAAAAGTATTACGAAGAACCAATGCCACGAAGCAAACTTTTACCATCGTTCATAAAGATATTGATTTTGAATTAGGTCACTGTTTGTTTTTGATAGTTTCAATTCCTTGTTTGTTTTTTCGCCGATTTGTTCAGTGATTAGTCTGCAAAATAGCTTTCCAGCTCCTTAAATGCTTGTTCATGTGACATCTCAGTTCTTCAATCATTCCAGAGAGTACAGTCTATGCTGGCAGACTTCTGACCTGATCAATAACTGTGATATGTGCAGCTGACTATGGACAAAGGAATGCTTGCTCTCAGTCGTGCCCCAGCCCGCTAGAAGTCTCTGCTTACTTTTAGCTGATGCTTTTTTGAGAAACAACTTACAATGTTATACCCCCTACAATTAATTACCCATTTATACAGCTGGCTAGTTTTACTGGAGAGATTTATAAGTACCTTGCTCAAGGGTACTACAACACTAGGTGAAGCTCAAACCGGCAACCTTTGGGTCGAAAGGCAGCGGCTCTAACCGTTACACTTCCAGCCATCTTTCCTTCCCTTCCCACCAAACAATGGACACCAAAAGAGACAAGTAAGTGACATAAATGAAGAAATCGCTCACATGATTTGTTCAAAATGCATCCATCTAGTCAGAATATGATTGAACGCATTAAAAAAAAGGCAGTAATAGAACTCAAACACAGCTGTTAAATTACAGTGGATCTAACATTTGCTATAGAGAGGAAAAAAACTAACTGCAGACTGTTACTAAATGTGTACAGTAATAAAAATGTACAGCTTTTAGAATAGACAACACTACCAGGGTCCACGCTAATGAAAAATAAGTGTCACTGAGGCATTTTCTTTGCCTTCCATGCAAAAAAAAAAAACTGAACAAAAGCTCAATTAAATTTTTCAATGACAAAGTAAGTAACAAAGAACTAAAGAAAATAATAAAAATCACAGATGCTGAGCAATGGGTTTCTGTGCACAGTGTTTAATGAGTGTGACACTTACGCTGTTCGCACATCTTCAGGTGCTGTCCAGACTCTTTTTCTACCTTTTATTTTATGATGTACAAATAATTAAGTGCGCATTTTCGTACATGCCGATAGATTTGGTTGATTTTCCGCAATGTTCCGCAATTCCAGAGACAGCCAGGCGGGGCAAAGTACCTTTAAATCTTTTCAGTTTTAAATGCGATCAAGCAAGTTAAAACCAGTGCGTCAAAAACAGTGCAATGTTCCATGTAATTAAACGATAATGCTGAGAGCAGGTTGTTCCTGTACATTGCCAGAATCGCTGCCAAATCGTGGCCACTTCCATTCTGGGCGAAGGCATTAGCTAACTGTGAGTGGGAGTTCAGCCGCAGCAGCTGCCTCGATGTCTCCTGGCAGGTACGAGATATAGCGGTCAGTGGAACAGCAGGACACAATTGGCTACAGAAAATATGGAGTGATGATGGGGGATAATCCGTCCATCCAATTTCAATAAGCGCTTGTCCTAAGCAGGGTCACGTGAACCGGAACCTGTCCTGGAAACACTGGGTGCAAGGCTGAGGAGGGCTACACCCTGGACGGGAGGACCAGGTAGCATGGACCACACACGCGCTCACTTCCCGATTAACACACCACGAGCAATTTTGTGTCACCAGTTTATCTGAATTGCATGTCTTTGGACTGTGGGAGGAAACCAGAGCACGGAAAATGGAGGTTTACGACCAGAAGCGCAGAAGGACTCTGAACAGAGAGAGAAGAGGTATTCATGAAAGCAAAAAGGAGGTTCAGGGAAGGTTAGAAAAGGAAGGGAAAGGGGAGTGATGGGTGGAGGAGAAAGAGGACGGGGCTAAATTGAGCCAAAAGGGCAGATGCAGGAAGAAGAGAAGTTTAAGATACATCTTTTCTTCCTGCTCCTGGGTGGTCCCGCTGCTCTCTGTGATGGAATTAGGCTCCGAAAGAGGCGAACGTGGCTAAGGAGGGGGGGGTTGTACAAACAGTCACAATACGCCCAAGACCCACTGCGCTTCAAACAGCAACGATTAGTCACCACATGGCTCGTTGCACATCCAGTATTCATATCTTACTGGCTCGAGTCCAATTCACTCTCAACTGTCCCACCTACTGGGGACTCACTGGCTGGACATTAAAGACAAATCTGCCAGAGCCTTGAAAGAGACTCAAAAACACCACATAATACCTACAATACCCCAGTAACCCGGGTCCCAACGCCACGATGAACACGCAAGCTGTAGCTTCACGTTGCCTAATGGTGACACAAGCCGACATCCACGCCCTCTCCGGTAGGTACAAATACTCAACCCGAGCCGAAACAAGCCGTTCCCTCAAGGTCACTGAACACGACCGAAAAAAAAAAAAAAAAAAAAAAAACATGTTTCGGAACACAGAACACTGCGGCGGCTTACAAGATACTGGGACATCAGAAAGGAAGCCATTGCGTAACCATTCTGCTTTTATAACCGTATGACTGTGTCCCTCTCTCTCACACATACATAAACGCACATGCACGATCGCACACGTGCTCACGCACTCTCACGCACACTCACACGCGCACTCACCCTCCCTTTCCCTCTCTCCCTTGGTGCTTAATCTCTGTGTTCTTCCTGAGAGTGGGCCAGTGTGCTCTGGAGCGTGTGAGGACTCTTTAATGCATGGGGGGGGGACAGTCTGTCACCAGGGAGAGAGGCAGCGAGACCCACCGAGAATTACAATGAGCCAAAGGGGAAAGGCAGCCACTGAAAGGGAAACACAGTTAGACATATACAGGCTGAGATATTCCAATGACTAAGGGCTGGAGGAGTAACCACGAAAAGAAAAACACTAGATGTATCTACATCTATTTGTTTAGCAGATGCTTTTCTCCAAAGCAACTTCTAGGGAACTCCGTGTAGTGTTATCAGCCTACACACCTTATTCACCATGGTGACTTACACTGCTAGATACACTGGGTCACTCATCCATACATCAGTGGAACGCACTCTCTCTCTCACACACCAATCTACCAGAACAACATGTCTTTGGACTGTGGGAGGAAACCCATGCAGACATGCAGACACAGGGAGAACATGCGAACTCAACAAAGACTGAGTGCGGATCGAGCCCACACCCTCTCGCACCACCGAGGCGCCGTGAGACAGCAGCACTACTCACTGTGCCACCACCCCCCCGCCATTTCCATCTGAAACAACTATGGGGCGAAAGAAAAACAGAGCAAACCTAAGCGGTACGGAAGAACTGTGCTTGATAATGGAGACAAGCGTGATGAGATGTGACTCCAAGAACTAAAACATCATCACTACCATCAATGACTCAACAGCATCAGTCATCCATCCTTTCATCAATTCCATTCATAAGACCCCTCAGAAATCCAGCCTACTGCTGTCATCAGTTCCATCTACAAATTCATCAACCTGTCCCATTCCAACCTCATGAGTCTTATCCATCAGCCTAGTCTGACATGGGCCGTATTTCCCTCACTCTTATTCCCTAATCACTGATAATGTTGTTCATTTTGCAAAATTATTCCCCCCCCCCCCCCCCCCCAGTTTTCATTTACCAGCTGTAGATTTAATCAGGCTCTTTCCCTGCAGGGTTGTGCAGTGTAGAATAAGAGCATTTCCAACCACATACAGCATAACATATTCTGATCTCACCCTCTTTGCCCCAAAAAACGCCGGGATAAAGAGAACACCAAGTAAACTGTGTTTCTGGCAGCACATCTCTTCCGTCCTCTCTCTCTCAGCCAAAACACAAGCCCTGGACGAGATGTGCAGATCTGTGCCCAGCACTGTCATTTCTGCTTCCAGCTTTTATTATGAGCTCCAGACTTTGTCTCCAGTGAATATGGCATTTCATCCCTGTGGGTTGAAGAAAAAAAACAGCTTCACGTACAGGTGCATCCACACCAGGTCACGACAGCCGTCCACTATGGGCATCCCACTGTTATCCGCGATCCCTCAGTGCCAGACTGAACACCATGCAGACAGAAGTTTAACTATTTTTACCCAGCAGTCTGAAAGGAGCAAAAGCAAACATTTGAAGCAGACTGAACAATAATGTTGCTACTTTTTCAAGTGGGAAAATAAAGATTCAATTAATGCGCAACGGGATGTGATTTTGGCTCAGATGCATCCTTTCTGCGTGGACATTTTGCTGTCTGGTCACCTGCGTGTCTGTTCTCTCCTTCTGCTTCAGTTTTGGTTAAATAACATCAACACACTCCTTCTGGAAGAAAAGAGAGCACAAAGGGAAAACAGACACAAGGAAAGCTAACAGAACCTGCCGCCATGGAGACCTAGAGAGATGCCAAGGTTCCTTCACTCTCTGTCTTTGTCTCTCTTGCTTCCTCTCCCTTTCCCACGGAGCCAAACCGATGCACATCACCTCTGTACAAAGCAGCCTAGAGAACACTAGTCCCCTGTGTGGCCAGACGGGGCTCAGCTGCCTAACCTCAGAAACACTCTCTCTGCACTCCAGCTCTAGGATCCAGCCCTGCCCATCTCAACCCATCACTCACTCAGTATGTCAGTGCATTACTGACTGAGTAATACGAGCCCCAATCCATCATTTATTCAGTCGTGTTGAGGGAACAATGGATTAATCAATGATACACTTTATTCTTGGTAGTACTGGATCAGTAATACCAGCCCCAATGCGACATTGACTCAACATCGACTCATTATCCAACTCATTATTGGCTCGGTGCAACTCCATCCACTACTGACTCAACACTACCAACCAAAATCCATCATTGACCGAGTACTGTCTGACCCACAACTGGCTAACCACTACGCCACCACTTACTGACTCAACACTACCAACCAAAATCCATCATTAACTCAGTAGGACCTGACCTACTCTAATTATTGCTGACTCAGCAGTACCCAGTTCAGCATTGGCTCAGCAATACCCATTTCAGTTTATCAGGGACTCATTATTACACAGTCCATTCGAGATTTACTATTACCAAGTCCAGTCAATTACTGACCCAGTGATGCTCAGTTTATGACTCACTCAGTACTACCAACTCCAATGCACTGCTGACTCAATATAACCAAACTCAGCCCGTTATTGACTCAGCCCTACCGTCCTCAAGACACCACTGGCTCAGTATCGGGAGGTGCAACGAAGAGAGAATAACATAATACTGGACACATTCACTTCAGTTCCCAAGCAAACATACTACAGCAAAACTCATCAAACGCATTCATATACCATGCAACCAAACATATTGGTTCCACCATTTGATTTCACTTCGCATTAGTCTTATCCATTTATGTCCAGTCAAAACCAGCCCTTAGGAAATTAGACGTATTTGTTTTCAAGCAGATATTAAATCACAGCACTGCCCATTCGGTACTACCAAGCCCAGTCCATAACATCATTTATGAAGATCCAGGAGATCCAAGGAGACGTGAGTGTAAAAGAGATGTGTTTTGAGACCCAGTAACCTTGTTGTCCAGTACAGGCCCACAATGGCCTGGCTCCTACCCAGAAAGTACAGTGTGTGAGGCACTCAGTGTTCCCAGTTCATTCTTGAAATATAGCTCAGGTCAGCACAGGCTGTGAGGATCAACTGCAGCAACATTCTCAATAAGCAGCAGCACCGACAATCAGGGCTGCGGAGCCGGTACCCAAAACCTTCGACTCCGATTCCAGCAACCCACTAATTGCTTCCGACTCCACGACTCTTGACTCCACGGCAAGTTGCACATTATTTTGGGGGTCAATTTATCCAGCGAATGTGGGCCTAACCCTATATTACACCTCTGATTTAGGGGGTCGACTTATACACCAGCATACATGATACATTTAGCCATAGTCAGTTTTACCGACTCCAGCTCCGATTCCAGTAACCCAATAATTGCTTCCGACTCCACAGCGCTGCTGGGAGGTACACTGTAATGGTATAAAATAACACTGGACCCATCATGTACTTCAGTTCTCAAACAAACATATCGATTGAAAGCCCATCACACCCATTCATATCCCATGAATGTGAACCAAGCACAAGGATTCGCTTACAACCACTCACATTCCATTAGTTCCATAAGAAATTAGGAAAACTGCTTTGCTCCATCTATATATAAAGCCTTATATATTAAGCCCTTTTGCCATATCACTCCATAAGATTTTTCTCATGTTTTGTCTCTAGTGATCCAACTATAAGCATCTATTAAATTAATCCTCTTGTCCCATTTCCGTGCACTGCACAAACAGCACGTCAAACAAGCTGGACTCCGCTAGGCTGATTTTGTCTCAGCTGCAACGCAACATCCGATCACATTGGACAAAACCATCAGCACTGTGTTTGTAATAACAGCAATAATAATAATAATAATAATAATAATAATAATAATAATAATAATAGTGTGCATGTTCTCTCCATGTTTGCCTGGGTTTCCTTTGGGTGCTCCGGCTGCCTCTCCTAGTCCGACTTGAGTTTCAGGTGAACTGGTGACTCTGAATTATCCTTAATGTGTCTAAGAGTGAGTGAACAAGTGCGTTAGATTGCTTGGCTGAAAAAGACCTGGTCGCTCGGACTGCCACGCTCCTCCACCCCCGCCCGCTTGATGGTCCCACGCACAAGTGGCCCGAAAGAGCAAAGGTTTTCCGTTCTGGCTCAAATATGGTAGAATGACCTCCCCCTCTCACTCAGAACTGCTGAATCCCTCTCAACATTCAGGAACGGTCTCAAAATGCATCACTTCTGCATCACCAGGAGGTAAGAGAAGTATGGTCGCCTGTGGGCGAAGTCTCCATATCATCACTTGGTTGAAAACCATTTCAGATACTCTTCAACACGGAAACAGCTGCAGCCATCAAGCGCTTCCTTAGGCCCCACCGGCACAACCTACAGTCTCAGGTTCATTGCCCTATTTAGCGCTGTGAACCCGAGGTCCACTGACTCTAACCCTAACCTTAGGAGAGCACCATGAGTCGCCAGATCAATCATTTCCTATTCCGGTCCCTGGCACATGGAGTTCCACCCTTCCAGAAGATCAGCTCTCTTCCCATGGAATGTGCGTGCCTGTGTGTCAGCGTGCCTGCATGTGAATGCGTCGCTGTGTGAAAATGACTACGTGCGGCTCTGTGTCTTTTAACGTGTGCCCATATCTCCATTAGCTTGTGATATACGTGCTTTAAGTGTATGTCTGACAGTTTGTGTTAGCATTAGCGAGAATTCTGTGTGTGTGCGTGTGTGTGTGCGTGTGTGTGTGTGTGGGACAAAGAGATAAAAAGAAGGTACTGTACAATGTCAAAATTTGGCTGCTGAACCTAAGTACAAGAGACCACTTGAGTGCAAGAGGACATCATATAAATATGCTGATAATAAAACCTTTCATAGCCTTCACTGTAAAATAACGACAAAAATGAAAAAAAAAAAACAAAACAGAAACACTGTTGACCGGATGATCTCCACGTGAAAGTGTGCTGGAGGTTTTAATGAAAGCAGATAGTGTTGTAACCTTCAAGCGGGCGACATTCAGAGATGGGCTACCACCGGCAAGGGCAATGAACAGCCAATCACAAACCAGGGAACAAAGATAGCTGGCCAATCACAGGCAAGAAAGGACAATTTTTTTTTTTTCTCTACGAAAGAGTAGAGGGCCTGACCAGAAGCTATAGTTACGAAATCGTGCACATGGGATTACTGAAAAAGATTTCTTACTCACCCTAGATGATCTACAACACTGGTCTACAACATCTCAAGAGCTTCTGGGTGATCTGGGTTTTGCTGCACTGAAGTCATTAAATGGTCAACATGTCAGATAACCTGGTGATTTGGGTGTCGGCCTGGGAAGCAGTAAAGTTCATCGTCCAAATCCTGCAAAACTCTGACCCTTGAGGACCAGAGCTGTGTACACCTGATGAAAAAAATCAGCCCTCAAAAATAAACAGGCAGCTAGAATTAGAAAGACTGTTTGCGCCACGGAACTGGACTGTATAGCACAAATATTTACATTCGCATTTAAATATTTAGTTTTCATTTACATCTACGTGCCAGATCATCTTTTTCAGTGAGATTTCCTATGCAGATGGAAAACAGGCAGTAATAACCGTCTTACAACAAACATGATATCATAACAATCCATGGGGAAAGTGTACTTTGACATCTTCTAATGCTGTGTTGTGAGCAACGGTTGCTCTGTTTTCTTAAACGTGGTAAAATACGTGAAAGCCCTCAAGCGCTGAGGACAGTCCTAATGATCACTCTTACACTTTGAACAGATACTACGCACATAGTATACTAGTGCTGTGGAGTTGGAGTTGGAGTTGGAGTTGGAAGCAATTTTTGGGTTACTGGAGTCAGAGTCAGTAAAAATGTACTGACTCCATATACTGGTGTATAAGTCACACACACATCATCTGAAACACTTGTCCCATATGGGGTTGCAGGGAGCCAGAGCCTAACCCAGCACGGCAGGGCATAAGGCTGGAGGGGGCACACCCAAGACAGGACACTAGTCCTTCACAAGGCACCCCAAGCAAGACTCGAACCCCAGACCCACTGGAAAGCAGGACCTGGTCCAACCCACTGTGCCACTGTGCCCCCCAGCATATAAGATGACCCCCAAAAATTAGAGGCATAATATACTATAGATTTAAGCCTATATTCGCCGTATGAGTCGACCCCCAAAATAACATGCAACTTCTGGGCAGTGCTGTGGAGTCGGAGTTGTGGAATCAGAGTCGGGAGCAATTATTGGGTTACTGGAGTCCGAGTTGGTAAAAATGTATCGATTCTGACTACATGTAGCATATATGCCAGCGTATAAGTCGATCCGGTGTATAAGTCAACCCCCAAAAATTAGACGTGTGCTATAGGTTTAGGCCTATATTCGCCAGATAAGTCGACCCCCAAAACAACCTGCAACTTTTGGGCAATGCTGTGGAGTCGGAGTCCAAGATTTGTGTCCTGACTCCACAGCCCTGCAGTATATTAGTGTGCCGCACTGGCTCACTACTGTGTGCTACACACTTTCAACTCGCAACGATCCAGTTGAGCTGCCAGTGCTGCATTTCATTTATTTGCAGTTTATTGTCTACTTTCACATTTCTTTGTGTGTCTGGGTGTGCTGTTCCCCTATTCTGGTGTTGTTCCGGTCTCTTCTATTACTATTCGGGCATAGTGACAGAATACACTGTCTAACTCAACTTACGAACATGCCTGGGACAGGATGAATGGTCGTACGTTGTTGTGTTTGTAACTGCGAACTCATTTTTATGCTCAAGACAACACCCATAAAAGCTTAATCATACAAATATCCCTTGATTTATTTGCAGGTCAGGTTTTATTTAATAAAAGAAAAATAAAAGAAAAAAAAACTCATATGTAGCTATAATACATAAAAATGCACTATATGAAAAATTACTATTTATTTTACTATTTTAATTAACTCTAAGCATCCTTAAAATTAGGAATAAAGCTACTAAAAATTCAGAGTGCAGCACCTCCACAAGCCCGTGCTCAATTCCAACTGTGAACAAATTCATCCCGTAATTATCTGCAATTAACGACAGCGTCACTCTGTTTTCGACATTTTTTTTTACCTCCACTTTTATTACCATGGTAACTGTACACCTCCTCTTACAGGTGCTATTAGAGTGACCAGGACTCAGGAAAAGCAGATGTAGGCTGTACACACTTCAGAGGAGGCGGGCTCAATTAAGGATGGCCCACAAGCCCCTACAGCGTGTGTTTTACTACCATCTATTGGTCTGGCAGGTAAACACAATTTTGTGCAAGAAAAAACATTTTTGCAAAAAAGAAAAACAACGCATCTCCAAAAATCCGAAACGGAAAAGTTCACTTTCGGTTCCCTTAACAGAGAGGTGGCTCAAGGCACATGTGCAACAGGTGACTGTCAGACAGAGCCTTAAGATGTAACCTTGGAAATGGGATACATTCATATACTTTTACACTTGGATCAAAATACCTGGAGCAAACAGAGCTACCCTGAAGCACTACTTATATAATCGTCCTCAAAAATATCAGTGAAGGAAGGACGCAATCTAGGTACATCCTATCTCTATAAGAAATTAACCACTGAGGCTATCAACTACCCCAGTGGCCTAATGGATAAGGCACTGGCCTTCTAAGCCAGGGATTGTGGGTTCGAGTCCCATCTGGGGTGTATGACCTTTGGAAACAGCTGGTAGTGTTGCAGTTAGAGCTGTCGCCATCATCGGAGATTTTAATCCCACCTCCATCTGTAGTAGTATTCAGCAATTGCTCCAGTAAAATTACAGAGCTGAATAAATCGGTAAAAAATTGTTGGTGTCTTAATATTCATCGTAAATTGCTTTGGACAAAAGCGTCAGCTAAATGTAAATGTTAAATGAGAATCCCCTTAATAACCTCATATTAATACATAGAGCACATAATGCAATTTTTACCAGTGATTACACCATTTGTTCACTAATACTTCTGCAGAGGAATGGAGGTACACTGAATCAAACCATCACGACTGTATGAAACTGAATTCTGCTGCACATCTACCTGACTGGTCTAGCTAGAGTTATGCAACGTTAGGCATCCCGAATGATACATCTTGCGTAGTTTTTCATATACATATACGCTCGTTACTCCCTTTATTCAGTTTCCTAAGTCTGGTTTTTCACATATCCAGTCTGAGATTGTGAATACCCCGTATCGTTAATCAGTCCAGATTTGTCATCGATACGGTCTGCTACATAAGGTCCAAACCGCAAAATCTGGTCCTCAATAATGGAGCTGAATTTAAAAATTGTGCAGCAGCTGTATGAGACACAGTGTGTGAAACACTGTGCTGTAATTTTCTGATTATTCATTTATGAAAATACGACATGTAGCCTTTAACTTCCCCATTCCAGGCCACAAACACCATCATGGCAAATTTACTTTAGAAAATCATTTTCAAATTTATTTTAGATACAATAAATCTAAATGAAATTTCTGCAGATAGCCCTCTGCTGCCCAATAGACCCAAAATGCATTCCCTTAGGAGGGTCTTGATGCCATCATTATCAGCAGTGGTGAGGGGGGCAAGAAAAAAGCAGCAACTATAAAATAAAACATCAGTTTCTGTATAGTTTAAAGCAGAAAAAATCTAAAGAAATTAAATTAAAATTGTTAAAATTTTTACCTATATTCCAAATGTGGACTTAAAAGAATTCTAACTCAGAAACTTATGAGGTACATGCTGACATTTTGCTACTACAATGACATATGATTCAAAAAAATCACAATTTTTTGTAATTTTCAGGGAACAAACCTCAAAAAAGAAAACCGCGTACAATTTTAGTTTGTTTCCTCGTTTCCCTTATGATACAAGGCATCATGTAGGATGATTCTAGAGTGAACTTGGGGCTGGGCTGAAACGAACCCTATTTCTTTCCTATAAAAAATAACGGAATAAATAAGTGCATTATCCAGTTTTTCAATATTCGGTGTACATAATCTAGACACATTATACACAACGTATTTCTGTCACAATGCTGAATATCATTTACTAGCTACATGCTTGTTGATCTTTTTAAACTAGCAAACACATCTGTTCCTGTTAAAATAGATAAGGGATGAAAGAAAGTTTACTGTTGAGCTAATCTGTAATTAATTTGAATTAGAAAGTATATTATTTAATAATTAATTCAATATTGTGCATTGCATGAACTGGTAAACAATGTAGTTAACTATGTGGGGAAATAGGAAGTGCATGAACACAGTTAATCTGAGTAATCCGCAAAGTGAGACGCTGGATAACCTGGCTGCTCATGAAGAAGGTTTTACTGGAGAATGTGAACGTACATCGTCTTTTCAACTCCACCGAGTATCTCTCGACTCGTCATTGTTAAAGAAGCTGGAAGACAATCTTCATAAATGTTTATATATCTCAAAAAAAAGTATTACTAGGAAGATGATCAGGAATCGTCGATATTCGGATAAAGTTTTATGCAGCTACTCGTGTGATGAACATTGGTTCATATGGTGGAACGAAACAAAGTAACCATTTAAAAATCACACATCTTCAACTATGTCTCTCTTTTTGCTAATGTAATGAGCACATTGTATTTTCTACGAGATGTACGTCGCGTTGGAGAAAAGTGTCTGCTAAATGAATAAATGTAAATGTAAATGTAAAACATAATGAAGTAAGCTCGGGGGACAGCTGGTAGCGTAGTACTTAGAGATGCTGCCTTTGGACCTAAAGGTCGCAGGTTTAAATCTCACCTCCGGCTGCAGGACCCCTGAGCAAGGTACTTACCCTAAATTGCTCCTGGGAAAAAAAAAAAAATTACCTAACTGTATTAATGGGTAAATAATTGTAAGCTTAGCATTGTAAATGGCTTTGGAGAAAAGCATCAGCTAAATGAATAAATGTAATTTCAACAACAGCATTTGTGGTCACCAGACATGGTAGGTTTACACCAGTACTGGCAATTAGTTTCTTTGGTCCAATGTCCCAAGCAATGAAAACAGAGCACACACACACACACAGCCCCACCACAACACACTTACTGGGCTGGAAAACAGACATGTGAACTACATGACTGGCTATTAAAAACCCAAACACATACAGAGATGCTTAAAAATAGCCCTGAGATATATGTGTGGGACACAGGTGCCGCTGGACTGAAAAACAGAGCCTGCTTTTTGGCCTCGTACCAATCACAGCAGCTGTACATGGAGGGAAGAAGGAGGAGAGGGCAAAGGGAGAGGGCCACGGGAAACAGGAGGGGCGAGGGGGCAGACGAGGGGTAATTGCTCGAAGCACAACATCATACTACGGAGAAGGATCACAGGCAAGGAAGTGGTGTGAAGAACAGTTTCATAAGCAGGGAATACAGAGGGAAGGAAGGGAAGCAGGAGGGTAGTGGAGGAGTGTGAGAACACACACACACACACACACACACACACACACACAATCTCTGAGCACATTCTTCACATCACTCGCTTCCTCCTTCTGGCTCTATCACATACCAGCGCCACTCGGTACTCTTTACACCATATCAGCAATTCCGATAAGATAAGGTGTCGAGAAAGGAACCGATACACAAAATGTGTATATGTGTAAAATACTATTCAAGGCAGAGTAGTGCTTGTGACAGTAATTTACTGTAGTACGGTGTCATGTGAGAAGACACAATGCAATGTAGTGCTGGTGTAATGATGCGTAATATTTTGAATAAAACTATGTGTGGATAACAATGTATGCCAGTATACATGTGTTTTATTTTCCCTTATGCATCTTTTTATATGCTTTTTATATTTTATTCTCCCGATACAGCTTTATATTGGTGTTTCCGTGTTTTCTTTATTTCTTGCTGTACACTCTGAATATACACGATTTTATTTTGCTGTTTCCATGTTAATTTTGCTGTTCTCATCCAGAAAGTCCTTTCAGGGTGTAAGTACAGTGAATACTGTTGTATAATTTAGATTGTCATAAATAACATAAATAAGCTAATCAAGTTTGATGCCATACAATTGAATTATATTTTTTTTGAAAAAAGTCAAGTGCGGCATACTATGCATTGATGCAGTGTAAAACGGGGTATTGAGTACGTGGAAAGTTCAGTAAGTTAATACAGAGATACCATGTTTGCATGGTAATTACCACCGTCCAAGCCAAGTGCAATCCAAAAGAGTTGCCTAAAGAGCCTAAAAATAAACATTGTTGGGATCTTGGCACGCCCTTCCCTCCACGTTTAAAAATGAGGTCCACATGCGCGTGCATGCTTGTGCACGTGTGTGCACGTTCGCGGTCACACGCCTGAAAAAAAAAGAAGAACAATCAATGCGGAGTATCCAGGGTCAGCGCTGCGCACCGGACCGCTGCCCCGCCGCGTCTGACGGCCGCGCCCACGAGCGTGGCTGCCCGATTTCTTGCATCTCTGATTTTCAAAACGTGCGTCTTAATAGATCAGAAGCGCGCAGAAGTCGGCGCGGTTTACGCCACCAAATGATGGAGCTGGGTGTGGGGGGGGGGCGATGAGTCAGCCGCTCGAGCGACACACCTCCGTTTGACATTGACACACATTCCCTCCGCCGCGTGCGCGCGCCGAGCACGCGTGCGGGCACCGCCGCCTCAAGCGCAACAAACGGTCCGCGTGACGCCGCTCGTACCCGTTTGCAGCAACGGCGCGACGCTCTTGGAAGAAAAGCGCCAGCAGCAGGGAATCTTTGTCTCCGCGTCAGAATGTTTTTTGGGGGAGGAAACAACAACAAAAGAAAAATGCAATTTAAGCACGAGCGCGGCGGCCGGTGCCGAGAAAAGTGTAATCAATGTCACGGTTTAAGTTGCACCAGCCCGCCGTTCCATCCATGATCCCATTCGGACCCTTTCCGTCGCGTCGCGCCTCCCGCTCCTGTGCGCTTCTTCGCCGCGTGCGCTACCCTGGTAAACTGCACAAACGAAACGCCGCGAGTGCAAGCACAAGCAGCACGTGTCCTCCTCCTCGCGACGAACCTGACGGACCGTGACAGGTTCCCGCGTTTGACCGCATTTCAGCACGCAATTACTGACAGCTATTTTTATTACCGCGCGTGCCAGTCAGTGTGCGCTCGTGGACAAATGCTGGAAAAGCGGAGAAAATGTTGAGAAACGGACCGAAAGACGCCTTGATCACAAGCACGCGGCGGAGGAACGCGCCGCAACGCGCCGCGTGTGTGCGCTGGTGGAAAGCGGTGGTTATTAATAATATCTACAGCTGAATGGACACGATTAATTCACAACAGGTCATTCCATCGCAGCAGCGGCATCTCCCAAAACACCGAGTGTTCGTACAAACATAATGTAATAAATAAGAAACACACATGACATGTTATTCTTCTATTTACATAATTCAAGCATTTTTAATGCAATTTTAAGGCATAATTTGGAAACTTTATGATTCCAGAGAAATAAATACTTCTTTACCACGGCCAGAATACATGTAGTTGCATACATAATGATAATAATAGTGTATAAAATACAACAAGCAACAAAATAGGCTTCCTACGTACGGTCGTACCTACCTTAAGTTTTTCTTTTTTTATTTAAATCCCGAAAGGAAAAAAAAATGTGTTTTTTTTTAGAAAAGGAGAGCTGTGTGACAAGACGCTGCTTTTCCCTGTCGCGCTGTTTTCCTCTATATTTCACTTCACTCCTCCTGTCTCTCCCCGTCTTTCTTGCCTTTCAAATCCGCTGTCTTTTTTCGTCCTGTCTCGAGCCGCGGGGGAGAAAAAAAAACAGAAACACCAACTGAAAATATGGAGCCGTCAATCAAAAAGCCGCGGGGGGGCGGGGGGCTTGGAAAGTTACTTTAAAGAGCACCTCGGCGGGGGGGGGAGTACGTGGGGGTTCATCGAGACCGTTTGGGTTTAAACCCGTCCGAACCGCCGCAGTCGAACTCGTCCCGAACCGGGCGGCGGCGGGGTCTTTGACTTCCGCCGTCCTCGCGCTGCGCGCTGTTATTTCATGTTTAAAGGCGGGTCTCGCGCTTGGGCGCACTACGCCGCCATTGTGTCCCCCTCCGCCGAACCGGTGGTAGGCGCCAGTAGTCGGCGGACTCGAACAAAACACGCTCGCATTCCAAGCTCCTGGTTCCGCCTCAGAAACACACACGTACTCGTGCACATGTACACACGTGCGCGCGCACACACACGCGGTACAGTGGAGTGCCGTGAGTCGAAGCCCGGTGTCATTATAGGCCTTTGTCAACAAACGTATGGGAAGGGGCCGAGTGGGGAGGGGGGGGCGGGGGGCGCCACGTACCACCGCTGGAGTGTCGCGCGCGCGGCACCGTCTCCAAGCGCGAGCGAGCGCACTGTTACGCAAGCGGCGAACGCCGGGTTTGTGCGCAAAACACGCAACTCGTGCGCGCGCGTGCAGCGGGGGACATAAATTACACGGATAAATGAGGTGAATTGCGCGACGTGGTGTGTTAACGGCTGCAGAGAGTTCGTGTGTTCATAACGTGGTTACCGTGGACAAAAGTGTCCGCATAATAATTATAACAACAGCAATTATGTATTATTATTCCTAATTATGTGCAATGGACAGTGGTGCAAATTATTAGTCCCTGTCTCGTAAAGACCCTCGTTTACGCCACATCTACAACCTTTGCCCCATAAATTATATTAATCTCGCGAATCTGTTCTCTCCTATTATAATAATAATTAAAAATTGTATTTTCGATGAGATGTACATCGCAGATGTACAAAGCGTCTGCTAAGCCTAAATGAATAAATGTAATAATAATAGCAATAATAATAATAATTCCCGGGTCAGAGAGGTTCCAAATCCCGCAGCGCACGCGCCAACACGTGTCGTGACCCACGCCGAGCATGTTTTTTTTCCGTCAGTCCCTAAATCGCACAGTCCATATGAACGGAATTAATACGGGCGCCTTTATCTCCAGGTGTTAAAAAAAAAAAAAAAAGTGTGTGATATTTGCACACATAGTCGAGTATGCCTGGAAACACACGCGTGTTCAGTTCTGCACAAACAGCGCGCGCACAACAAAGGTTTCCGAGCGGAAAATGTGTGGGAGTTGATAAGAAAATTATTGCAGGACGTATTTTAAGATTTGACACAGTAATGGGCGGCTGCTCTGATATTTAGGGGAAAAACGTGGTACTGTACAAATAAGCGGCACTAGTAACACCCAGCTGCTGCATAGAGGAGGAAAACTGCCAATAAGAATAAAAGCATAAAATCGGGGGAAAAGGTCATATTTTCCCCAACCTTTGATCATTGTTATTGTTTCCCATATTTACTTCTCCATCATGTCTATAATAAAGCACAGCGACAGTACATGAATTTTCAGTGCTGTGGTGTTTCACATTAGAGCAGGACTGACCACCATCTAGTCTTCACCACGTCTTAATGATAAGTTTAACCTCATGCAACATATTTCATTTTCTCTGTATTTATTCCACCAAAAAGCCATGTGTGGAAAAGCCGGCGCGTCCAATAACCCAGAATGCCGAGCTCCCGTTTCTCGTTCTGCGAGACCCTTTTCGCTCGCAATCCTCATTCCATGGATGCAAATCAAAAGCACGAGTCAATTATAATGATTTAGCCTCTGTCTCTCCCTGGGGTGGGGGGGTGGGGGTCAATGCATGTGTCTCTTTGATGGGCCTTTCCATCACCCTGTCACTTTCTCCACAGTCACTCTGTCTCTCCTCACCCCCCACTTCTCTGTCGTCATGGCAGCAAGATGTAGGCCTCGCAACACTTCGCCTACAGTCTGGTCACACTTTATTGAGGTAAATTTAAGTGAGCTCCCTAATTAGGATGTCTAGTGGTTCGTTATATTCCCGAACATAATTCCTACCGGTACGAGCACACGCCTCTTGACTGTACATTTGTTCGTTTAGCTGACACTTCTCTCCAAAGAAACTTACAATGTTAAGGTTACAATTATTGACCCTTTTACACAGCTGGGTAACTTTACTGGAGTAATTCTGGGTAAGTACCTTGTTTAACAGTACTACAGTGGGAGGTGGAGATCAAACCTGCAACCTTTGGGTTCAAAGGCAGTAGCTCTAACCACTACGTAACCAGCTGTCCTCATTATGCAACTGAAACCATAACAGGGAGTACGACTGTAACCGTGCTGCTATATTATAACGATAGATAGATATATATATATATATATAGCTAATATATAGATATATAGTTATCATGTCTATTAATGCCAGACATTAAATGTCAAATGCTGATAAATATTGAAGCTCTTTACCATTCTGAAAAATTACGTTCTCGTACGCATTTGTGTTTTCGTACTACTGATTGTGTCTGTATACTGCTGTGACCAGGTTATGTGCTCATGCTAAAAAAGAGCTCTGCTTCAATAAAGATATTAAAGCAAAAAATATAAATACTGTTATGGAAAATTGTCAAAATGTTCCGTGAAATGTGTTTTTGCTTATATTTTTATTCAAAATTCTTCACATTAAAATTAATAGGTATACAAATTTAGGTGGTTCAGGAGCTGTCAAGCTTCAGAGAGATACCAGCAGAGGATACGGGGGAAGAATCTGTATCACAGCACCTGGGTGGTGTGAGAGGATATGGGTTTGAGCTCCACTCAGTCTGTGTGGAGTTTGCATGTTCTCCCTGTGTCTGTGTGGATTCCCTCCAGGTGCTCTGGTTTCCTCCCACACTCCAAAGACATGCTGTTCAGGTTAACCTGTAGCATATGAGTGACAGAGTGTGTTCCACTGATGTATGGATGAGTGACTTAGTGTAAGTAGTGTATCTAGCAGTGTAAGTCACTGCGGTGAATAAGGTGTGTGGGCTGATAACACTGCATAGAGTTCATTGGAAGTTGCTTTGGAGAAAAGTGTCTCGTAAATAAATAAATGTAAATGTATGAATGAGGATCCATGCAGTCGTGCGGCAGCACTGTCCTGCTCAGATGCAGGGACACGAGGCGACAAAGAAAGATGTTATTTGTACCCAGGGAGCTCAGACTGACATCTGGACTGAGCTGGCAGAGCTGAGAAAGTCTGTTCTGGAGCTGATGGACAGAGCGGTTCCCACAAGTGCTGAGTCAAAGGCTGTGGAAGCCAGGAGAGATGAGCAGGAGAGCTGAGGGTGGATAAACCAGACAGTACAGGAGCACAAAAAAGAATCTACACCATCATCCCAAAAATACTTACCGTAACACAATACCTACTTATTGAAAATATAGTTATTGAGGGATCGCTCATTACCCACAATTTTTGACATTAACACAAGCAGTTTAGTAAATATATTCATTATTCGATATATGGAGTTTTACATTTATTTATCAGACACTTTTCTTCAAAGCAACTTCCAATGAACTCTACATAGTGTTATCAGCCCACACACCTTATTCACCAAGGTGACTTACAGTGCCAGATACACTACTTACACTGGGTCTGAGATTTGAGCCCAGTTTAGGGTACCTTGAGATGGACTGACGTCCTATCCTGGGTGTGTTTCCTCGCCCCTCGGCCTTGCACCCTGTGCTGCTGGGTAAGGCTCCAGCTCACCGCGACCCCGCTTGGGACAAGAGGATGTTGATGATGGATGGAAGTTTATCTGAATATTTTATATTAGAACAATGATAATCTCTTTTGGGTTTGCATACAGCCACGCACCACAGTAGCTTGTACCTTACAGGTTTATTCTACATGCAAATGTGAGCATTTCACTGAATCTTGATTGAAATGTATATTTTGATATTTCACATTACATTATAAGAATGAATGAGTGTATAGCCCCTTGTGTGTTCACAGATATTCTGATCATTTCTTTATTCTTTCTTTCGAAGGAATAGAGCAGCCTGGACTACATGAAGGAAAGGAATGCTGTTAATAAATCGAAAGAGCTACTTAACTACTACTAGTAAATAAATAGGCAAACTAGCAATTCTGTACCATGATGTAAAGTTCTCATTGGTTTTTCTGAGTTCTCACAGTGCTTGTGTTTTGATGAACCATACCACACCTGGCTGATCTGAGCCCTCGGGTGGTGCAGCTGGAAGAAGTAAATCAAGGTGTGCATCTAGTCACCCTGTTTACTGTGTATTATTTTGCTTCCTCGCTCCGGGAGCATTGGCACTGTCCTCAAAGCATGGTGCCATTCTGAAAATGAAGGTTTTTTCCAGATGTTCCAACAGTGTCTGAGCAGGATGGGGGAGTAGTCAGGAAGATATTCTTGAAATTTTTGCTCTAGGTACAGTGATATTAAACTGGAAGAGGACAGAACATCAGTGCCTTGGACACACAGTACAGCAAAGTTCAGGCATCACGAAGTGTGTGGGCTGACAACGCTGAGCAGGAGCTGCGAACACAGTGGACGAGTCATCTTAGGACCGAAGTGGAATTTAGGAATGAAGGAAGTGTTCAAAAATCTTAATTCTTAAAAAAAAAAATGCGTGATCCGATTTGTCAGATGGAACACAGACACGCAGCGAATGTGGCCTGGATGCACAGCTCTGTGAAGCTCGTTTTCTCGTGTTACTTATTACAATAAAATCAATGTAGTTTTTCATAACCTCATAATTTCCAAACCTTCATGGTGGCAAATCCATATACTTCCCTTCCCCCAAGACAAATTCTCTTACAGAAGAGGTCTGAAAAATATTAAATGCAATCATTCGTTTTATTTATTCTGTTTCACAAATAAGACAAATTAAATGTACAGTATAACATTTTATGTAACAGAGAAAACATGGGGCTAACCAGCAGCTGAAGATGTGACAACAGGCCTGTGTTGGTCTGCAGACTAACTCGAAAACTCTGGAAAATTTAAAGCACACTATCCATCTTCAAATTATTTTTTTTTTAATCATCCCACTGTAAAAAGAGGTCATACAACATTTTGCAGCGCATCTAAAACAGCAGAACTGTGTGTCCCATGTAACGCAATAGATTTGAATTTAAAACAAGAGTCGTAACAGTGAACCTCAAACCTGTCTTGTTATGCATGATGTTGATCGGCACATCTCAAAGGTAAAACAAAGTAAAAATGAGTACATCCTTTCTAAAGAGAAATGCTCATGTTTAATAAATACTCTAATGCCTCTTTCAGCAGCAATGCATTTCTGTCCAGCTGATATGCAGCAGTGAGAGCCCAGCACTTCATACACATTTCATACTTCATGTATGGAAGCTGAGGGACACCTGTGTTTATATTCTTGACGGCATGTGGAAAGTTTATATAAACATGTCTGCATATTTCATGTATGCGTGTGGTACGGCTGCTCCTGCTGTATGGAGCACTTAAGTTTGCGTGATGAGGGTCTTTTTTCTTTCCCCCACTTAAAGAAATAAAAATAAAAGAAAATGGGTGCAAGACACAGAATTCCATCAAGTGGGAGGAGTCTCTTCCTGTGGGCGGGGCACAGGAGTGTCTGCACTTGATTGGCTGAGAAGCAATTCCACGGGGAGTGACATCAGAGTTGCGCTGACCTACTTTAGCACTCCAGTTGCTGTGATGTCAACGCTTGCACACACGCGCGCACACACACAACAACAAAGCCATCATTATTTCTAGAAAACTCAGAAGCATAAAAATAAACTGGTAGATGTGTACATGAAGGAGGAGACAATGAGCTGGAAAGGGCAGGGAGGGCAGAAATAAATATCACACGTTATGGGGGGGAGGGGTGAAGAATTGCTGAAAGGAGAGCGAAATAAAAAGGATAGATGCGAGACCGCGGCAGAGGAATACAAAACAAGTCGAGTGTCCCCCTCAGGGGGCCGTGGTGCACACACTGTGGGGAAGGAGAGAGAGGAAGGAAGCGCTGGTTCTCCTGGCACCAGCTCCTCTGACACACTCACACAAAGAGCCCCTCTCTCTGCAGCCCCCTGCCCTCCTTCCCTCCCCGCCAGCAGATTTGCTGCTTCACACTGTAGATCCAACAGGCCTCGCCGCAGCACAAAAGCCCCTGTTACTGCCAGATCCCCCCACCCCACCCCACCCCACACACACACCCCAGCTGCTGTGCCTTGGGACACACTCATAAATCACCGCAAATGCTACAGCTCCCCCCTCCCTCTTCATATCAGAGGCTACAGAATCCCTCCCGTTTTCCTGATTTTACCATTTCTCTCCACCTCCGTTTCTCATGACTTGTATATTCCATCCACACCCTCCCCAGCCCTCCCGCTGCTGAGCCCCACAGAGAATTAACCATACCCCAAACACTCCCCATTTCTCACAGAAACAGCCTCTTATAAACATGCCAAGTTTAAACAAGCACTGAACTTGGCAAATGTGGAATGTGTCCCGCGCTCCCTGGTCTGTCCCATCAGTGTGTGCAAACAGCTTTATCGCGCAGCTCCAGGTCCCTCCCATCAGTACACAGCATGTGCCTGATAACACACACACACACACTCATAGGGCACATGCAAGTCAGTCACAAACACTTAAGTAGGAAAACTTACTGAAATTTATTTTTACACTCAGGACAAAATAAAAGGAATAAAAACAAAACTAAACAAAAAAAACACACACACACACACACACACACACTGAATTACTGCATTATAGAGTGAATCTGGAACTTTTCCTAAGCTTACCTTGAACTTTTCTCTGTACAAGAGCACAAAATCTAAACTAGCAATCGTTTTATCATCATATATCCGATCTCCATCTGTTCACTACTGTTCACCTAAATGCAAGAAAGTTTAACCGTAGCAAATATCATCATTTTCCTTAAACACAGTAAACAAATACAGCCGCTCTCTCACTGCCACATGCTGGTCAAGAAAAGCTACTGCAGCACATCGCTGAAGATGTCCCTGTAGTAACCAGTCCTCGTTCAGCAGAGTACAACAAAGCTCACCTTGCGCAGCGGACAGAGGGCTGGCAAGTGCACACATGGACAAACCTAACTAAAAGCAGGAGAGAAATGGGACATAAATCTAAGAGGAGCAGCAGGGTTGAGTGAGGATGAATGGATGAGATGCTGCAGATTTAGTACAGCTGGTACCACACTGATCAGTGAAGTGTGTCCACAGGTGACACAGGTGTGCAAAATCAGGGAGGGGGGTATAAAAAAAAAAAAAAAAAAACCACATCTGACCTTAGAGTATTTGCACTGGTAGTGTTGGTGCCGTGTGTTATTCCTGCGTGCTGAGCATTCTGAGAATGACTGCAGTGTGAGGACGTGTGTGTTTGCGTGCGTGGGCAACAGTCTATCTCGCCGTATCTACGAGTCGTCGTCTCCATTAGCACTGTCGCCGTCGTCCTCTCCCTCCTCCTGTTCCCCCTCTTCCTCCTCATCGTCGTTGTCGTCTTCCCTCTCGCGACTCTTCACCTGGAGCAACAGTGGAGTCTGAATGTTCGTAAAAGACACGGGTGCAAAGGGACACTCCCGTCTCCCACCTCCTTCCTGCTCCTCTATATCACTCACCCACGCGTGCACACACATTCCACAGTAACTTCTCAGCCTTCCTCACCTCCTCCTCCTCCTCCAGCAGGTCCCCCTCTTCTTCGGAGTCATTCAGCTCCTGCGCCTCCCGCTCTCTCTCCCTTTTGCTGCTGTCATCCTTCTTGCTGCTGGAACTGCTGGAGTGCTGCAGGGAGGACATCTCTCCCGGTTCCGACTTCAAACTCTTCCCTTCTGCCAGAGGTGGTGGATGGGCAGTGAAGGGAAGAGACATGGGAATTCTGTGTGTGAAGTCTGTACAGTGCAACCATTTCTGATTTATAAGAAAATATGCAAAAGCTGAAATTGCACGTGAGTAATACTACCTGGTGGTCCAACATTAACCATCTCCCAGATGACTCATCCCCCCCACAGCACATATCTCACTCTCTTGGTTCACACTTGTTTTCGCAAATGTGCTGGTGCTTCACATTTTACAGGTTCTTATTTCATGAGTAATTACAATTTGTCATAGACATGTTTATTATTGTTTTGTGTAAGTGTAAGCTTATGATGCCAGTTCCCATAAGGTTTATATTGCAAACATATCATTTTGGCTTCACAGAAGTTCATCCCCCAGTCCCCATGTAAGCTGTGACTACCGTGCGCCACCTACAGTCCTGCTGTGGTTTTGCTAATACAGGAATCTCTCAATTAATAAAATTTAACAGCTCCTGGCTTTTGATACCCAATTAATGATTTCTGGAACTCAGTATATTCGCAGCAATTTTCATAACTCAGTAATTTGAAGTCTGTCCAAAAAAAAATTTGAAAGTCACAAGTTGTGCAAGTGAAGTGGAAGTGTAGGACTTCAGCTGGCGCACCATGAGTTGCTTCCTGTTCCTTCGCTGTCTTATCTTTGCTATGTTTCCACACGTTTGTGCAGTTGCAGTACAAGAATGACTGCCAAGACTCCTCCACCCACCACAAGTAACACTCAACTGGTCTCTTAGTTCGTACAGCAATAGCAATTCATTACAGTAAGCTGCATAAAAATTTAAACAAATTTCACTGTTGAATGTTTGTTGCTGTCTATTAAATATATGGAAAACAATTACTTTCTGAAACATACCACCTAGAGACATACCCATTAATGATGTCATCAAGTACATGACAATCAAGTGTTTTATACCATGCTGAAATCATGGGTTTTAGTGATATTTGGTAAAACTGGATTGGCATTTTCAATGGGCTGGGAACACATTTATATTACTTTTCCCATTTAAATGGGAAATAGGCTTTTGATATCAAATTTCATTGTTCGCCCCATTTTCAGGAATGGATGAATCAGAATTTCTGTATTCTGTTTACATACCCGACTTTTTGCAGTGGTCTTTTTCCATTCGCTCCAAGCTCTCAAGCAGGTAATCCACCTTGTGTTTGATCTGTGTCAGCTCTCTCTTTATGGTCTGCAGATCCTCTGCTCGTACTAGAATGGGAAGAAATTGGACTTAAGGTAACAAAATAATAACACTACTTTATACATATGCTAATGATTTAGAGTGCTAATTCTAATACAGTGGTTTTTAATCTGGAGTCCATGGAACCCTTCATGGTCCATGAAGCATAGGCTTACTTTCGAAGTAACGGTAACTAAATTAAAGCAGGAAAAAATATTACTATGCTACCATGACTTATGACAATTTTATGCAAAGGTAAATGATTTTCAGTGCAATATTTTATCTGAATTTATTGACTTCTTTCTATAAGAGTCCTCAGCTTTCATCGGATTCATAAAGGGGAGCACTGCTTAGAGTAGGTTAAGAGCCTCTGCACCAATGTGAGAGCAAAAGTCAAGTCCCCAACAATACACACACTCTACAGGATACTGAAACAGGCAGGAGCAGATACCCACCAGCACGGGAGGAGGAAGAGGACGATGAGATCCTCTGACTGCTCTTGGAGGAAGAGGAGAAGCCGCTCTTGGTTCGACGGCCCCCACCACCACTGGTACTGACCCGCGGGCGTTTGGACGGGATCACAGCTCGGGACAGGGGTGGCGGTGGAGGGGGCACCCGTGATGGATATGAGTACATCCTGAAAAGAAAAGATCACATAGAAGGACAAGGTAAACAGCGAGAGAAAAACAAAGACATACATATACACACATACACGCTGACATACCTGTCATAATAGTCCCTCTGAAAGTCGTAATCGAGATCAAAAGAGGAACTGTGGGGAAAGAGATAAAAAGAGTGGAAAATAAGAAAGCAAAAATTTTGATTTACTGATCTTTTCAGAACAATTTCACAGATGGGCTTAGTTTACAAGTGCAGGGTACCAGCACTATGTATACACTAACAACAGAAGAGGGGAGAGAGAAGACGGACCTGTATATGTCCCCTGCAGAGCGCTTGGCAGTCTTCGATCGGTGAGGCTTGGGTTCACCAGCCAAGTTAATATCTGTGGGTTATATTATGAATGGATGCCAAAGCTATGAGCAAATGCTTTTAGAGGATGATGGAGATTTGACTGCGTGTATGAGGAGAGCAGGCTTACACCTTCACTCCACTCTACCCCCATCCAACACGGTAACCAACTGAGGCCAGAGCACCCACTCTCAGTGCCACTACAAAAGCTCCTTGACTTATGGACAACATTGGGACCTTAAGACAGTTTGTGCAAGACAGCTGGTAGCATAGCGGTTAGAGTTACTGCCTTTTGATCCAAAGGTCACAGGTTCAAACTGTCTCTAGCTGTAGAACCCTTCAACTTACTCAAAATTACTCCAGTAAAATTACTCAGCTGCATAAATGGGTAAACAACTGTAGTAACCTTAACATTGTAAATTGCTTGGATGGATGGAGTCAGCTAAATGAATAAAGATCTCTTAATGTGTTCATAAATACAGATTTATCACTACATTGCAATCCAAGACTTAATACAGTAATCATTTGATTTATTACTGGTTTAGGGTATGCAAACACCTCAGATACAGCTGCAATAAAACTGTAAAACATTATCAAAAACAAGCTATACTGGAATTACCATACTTAAAAAAAACATTGTCTCATCCTACTCAGGTTTGATCCCTTACTGGGGGGCGCGGTGGTGTGGTGGGTTGGACCACGGTCCTGCTTTCCGGTAGGTCTGGGGTTCGAGTCCCGCTTGGGGTGCCTTGCGGCGCCTTGCGGCGGACTGGCGTCCCGTCCTGGGTGTGTCCCCTCCCCCTCCGGCCCTACGCCCTGTGTTGCCGGGTAGGCTCCGGTTCCCCGTGACCCCGTATGGGACAAGCGGTTCTGAAAATGTGTGTGCGTGTGTGTTGACTGTTACCATTCATAAACATGCTCATCTGTTGTCTTCTCTCAACTTTATGAACTCCACGTTTGTTTCCACAATAACTTCAGGGGGACTGGTGACTCTAAAATTACCCATAGTGTGTATGTATCTGTGCCATTGGCAGGGAGAAAATATTTCACTGGTGTATAGATGGCTGACTCAATGTAAGTAGCACATGTAACATTTGTAAATTATCTTGGGTGAATAAGGTGTGCGCTGATAACACTACATAGCGTCTGCTAAACGAATAAACATTTTTATAAATGTAAACAGTGCACCTCTTCTCACTACGATTACCAAAAGGGGCAAGAGGTCCAATCTGTAGACAATGGAATAAAGTTCACCAGTTCTCTGCAGTCTACTGCCACCTAGTGTATTGAGTACAAAACCTATCAGTATGCCTCCACCACAAACACATTTCAGCAAAATGCAAGGGGGGAAAAAAATGAGACAAACTTCACATCGTTGAAAATTTGGTCCTTAACCATTCACAACCAAAGGGGAGAAAGTGTACCTCATCTGATCCCAAACCAGGTCTGGGGACAAGATAATTAAGATGTATGGATCACTCAAGTTGTCAACATTTAAATTTATTTATTTAGCTAATACATTTCCCCAAAGCTGCTTACAATGATTTACCCATTTATACAACTGAGAATTTATTTTAGTTTTACTGGACCAACTTATGACAAGTACCTTGCTCAAGAGTACTACAGCAGAAGCTGGGATTCAAATATGGGTTCTTTAGACAGAAAGAAGTGGCTTTAAACACTATGGGATCATCTAGAGTGAATAAACACCCAGCCTGGGCTTTCTCTTCACCAGCTGGGGGAGGGGATGCTTACCCAACACTTGACCCACGATCATGCGGCCGTCCTCCCCTGCCACAGCGGCGCGTGCGTTCCTCTCGTTGGCATACTGCACAAAGGCGTAGCCCTTGTGCACGGAGCAGCCCACGATCTTGCCGTACTTGCTGAAGATGGCCTCCACGTCGGCCTTGGTCACCAGGAGCGTGTTGAGGTTCCCGATGAAGACCCTCGAATTAAGCGAGCGTGGGTCGGTCTTGTTTGTCACGTTGCTGGCCATCGGGCTGCTCCTCGTAGGCAGAAAACTGCCACGGTCAGGTCAAGTAGGGTGGAAGGAAGAAATCAGAGAGCAGGAGACACAGCTGAGTGATGCCATCACAACAGCAATATGCAACACATCACAGCAGTCAAACAACGATGACACAGCAGCTGCCACCTGCTTTGAAAGGCCTGCATCCTGCTGCATGTGATATGGTATTTAGAACGTATTAGAATATTAGAAATAAAGGAGAAAGGACAGTCACACCACACTGCCATCTGGACCAAAATGTTGGCTCTCGAGTATATACTATTGTGGTGAAATGATTACAGGAAGATTAATATTTGTATTGTATAAATCCAAGTCCAGGTACCAGTGAACCAATGAGGCTGTCTACTCTGTGGGTTACGCTTTCAAACTTACTGCAAGCGTGACAAACTATAAGCATTCCGAACCTCAAATCTGAGTGCTGGAGATTTGAGATGCTGCTTATTTTTTGTCCTGTGACCAAATTATTAAAACAAAGCCATTCCTTGGTACTGAAATATTTGTTATACATTTTAGTATTTGTGAGAATTTATATCCAACTTGGGAGAATTTGTGTTTTACAGAGAGAACGTCTGAGCCTTGGAAGAAAACACAGAGAAGTTTGTAAAGAATTCTAAGACATTACTTGTCCCATGGATGTTTGACAGAAAGAGCTTGTCACCTTTGTCAGTTCTTTAGCGCCTCTGCCATCATCTGCAGAATGATTCACTTCGTCACTCTCCGGAATAATCCACAACATGCTGTAACCTTTAGCATCTTATGATTAAGTGTGACCTGCTGAACAATTCTATTACTTTGAATTTTTTTTAATTCAGCAGTTTTTTTTTGTTGTTTGGTATGGTGTTTAAAAAGTTGGTAAGGCAACATCGATTCATCTTTTTTTATATTAAAAAATATGAAAAGCAATAACAAGGGGGAAAAAGCCCTTTTATGACAATTATTTTGCGAACATTGAATTTAAGAGCCCGTATTAATTCTGACAACACACAATTTACCACTGTATTTTTGTAACATCTTTTAGCAAAAAGGCAAAAAACTGGGGTAACATTTTGTGGGCTAGGAACTATTGAAAAGGTTTTCCATTTTACAAATGTTCTCTATAAAAAATGATTTGAGCACAAATTCCCTTCTTTGATGGAAAGAGGACTAATGCAGTGCTCAAGCTAACTGTGCTCTAACCACCTCTAGCCATTCGGTTCACTGCAACATCATGTAACGATCACGTACGACGCAAAACTGCTTCTATGCTTACGAAAAAAAAGATGCACTCAACTTGGAGTAAAATAAGGAAAGAAAGGGGGTTTGGTGTTTAAAACCCCCGTTTTAAAGATAAATTACTGAAAAATTCTTTTTGGGGAGGGATGCATTTCGGCGGGAAAGCCTTCTGTCTTTCGCATCCCTCACAAAAAGTTTTTCAGTAAGCTTTAGGTGTGCTCTCATCATTTCTCAAGTCTCACGAAGATATACGCTCATTTCTTCCATACAAGGGACTTAATGTTTAGATGAATGGCATTTCTGAGCATCATGAAGTCATTTCCCTTCCACAAGAGGTATTTTATTCCCCTTCAACAGCTCGCATCAAGAACTGTGGAATAGAGATTCAACCCAAGAAAGGTTTTTTTTACCCGCACTGGTGCTAGTGTGGCTATTTTCCTCCAACTACGCACTTTGTCACGTTCAATGTCAATCACTTAAAGGTAAGTCTGAAATCTAAACTGAATAACAGGTATGATTTCAATTCTTTTTAGATAGAATTTTTCATTAAGGAACCAATTACTTTTTCCCAATCATGGTAATTAGATCCCCAAAAAAGAATTCAAATAACAAGGTGATTTTACAAATAGCCCTCTGTGAGATATCAGTTTGGAGGAAAGTGTCAGTTAAATGAATTAATGAGAATGTAATGCAAATGTATTACTATTATGTGAGGAATGGGTGCATTTAAATACTACATAAATATGGTCACTGGAGACTTTGAGATCACAGTGGCACAAAGTCAGTAACTAGGGTTTATGTAACCATTGCTGGACCTATAGCTCCCATGTGATGAGACTGATGTCATCCTTCACCTTTATGCCTTTGTTCAGTTATTTTTAAATGATATATAAACCCAAAGCAAAAGACAAACTGGAATCCGAGTTGAAAATTTCTGTCTAAGGATGATCTACAGAGACAAGCATAAAGAGGTTGGAGCCATTTTTGACAAATTTTCCTTTGGGATGTAGGGTATGTGACTAGTGTGAGGAGCACGCTTCACTCTTCTCACCCTGCCCCTACTTTGCAAGTTACACTTATTAAAGCAGTAATTTGGCTTCTTAGTATAAAAGCTGAGCCTGTTTTTAATTGCCTTACCCCTGAGCAAGACACGTCCACACAGTTGATCTCAGCAGTACTGTAGCTCGGACGGAAAAATTAAACTCCATTTCTTTAGCTGGTTCACTTTGGGACGAAGTCTTTGTGTTGCTACTTTTAAGCTCAGGTGTGCTGTAGATGTGCAACTCCTTTGCTGCAGTAAACTAGTACAGCAGCATTTGGGAATCCTGCCCATGCACTTTATCTTCCATCTTCATTAAGGCTAGAGACTAATAAACACTTGTACCATCCTCCAAATATAAACTCTTAAGGAACCTTGTTTAGCTGCTACATCCAAAGTTATATCACTTCCGTAGCATTGTGGGGGGGGGAATTAAATTCAGTAATAGCTCTAGTTGTGCATTTGGTAACTGGTCTACCTTGATGCAGAAGCTTGAAGCTCATGTGTAGCTACAATATTTTCATTTATTCATTTAGCAGATGCTTTTCTCCAAAGCGACATCACAGAAAATACAATCTGTGCATTACCTTAGGAGAAAGAGACATAGCTGCAGATGTGTGATTAAGTAGTTTGTTTCCTTCACCACATGCACCAACATTCATCATACAAGTAGTTGCATAAAACTTTATCATAATATCACTGCTTCCTAACGACATTCGTAGCAGTTTTTTTTTTTTTTTTTTGAGATACATATAAACATTTGTTACGTTGCAGGAGTGGCTCTGTAAAGGATTGATTATGTACACCTTACATGAACTTAGATCATGGGTGAAGTTGAGTCCAGAAGAGATGAGTTTTAAGACCTTTTTTAATACATTTTGTACTGAGCAGACATCAAGGGGTAAGAGTACATTAAAATGTACTTGCACTAATGACAAAACAGGCTGAAATATATTTTTGTGGAGGCAAACTAGGGACTGGGCCTCTAGTCCAAGCTCAGAACAGGTTCCAAACTCACTCTTAACCCACCCCACTTACATCAGCAGCTAGTGGAAGTCATGTAAAATTAGGCAGTGCCAAAGAGGGTACTGTATGCATGATTTAGTAATCAGATAATTTTACATTTTGCTGGGGATAAACACTTTTGAAAAGGGCAGGTAAAGATGGGCACTTGTGTTTCTCTGGGGCCTTTCAACAGAGCACCAGTGTGGGATACGAGTCAAGTGATTTACAAGTTGTTGAGAAGAAGATGCAAGATCCTCATGAGGGAATTAGCACTGAAGGGCACAGAAATGTTGGGCTAATGGTTAAAACACTTAATATTTACAAGGACTTTTCAACATATGTTTGCAGACAACCGATGGGGAACGGACCAAAGCACTTTATTCGTTGATTAATTTGGTAGTTTCTTTGGTGTTTGTTACTGGGGGTCTCCTGAGGTGTGTTATAACATTTGTAGCACTTTGACAGCATAGTTCCTCCAACTTGGTAACACCAAGCAGTTATACTTTGGAACTGCACAGCTGTCAGTGAAATAAAAGATGTTATAGAAAGATCATTGCAGTCACTGATGCATTAGTTTGGGCTGGTGTATGAAGGCAGCTAGAGGTTGAGCAATGAAATACCCCAATTGCCAAACCTTGTACTCCAAGCGCAGCAAGTGCTGCCATATTACGATGATCACTTCACATCTTCGAGATCCTTCTATGCATTCAAAAAAATAACCCACTTTGCAACTAGATCCTCAAGCAACTTCAGCTGTATCTTGTTCAAAAACGATCTCATAAAATGTTTCTCAAGGTCTTATTCTCATGAGTGCTGAACAAAGTAAATTTAGCCAGACAACCTTGGTCCTAGTGGGCCAAAAGGTATACTGGTTTTCCTGATTTCTGCTTTTATTCTGTGACACTGTTGAAACTGCACTATAAAATTAGCCAAGAATTGCCATTCTGTCAGTGAACAAATTAATGTTAAAGGAATAACTGTATTCCAGCACGGAAATGTATAATTTCAATGTGTTCATTAAATCTTTTTTTTTTTTTTAAACTATACTTAAATGGAATGGCTGTAGCCTTTGAACTAAATGACTAAAAAACCAAAACTCAATTTAAATTTCAAAAATCTGTATTATTAAATTGAACTTTAAAAATATCAATGATATTAAAACTTAAAGCTCAGGTGGTTCAGCTGGTTTAACAAGTTGAAAAGTATATGATTCAGACAAAATCTCAAAGGCAGATTAATTTAGCTGAAATACTACATAATTTATTACCAGCAATGACTAAGACTATCACTGCTGTAAATTAAAATTATTGAAATGCTTTAAAACGTGGCTCATGTGTAAGGCCAATAAAATTTAGAAGGAAAAATCATGACTGTTCATTTGAGAAAAAAGGCCACATAAAAATAGCAAGAAATTTCTTCAGAAAAACATTCTGTAGATTAAAAATAAATGCATGAACTACCAGGTTTATGTGAATGTGGAGGGGAAAAAATTGAAAAAATAACTTACTGGTCTCCGGTGTTCAAAAAAGCTTCTGCAAAAACTGAGAAAATAAAAGGGAAAAATTGGAATTAGAAAGTAATGAGGGTGACAATGAATTTTGACTGAGGGGGGAAAGGGGATTATCCACTAGATGTCATCTGCACTTTTTAAATATAACATACGGCCATCCAGGCCAAATTCAAGTGACCAGATTTTAATCCAATTGTGGCCAAAAAGTGGGAGGGATGAGACTGTGGTTTAGTGGTTGCCAAACTGGCAATACCACTGGGCCTGGCTTTCCAGCACATAATAGAGTCTTCAATGGGGAGGGGAGGGACAGCAAAGAGTTTTGGTTAAGAATCCATCAGTTGTGGACAAAACGTCACCAATGTACAGCAATTTCTCTCCCACATCTGGTCACTTTTGGTTTGGATGACCTGTAAGTGTGTAAAAGTACACTTGCAATGCCTTCTCTTCAATTAAGTACACCAAGCCACAGCAATGTCTCATTGTATGAAAACTGCAACATGATCAGTTGTAACATACATGTGAACTAGTTCAAACTGACATCATACTGTATGCATCACCCACATAAAAAAAAAGGGGGGGAGGGGAGTCTACACAACATATTGAGCTCAAAACATGTACATTTAAAATGCATAAACTTCCAATACATTTTAAACCTAAGCAATCTGTACAGTTGATTTCAGTCAACAAAGCCGTTCCATTTGGAGATAAGATGTTAATTGATTTGCCAGCCACTGTAACACAAACTGATTCTTCATTCAATCGGTCCTATTGACTTGGACAGAGGATAAAGAGAGTAACCGCAGGGTGTGGGACTGGGACAACAATGAATGAAGCAATGGAAGAAACTGCTGAATAAATGTTCTGATGGTTGTTACTCCCAACAAGCAACATCCGCAAAGATTTAAGATTGACTTTATTTGACATAAAAAAGGCGGAATATTATACATTTGGCACCACAGCTATATCATATATAGGGGAATGCAGCTAATTCACTCCTTCTCAATGCAAATACACTGGAAAAGAAGGCAAGTGCACAATCACCACAAATAGATTTCAAAATTTGGTTACAGTGGGGGGAAAAAAAAGTTTAAAACTAATTTCTGGATGCTACTAGCAGCAGCAGCAGCAGCAGCAGCATGTCCATAATAAATCTCACAATCATAAACGGACTAGAAAATATTAAAGCTTGCTGATCCAAAATTGATTAAAAAAGTGTAAAAAAAAAACTACAAGTCTATAAAACACAAATAAAACTAAAGATAACTGAATAAAAAATAAAAAAACAACACAGAGTAAATAATTCAGTCAACTCAGTCTCAACAACTGCCGACCAACCTGGCTTTTTTTTTTTTTTACGTACTCAACAAGCCAATTATCGAGGAAAAACACAAACGTTGAAAATGTTTTTTGTTCGTTTTCTTTTTTAAAAAAGCCATTAAAACCGGAATCCAAATCCGGGGGAGAAAAAGACAGTCCATGATTCTCTCGCCAATTAAAAAACCCTCTTCGGTATTTTCTTTAAAAATTTGCTCTAACGCATTGCATTAATTGATCCCTCCTCTCAAAAAAAGTCCGCATAAAAATGAAAAAAAAAGTTAAATTCAAAAGCAAAACAAAAACAAACAACCGAGGCTATGAAAAGCCAGCTAGTTTAGCTGGTAGGAAACCACAGAGCCTAACTAGCTCGCCAGCACGGAGAAACACCGCTTCACAAAATGTACGCCACATTCAGATTCAGCCACCACAGATTCAGAATGCCTCACAAAAATACAGTAAAAACAAAAAAAATGAAAATCCCAGCGATAGCTCAAAATCAGAAAAATAAAAACTGGAAAAAAAAAAATCTCTCGAACCAAAATACTCACCAGGAGCTTATGCTTAAAAAGTTACTAAAATTCGACGATCTGTGTTACGTGGGTCTTTCAAATCAGTTCCCAACACAAACGTTAGCTACCTAGGCGACTACCTTTCTAAAATGGCGTCCGAGCTATTTTAACGCTAAACACCAGCCACTCCCTTTGTCACGAGCAGCTCCTACATCCGGCATTCTTATTGGCTATTCTCGTCAGACAGCCCCTCTGTACTTCTTATTTAATGGCTAATTTGAACGTCAATCAAATCCTTCGTTTCAGCGTTAAAAAATTCAGAAAGACCTTGGCGATCATTGGTCGCTAAGTACTGCACCCAGTAACAGAACTGTGGTGGATATGCAGTCACTGAAACAACAGTCTGAAAATCAATACATACAATATAACTGACTTTTGTAGTATTGATATCCTGAGCACATTTAAGCAATATTTCTGCTGCATTTCAAGAATCCCACTTGCCTTGCCCAGCCATTTCCTTTATTTACCCATTACCCTCTGATGTTGCCCTTGTTGGTGTTTTAATTTTATTTTATATATATATTCTCCCATGATATTCGCATTCAGTTTTGAATATTGCTGAAACCTTAGCCCGAAGTAAGAAATACAGTAACAAGAATTACTACATTTGAAAGCATGAGTGTCAAATCCAGTGTGTTAGCAACACCTGATATGTAAATACTACACCTCGTTTTACCCTGTGATGGACTGGGTACCTCAGACATACCCTGACCAGCCACATGCCTTTTGATTCCTGGGTAGGTTTCTGACCCGGCATTAGGATCAGCAGTTACGGATAGCGAGTGTGTGAGATATCAATTGTGATGGGGTTAATGCATTTTGTGCCTAATCTTGTATGGTTATGACTGATTCTGCTGGACAAATTATATTTTTTGTGTACCCAAAGCACTTCTACAGCTTTTCACTTTCCTAAAACAATTTGGGCATTTCCACTCCTTAACAGATCAACAGCAGAGTTCCCCCATAGACTTCCCATTTCAGTAGAATTGTACCACCATCATCACAACTGCCACTGGGGACCCAGAGTTTAATCCTTAACCACTCAAATAAAATACACTAAATGGGCATCCTTAGCCGGTTTTGACGCTTTTCAGGACAACTATCCGTTGACTCGACATCGACTCGACAGCACCTAACAACAGCAAATGGACAGCAAACAAAAATATAAAATATCAGACACAAACATATTAAAGGTACACAATTTGAAGAAGCGATTACCTATTTTATTGCCTTTTTTCAAAGATTTTCAGTTCCTTAAAAAATTATTTTAAAACAAACTTTTTAAAGAAAAAAAAAGTGCCTCATCCTGCGAACTTGGCATTATGTAAATTATTATTACCTTTTGTGTGTGTTTTGGTGAACAGTACCTATCTAAACTAACTTTGGCTATTCTATAGTGAAAAGTGTGTGGATATTGTTATCCCCCCATGTATCTTACTGTATGTGTTTGTGTAACTAAGTTTGCCTACCTGTTTGATCATGTTAATGCTGTAGGTATGCGCATTGATATGTATTTGGTATGTATAAGTATTTCTGTTTTAAGTTGCAGAGGTTCATGGAAGATGAGAAGAGTGTCATGAGGATTGTTACATGCTTTTTTGAACAATCAGCAGCACGCATGTTGGTGTTTCAAGGATTTCGCAGTGTCCCTCACGAAATAAACTATGAGCGCACCCACCCAAGCCTCCAGGCAACGCACTGTTGGAGGCATTCCGCATGGACCTAGTGTTTGCTCCACGGAGATGGGTTTCACAGTGCACAGTTCTCAACCTGCCTATTATCCCAGTGGACATCATTTGCCCTGGATGATTCTTCTTTTCTTCCATTTGATTCTGCTGGAGCTCTGAGAAACCAAGACTTGGGGACAGCTGGACATTTGTCACTCCTCACCACTTCAGTCTATGAAATGACAAGCCTCAGAAAGAAAGAAACACAAATTGTCTAAAGCAACAAAATCAGATACCAATATTCTATACAGCATACAAAACAGCACCACTAACAGAAGATGACATCAGCAACAACATACACTGTCTTCTGCAATAGAGCTGGACACCAAAATTCAGCAATAAACATATTTGTTACAACTACACGCCAAGAAAAGACTCCGTAAAGTAAAATAAATAAACATCATTATTCAGTTCAACATACAGTATACCTTTTCAAAAATTCCCCACCAGACGCAAGCACTCCATACAAAAGTACCTGGCGTATTGGCCCTCTTGCTTCGGTGTCGAGGAAGAGCGGGATCAACACGTCTCACAGGTTCAGGTGTTTTCAGGACCTCCTGCAGCCTGTAGTGCTCCAGATACTCCTAGGAAGGAGCGGTGAGGATGACTAATGGTGGAACAAATGCAATGAGTAGAGAAATAATCGTTGAGCCCCAGTTTCTTCATGTTCCCTTGGCACCCAGTCTGTATCAAAATTTTTGTATTTATGGGTTACTAGTGCCTATGAAAAACTACTATACATTTCTCTTAGCTCTTGGAGTTCTCCATTTCTGTCCTTGGTCCCTCGTACCCCATAGTCACCTGTGAAGTGGTTTCACTTGGGGTAGTAGTGACCTTCTGTCCTTGCCTCTCCTTCTCTCTCTCACGCTGCTGTAAGATCGCCTGGCGAGTAGTCCGATATTCCAGGGCAAAGTCACTGACCGTTTTGCAGAAGTCCTCAGGAGCAGTCTCCTTCACAGAAGCACGCGGGTATCCCAGGAACAATAGGAATGAGTGGAACCTATGAAGGACCAGCATCACTGTAGCAAAGCATCACCAGTGCAGCAAAAACTAAGAAAGTCATACTAATCCATTGCTAGTCATCGTCGAACTAAGTGGTCATCATCTTTCTCTAACTCATGGGCTATATTACCTTACTGTTATAGCTGGTTATAGTCATGGCGACGATCCTAACCTTATAAACACCCTTTGCTTTGTGCTTACAGACATAGATGAATAATTAATTCACGACTACCTGTTAATGACTCTGCGATGGACAGCCCTCAGAACACTGAGCCTCTCCTCACATTCTTTCAGGAAGCTGGGGATTTGCTTTCTGAGGGCAATTTCTGCCCCACCGCCACAGGATCCCCGCTCCGCATCTCGTTGCAGCACTTGCAATTGCTCCCAGGATGTCTTACAGTGAGATTCTAGTTGGGTAAGATTGGTCTGGACCTGTATATAGTCACACTAATGAAGAAATGATAAGTAAAAATCACAAAAATTATTAAAGTAATTAAAAAATAAATGCAAGTAGCATGCATGATGGGGAGTCAAGGTCAAGGGTTGATAGTTTAAGCCCCACTGCAATGGCAGTTGCAGTGATACTTCAAGTGTGTGAGAAAGATGTGTGTTTGAGTTTTGTGCAAAGTTCAGGGAAAGTGGTCAAGAAGATATTGAAATGTTGAATCAAACATATGGAAAAGATACAACAAGGAGGACAATGGTATTCAGGTGGTGGAAGCACTTTGAAGACAGTAACTCAAGAGTGAATGATGACATTAAGTCAACGATCTGATAAACAGGTAGCTACAGCCACAATTTTTCAAATTTGGTATGACAGGTATAGTCTAAAACTTTTCAATAAATCCTTGTACAAAGTGGAAAGGTTCAGGTTTGGAAAGAGACAAGCACGTTTATATCCCTAAAGACCTACCTTGCTAACGCATGTAACAGCAGTGATGTCAGAGTACAGGTCTGTGGACTGGGGGTATAGCTGCAGCAGTAACACACAAACATGGTGCAGCAGCGGCTGGCGGCTGTGTGTGTCCCTAACCTGGGACAGCTTACTCAAGTAGCTCAACTCAAAACCACGAGCCTTTCAGAAAAAAGTCAAAACATTCTCATAAAAACTGCACTGATACACAAAGGTCAACATGTTCATACGGGTGGTCCCCGATTTACAATGGTGAGCTGACGATAGACATTCAGTAGAAACTGTACTTTGAATTTTGATTTTTTCCTGGGCAAGTGATACTCTCTCGCAATGCTGGGCAGTGACAGCGATCCTCATCTCCCAGTCTGTCACGCAGAGGTGTGTATAAGGTGTATTAAATGCATTTCCAACTTCAGATGGGTTTCGTGGAACGTAACCTCTTCGTAAGTCGGGGACACACACTGAAACCGCTTGTCCCAAGCGCGGTCGTGGTGAACTGGAAGCTAACCTGGCAATACAGGGCGCAAGGCTGGAGGGGGTGGGGACACACCCAGGATGGGACAACAGTCCATTGCAAGGCACCCCAAGCAGGACTTGAACCCCAGACCCACCACAGAGCAGGACCAAGCCAAGCCCGCTGCGCCTCCGCGCCACCGCGCCCTCCTAAGTCGGGGACCACCTGTGTTAATATTACACTTACACACCATAGAGACATTGAGAGCAGGACAGACCAAGACACATGTGATCAATGCATGGAGCGAGAAGTCTACCTTACATCCGTTGAGAAAGTTGCCAATGGCTAGCACTGTCGCTAAAATACACCGGAAAGTATGATTGGATGCTAACTGTTCCATGGCCAGCTTTAGCTTGTAGAGAGGCTCAGCTATTTCCTGGATACAGAGACAGAAAGAAAAAAATTAAGCGAAATAAAGCGTAGCCCTGCCTGCCAAACATTGCAAATTAATCAAAGCACGGCTAGAGTATGCATTTCTCACTCCTTCTAGGCTGTCGTAATCCATCGTGAAAGCCCAAAGCTGAAGCCTCTCACTCAGGTGAGGGATGCTGCCCAGTGTAAGAAGGCAGTACTCAGCAGGACCCAGAGGAGAGTGTGGAGACTGGGATTTGGCCTCCCTGATCATGCACAACTCCTCTTCACTTGGGACTAGGGCCTGCAACTTCTATGCACAGGAGAAAAAAGAAGAATAATGCGATTGTCAATTTTTAGCTATAACCAGTAAAGACATGTTCATCATGCTGATATAATTTGTAGAATGTTATTTTGGATAAAAGCTCAACCCAAATGTAAGTTTTAACAGATATATCAGTGAATATACCTTTCCCAGTTTACAAGAACTACTTTAACAATGAAATGTAATTTGTATTTTAAGTTTTGATTTAGAGGCCTATCTCTGCAGTTAAACAAAATGCCTTATGATGAAAAAATTCAGACTGGAAAATTGCATTTTTTCTCGACATGGAGAAATGAAAATGGGTGCAAATAACATCAGAGCCACCAGACAGGGTGATTTTCGTGAGTTCCTGTCTTTGCATAAGCCTCCACTGAACAATTTGTGTATCACATTGTTTGAAATCACGGATTCATTGGGATTATCATTCTTTTCTTGCAAATACTTCTTTACAAAATAGATCAACAGCTAGAGGTTATGAGCTTCATGAGGTACTAAGAGAGCTTTCTTGTTACTTTGCAGTTTTATAATGACTGCTAAGTTTTGAAGTCATTTTGTTCTTTGTTTATATGATCAAGTGATAATTTTGTAATGTATAGGTGTTTGAAAAATTGGGGAGCTGGTAGAGTAGTGGTTCTAATTGCTACCTTTGGGTCCAAAGGCTGCAGATTCAAATCCTGGTATAGTACCCTCGAGCACCGTACTTACCCTAAATTGCTCTAGTAGAACTTACCCAGCTGTACAAATGCGTAAATAACTCTAGGTAACTTAATATTGTAAATTTCTTTGGAGAAAAGTGTCAGCTAAATGTATAGTCCGTAAAGGCTCTGTAAAAATTTATTAACATTTGTCATTCCTTATTTGACCTCTGTTGATTTATGCATCAGGCAGCATATAAATGAACCACTATTTTCACAATTTTTCGGGCAGCTGACTTGAATAATGGAAACTGATCACTTCTGAGAAACAATTTAATTTCCTTTTCTTCAGTTATGTTTGGAATTGCAGTTCCAGTTTTACTCTGTTACCATATTCTGTATGTCACTGTGACCTAATGTTGCACTTGCTGCAATTAATTCATCAAATAAATAAATAAATAAATAAATAAATAAATAGCCCTGTTTTGTTTCACTGCCCACTGTAATGAATAAGTAATTTCTGGTTAATTTAGGGAGCAGTAATGTGGGGCGGCGAGGCGTACCTGCAGGTCCTCTCTGTCCAACACACAGCAGTCCATGCTGACTATGGCAGGGGGCAGGAGGTGAGGAGCGGGAAGGCTGCTCAGGGCAATGGTGATGATGTTGCTTCGTTTCACTCCTAACAGCGAGATGCATGTCTGTTTCTAAATGGGGAAAAAAGGGTTTATAAGCACACACCACTCAACACTACAACAGATTTAACACAGCATTCAGGGGGGAAGCTACATAGTATACATGCACCACCAATGCATAACAGTACTAGACTGAGCCACTAACGTACACTCTGGCAGTCACCAGTAGTTTCTCAATTACTTGATTTTACAACTCAGTAACACTGTACAAAGATGGAGGGCGTGCAGCAATGTGAATAAATAACAATGCCTTCCCCTTCACTGACCTGATGTCCCTTCAGGATAGTTCTGATGGTGCTGTTGGTTTTGCTTTCAAACAGGTACTTCAGCCTGTTGGTGTCCAGGTGAACTGGTTCCAGCCCTGCCCAAATGGTTTGAGCACCAAAACGAGTCACCCTGGGCAGCAAAGGGAGGTCCTGTAGCTCCTTCCAGTGGAGCCTCAGCGTTCGGCCCTTAGCAGGGCTGGGGCAAGAAAGCAGGATGGCTGGAGGTAGAGGAGGGGCAATGGGTGGTAGAGGAGGATCGGACGCTAAAGAATGAATTTCCTCATCTGTCTCATGGATACTTTCCCCTGGCAGTCCTCCATCATCCTCAGAACTATCCAGCTCCAGGTCTTCCTCGTCCCAGAGATCAGAGAAGTCCAACGAGTTGAGACGGAGATGTGTGGTACTCCTCGTAATTGCAGCCCATGACTGATCAAGGCCCGGGGAGAGGGGCCGGTTCTGTCTAGAACCACCTTGCTTCATTGAGTCGACAAGTCCTCTGCTCTTTGAAAATTGTTTTTTTTAAAACCTGTTATCTAAAGTGTCAGTTTTGGTCTCCTTTTCACAGCAATCCGATATACATTTGGCATGTTATTTACACATTTTCCAGCACCTGTCAATCATCTGCATACAGTCGGCTCTACTAAATACTTCACATAACTGACAACAATGTTCCATTATACCAACACTTCCAGTCCACTGTCTGACAAGTTAAAAGTGAATTCCAATAAGCAAGTAAAGACTGTAGACTTCGCCTTGTGGTTCATCTGATTCCATGGATCTAAGTCTCAAGTGAATCAAACAGGCAAGTTCCCTCTGCATCCCAAGTGCTGCCTAAGGTCTGTAAGCTGCTTCCTGTCAGAAAACAGTTCCATTGGATTCCTGCAGCTCACATAATCATCGACCCTTCAGTTTCTTATAGGGTCAGACTCATGTTGATCTTCGGTGCTCTCAGGTTCACTTCTGTAGTCGCTGTGAGCAGGAGATCTATCTGACTCTAGGTGCATCGGTCACTGCTATTTGAGCTGCACCCTCTTCCTTCATTTCCTTATCGCTTCCCCATCTCCTGTATATATTATAGCCTGGGTGTACACAACTGCATATCTCCAGCTCACAATCTCTCCCCACCCTTGCTCTCTCTCTTCTTCCCTACATAATGCCCTCTTTCTCCCAAACACTCACTGATTGTATACAATTAATCTTTCTTTCATATTCATGCCTTTATATCGCCTTATATCTCTGGGTTATCTTTCTGGATTTGCATAGCGTATGCTTCATTCGTTGCTCGAATAAAAATCTGGATCGAAGTGCAGGAATTGCAGAAACGCCAGTAAAACTGAACAGAAATCAAAATATTAATGGCAAAGTCTGAACTTCCAATTTTCAGCTTCCAAAATTAAAAGCACAAAGGGTGGTTATGGCTCCAATGTGATGGAATAATCTCCTTCTTTCTCTTAGAACTGCTGAATCTCTCTCTACCTTCAAGAAGGGTCTTAGAACACATTTCTTTGATGGATTTCTCCACTGACCAACTATGTGCTCAATAAACATTTATTCTTTTTTAATAACCTAAAATAAACACCTCTACATACTGCAACTTGTGTAATGTATACTGGTTTATTTGATAGCATGTGACAAACTGATTCAAGAATCACGTCTGCATCCAAATCTCCTTTTCTGCTGGTAAAGTGCACTTTTTGCATTGTTTTCTGACATGCCTTCCACATTGAAGTGTCTACTGAATTCATAAAATAAACACAAACTTGCAAATATTACAGCATCCCCTCCATGGATCTACTAGAGACAGACTCAGGGTTTTTAGAAACTGCTTCTTACTGGCTAGGTACAGCAATAGCACTCTTGACAAAGACAGTCTAGACAATACAAAACAATTCAAGCAAACTGGAGAGTTCCCCCAGGTCACTCTAAGCCCCCCTTCCCTGCACAATGGTTAGCAGGTCACCCCTTGAACTCCCCAGAATCCCCCCCCTGGCAAGCTACGCATAAGCAATACCACAACCAATCAGAACAGAACACAAGACTATGCACAGAAATAGACACTAATACCAACTATTTACATTGAGCTGTATCAGCTCTGTAGAGGGGTGTGGTGGCGCAGTAGGTTGGACCGGGTCCTGCTCTCCGGTGGGTCTAGGGTTCGAGTCCCGCTTGGGGTGCCGTGCGACAGACTGGCATCCTGTCCTGGGTGTGCCCCCTCCCCCCCTCCAGCCTTATGCCCTGTGTTGCCAGGTTAGGCTCTGGCTCCCCCCAACCCCATATGGGACAAGTGGTTTAGAAAGTGTGTGTGTGTGTGTGTATCAGCTCCTGAGGGGGTGCGGTAACATAGCAGGCTTGGCCAGGTCTGGGGGTTTGAGTCCTGCTTGGGGTGCCTTTCAGCAGACTGGTGTCCTGTCCTGCGTGTGTCCCCTGTGCCCTGTGTTGCCAGGTTAGGCTCTGGTTTGCCACAACCCCACTTGGGGCAAGTGATTTCAGACAGTGTGTGTGTATCAGCTCCCCTCAGCACCATTACAGTATTTATATACTGTACTTCACATAATACATTTTTTAGAGAAAAGCAGCAGCCAACGCATAACTGAAAATGCAAATATCACAGAGGGCTTCTAAAGGGATCCTATTCAATTGAGAACCAAAACATTCAGCACTTACATCCTTACTGGAAAAATAATTACCAGAAAAATTATGATACATAAAGAACTATAGAGCTGCAGCATTATTTTCATGTACTAATGCTACAGTTTTAAAGAACTGCTGACCAGCCAGTTCAGGGCCTATGAGACGGAACCAGCAGATTGTCTCAAGATAAATCATCCAAACGTTATACAATCACGGATTATATTAAAAAAAAATTTACATTCCATTCTTTAAAATATGTTTTAACTCCTGTGCCCAGAAAATGAAGGAGCTTCATAATGTGGAATCACTTGGATCTCATCTGAGCTCCCAGGGGCCCTGAGCCAGTGGGTCTCTTTATTTTTGGGGGGAGTCAAGGCACCCAAAAGTGACAATAGGTCCTGACACTGGTTAGGAATTTTATGTTTCATGCTGAGATGACTTCTAAAACTTTTACACATGTATTATTAATAAAATCTAAGCGCTTTACACCTATCAGGTGACAAGTCTATTGCTGAAAACACTTTTTTTCCCCCCAAACTGAGCTATGAAAAATAAATGTCAATATTAATAGTATTGCTTATAGAGTCATCACACTTTTGGTGCCAATCTTTGAAATGTTATGGTTAGTAAAATGACATTAATTGCTACAGTCACAGTGCCGTTTTAACCTACATTTTAATATTTCTAGTTAAGCTAGGAAAACTCGCTGAATCAGTTCTTGTGTTGTGCTCAAAATCGGGTTTGGCTTCATTTTAAATCTCTGCGATCTGAGATATCAAGACCATCTCGTGGCGAAATTACGTGTAATCATTTGTAATTTACTGGCTACAAACAAAAAAATTGTGGTGAGACTCCCTGCGGACACGACCGTTAGAGCCTAATAGAGGTTACTGGAGATGCTATTTTAGTTAGTGGCTGCATTAAAACCTCAGTCTTTCGCTCATCCTGCGGAAGTGGTGTGCTTAGCGGTCACCTCAAATACCAAGCCCATATAAAATACTAAAATATCAGTAGAAATTTACAACATAACACTTTAAATTATCCCAAACTGCTCATAAGCAGAAAGCTCAGGGGCAAATCCTCGCTCGTTCGTTGACGAACGGGACGTCGTTATCCATTGGCTAGCGGTTATCCTCTACTGTCCAATCAAAAATCAGGATACATTACGTAGCGTGCCCTACCCTTCAAGAACTCGAAGAAGCTTTACGGCGATCCGGGGAAACTGCGATTGGTGTAACGGGTCATCGCACCGCCCACCTCCGCATTCACAAGTGGTCTCTGATGCTGTCAATCTTTCCCTGGAGCGCAGTCCCGAGTACAGTACAGTACTTGTTTTGGAATGTATTTATGGCAGGCGCGTTCCCGATGCCTGGTGCTGTCAGATAAGTCCGGTTGACAGTGTTAGCAGGGAATAGCGGATTACAATGTCAAATATTTCGGGAACACTTAAGGCTTCCATTTTTTTAACCTGTGAGAGATATGCATTTGACGGTTTATCTAACTTGTTTCGGCGCAGTGATGCTTCTTGTTTGTAAGGAGAATGTTGCGAAGGACCGATGCATTCAGATCATGCAATGAAGCAACATCGTACGGAGTTTTAGCAAAACGTGTTTAAGTTCCGCGGAGCCCGGAGCGGAGCGCGACGGAGGCGTCATGTAGGGTCGCTCGTCTCTTCGCTCGGTTGTCTTTGAAATGCGATTGAATTCAATGACAGCGCTAAACTAAAGTATCGCCTCATGTCATGATTTATTATATATATGACGGTTTGAGCTTTTACAGGTTTTGAAATATTTAATCGGAACCGCTCACCGCGTTTTCGCACCTTGGTTTATTTGTGTTTAGCGGACCTTCGCTTTGTTACTCGGTGCTCATCCGCAGCTGGATGGAAAAAAAGTTGTCACGCAGCGAACATCTTGTCTATAAAGATTACGTAATTTAAGTGCTTGTCGGCTCTCTCATTTAAAGCACGAGGCCAAAAGAAATTAAACAGAGGGGAAGCACAAATTTTATTTTCCATCGGCGCATATATGCCTTTGGGTTTTTAAGCGGCCTTTAATTGTTTCGTTTTTTTTTTTTTTTTTTTTTTTCCAAAAGTTTGAGGACGCAGTAGTTGTTACGGTCGCAGCCCACTTAAGCGGTCGTGTTTATGTAACAACTTCAGTGGTGGGAGAAGAACTAAGAGGTTCATCTAACTGCCTGGTGCTCCAGTCCTTTACCATTTCAGTTCGCTCCACTCTTTCTTTCTTTTTTATTTTATTTTTATTTTTTTTTAAACCCACGGCAAGTGTTTCCCCCGATCGAGGACCGGGAGCTCCAGGATGAGGCGCCACGACTCGGACTCGAACGGCCTCTTCTCCTCCGGAGACAATTCGGACCGAGAGTGTGAGGTACAGTCAGTGTGTGAGAGCACGTCCACGTGTGTGTCCCTGCTGTCCCCGATCATCGATGTCCCGGTGCAGTGGAAAACAGGGTCTTCCTGGACCCCCCCTCCCCATAGTTTCTCTTTGCCTCTTCTACAAGCTGTTGTACAGTAGTTACATTTAATTTCCCACCCCCAATCTCAGTACCCGAGTTTTGTTCCTTCTGGATGATTCATGTTTTTTAACCCTGACATCTCTCTTCCTAGTCCGTGTCGGATTATATATTAGTGCGGACTCTTTTTTAGTCTAACGGACCACCACACACACACACACACACACACACACACACACACACACACACACACACACACACACACACACACGCCCACGCACCTGACCTACACACCCACACGCTCTGCGCTGTCGCCCTCGCGGGCTCGCACACCCACATGCGCGCGATCGCACATGTACGTGCGCGTGTGTGTGTGCGTGTTCACCTCTCAGTCTGGTGTTCGTGCATCTTTGGCACGTTTTGCTTTGCAGTTAAGTGTGTGATGTTGTCTCCTGGGAGGAGCAGGAGCCAGTTGTCCGGAGCTGGCCAATGTGTGTGTGTGGACGCCTCTGCGACCAGGGTCGGTGTGCGAACAGCTGTGGGGCGCGCGCCTTAGGAGCCGCCTCCCCCCAATATTTAATTTCTTGTGTTGCTGGTTATGCACTCCGTTTTAAAGCACTTTCTTCCTAACCCTCCCAGTGCCCTTATAGTTATAGCTGTCCACTTCATCAGCTTCTTTAATTGACTCACTTTTTTGGACATTTACATTTATTTATCTGGCAGACACTTTTCTCCAAAGCAGCTTCCAACAAACTCTCTGTAGTGTTATCAGCCCACACACCTTATTCACTGCGGTGACTTACACTGCTACTTACATTGGGCCACTCATCCTTACATCAGTGGAACACACTCTCTGTCACTCACACAGTATGGGGGAACCTGAACAGCATGTCTTTGGACTGTGGGAGGAAACCAGAGCACCCAGGGGAAATCCACACAGACACGAAGAGAACATGCAAACTCCACACAGACCGAGTGGGGATCGAACCCACATCCTCTCGCACCACTCATGTGCTGTGAGACAGCAGCGCTACTCACTGCACCACCACGTATTTATAGACATGACCATAATTTATATTTTTAACCAAAGTGGACCTTCATATGTTATGTGAACTGATTAAACAGTTATCAAGAAGCACAAAACACAGCTCTTCCCGCTCTCTTTGGACTAGGGCACCTTGAAGGGCCGGTTTTCCGAGATCCAGTGGGGCCTGACGACCAGATACTCTGAGGGATACGGCACAGAGGTAGGGCTGCACGGCGCCTGATTTTTCACAAGGACCGATGCTGGAGCACTGTTGTCTATCTTGAGTCCCAGTGGTGAACACCAGGTTATGTGCTAATGGCCATTTTAATAACTTTAATCAGTTTTACATGATGGACAGGACAGTGCTCCCACTCGGGTCTGATCATCCGCTCTTCTCCATAAGCATTTTTACCTCTCAGTTAATAAAGCTGGCGGTGCATTTTTCTGCACAGTGACAACGTTACTGAAAAATTAGAGCCTTCCTTTTGCAGATTTCTGTGTTTCTTCATTGCTACAGTAATGCGAGGACATCTGCTTGTTTTCATGTGCAGGAGGAGTGTGTTCAGTCAGATCCCCAAGGGGAGAGTGATGCAGATGCCGACATTGAGGACACAGATTGCAGGTGCACGCTTGCACATGGGCACACTAACGCACATTGCATGTACTTAAATGATTGGAATAGCACACATTGGACACCCGTATACACACACAAACTGGATTCAGTTCTGCTGGATTGGATTGGACTGGATTATCTTTAGTTTTGTCTATTAATGGACATCAAGTTATAGGGTGGTTAGTGCTACTGCCTTGCACTAAAATGACCCAGGTTGCAATCCCTTCTCCTGCTGTGGTACCCTTGAGTATGGTACTTACTCCAGGCTGCTCCAGTAAAACTTACCCAGCTGTAATAAGTCACCGAAAGTAGTTTAACATTTATTGCTCCTTTGGAGTAAAGGGATAGCCAAACGAATGAATGCTAATAGAGAATTTTCTATTTCAGTTTTAATATTAGATTTACCATAATCAGTTATTGTGATTGGTTGAGATTGTGAATGTATTAGCTTACCATTACCAGTAAATTGCTTTACTGCAAAGTGTCAGCTAAGTAAATGATTGTCTGAATAATTTTTTGGTTGATTGTAATTAAGAGTTTTTTGCTAATGAGCAGCTCCTCTCATTTATTTACTTTTAATATAGAATCGGATTTAGATTATTAAAATGTTGCAAATTGACTATCACTGACGCTAAAGAAGGCCACAGCCCAAAATGTTGCTTTAAAATCTAAGGCTTAAGAGCATGATCATGTTCCCACTGTTTAATCAGCAAATTAATTTATATGTTTTCGTTAACCATCATTTTTGGTTCAGATTTCCAGAAGCAGGTTCGCTGCAACGAATCAGTTCTCGAAGACGTCGCAGACCCCGGGTAGCACGGCAGGACACGACGGAGAGCGAAGATGACGGTGGGCGAAGTCATAGAGTTCATCGTTGGAACCTTCGACTCAGTCCTCACCGGACACACAACAGGACAATCCTGGAGGTATACAGCTAACAGCTTTAAAACAGGACAATGATGGAGACAAACAGCTACTCAACTTAAGTAGACTACTTTGGATGTACACAGCATCATAATGTGAACTACACTGCAGATTTTATTTTTTAAACACACCTTCTCTTCAGAAATAACAGACAGCTACATCAGTACAGGAGTTTTGTAGATTACTAAAAAAGATTATTTTACATAACTACTTTGTCTCGTCCTTCGGCAGTTTTTGGACCAGCCCCCAACAAGCACTTTCTCAACCCCACAGCTTCTCTAATAGGTGGTGCATTGTGTCTGGACAGAACAACTCGCTGTTGTGTAGCGCTACTGTAGTTGCCAGCTATGAACATATGCGGCACAACAGTGTCACACGGTGGCCAGTTTTAGAACTTACTGACTTTACCTCGTAGACACAAGTTACTTTTCTCAGTTGATTTAACAGCTTTTATGCCTTTGCAAAAATGCAGTGCGTTCGTTTTTCTTTGCACAATGTATCCTTGTTTTTCCTTCTCTTCCAGGAAAGTGTTTCCCAGGTCCGGCCCCTGGTTTTGTGCCGGCCCTGTGTTGAGCCACCGCAGACGGGTGCTGCTGAAGAGCCCAAAAGCGGCATGTGGTCAATATCCCAATGGCCTCCATCTCTCTTGCTGTCCTTTGTCCTCCTACTCCTTCTTCCAGTCTGTGCCATAATCATCATTATGTTACTTCTCATGTCCCCTGCCAGTACCTGACACATTTCCCATCATACACTGTGTGTCTGATCTTTGTCAGTCTCATGTAAATATAACACTGAAGTACTGTACCCTACCTTCCCTTCTGTTCAAAACTAAAAACTGTATGTACCTGAACACCAGTCTTCTTCTCTTTCTCCTATTTCCCACGTAGACACCACGTTTCATTTACTGAGAAGATCATCTTTTCCCATGTATTGTGTGTGCAGACTCACACAGAAACGCAGACATACGCACTCATATTCACACACACTGATACATTTGCATATGCACGGTGCTGAAAGTTGTCAGACTTGCTGAAATAGTTTTGAATCTCACCTTGTTTCGGTTCTGTCTTCACCTGTAATTAAACATAGCTCAAGCTACTCTTTTGCACATTATAAAGTGCACAGTGCATGGAGCTGCTCCTGTTTTGCCGCCATTAAAAAAATAGATGGAAAAATGTCAATGGTTTAAGCTATGCACTCCGCAAATCAATGTTTTTTAAAATCAGTTGTCAGGCAGACGATGACTGGTTACGTCCTTATATGCGGCCACTCATTCCCCCAGTCGGCAGGCAAGCAGTCTTGCAGGGAACCCTTGAAGATCCTCCTGAGGTAAGGTGCTCAAGGGACATATAGTGCCATATTATAAGTCCACATTTCCTTCTGACTGGAGAGAAGTCCTTCGCAAAGGATTTCCAAATTCTCACTTAAATGTGGCTCCTTCTTATGTAGATAGAGTGCTCATGCTAGGCCAATTTATCACACCTGTCTGGTTTATGCCTGGTGTGGCTCTAGACCATTGCTGTGGGATGAGGGTGTCGATGGACCTGGACTAGAGTCCCTCATTCTGCAGCTTTTTTTGTTACTGGTGCATCTCCAGCCCCCATGGTGGGGTCTTGGGATAATTGGTAGGCGGTACAGTCTGTCCAGCCTCCCAGCCTGTCCTGCTGTATTGCTTTAAGGAGACCTAATTCCACATGTAGGCTTTGCTTCTAGGGGGAATGGTTTGTATTTAACATCTTAACCATATGGCAGTTTGGGCCTGACTGAAATAAAACTTGGTTACAGTTTTGGAACAACAGCTCTGAGTCATTTTTGAATTAACAGTACTGAGGTCGGTAACACCTTGTTCCCGGGGGGAAAATACATCTGTTAGTATTCAGAGGATCATCCAGTCAGATTTCTTTTGTTTCGTGTTGAAAATAATGAAATAGCCACATGTTGCTTAAGAATGAGCCATGAACACTCGGGCAACAGAAGATAGCTAATACTGTACATGCGTTCACCCTGTACCCTGGTACAAAACCTAATGGTTACACATTACTACTAGTTAACATAGTACAACGCCAGATAACAGTAGTGCGGCACCAGTTTTTGCTGTACAGCAGCTGCGACCACAGTAGCAGTATGGAGAGCAACAGTTAACATTTTTTTAGAGCCAACATTTACACTGCACAGAAAGCAAATATTGTGCAGCGTCAACTTACGGTCTGTGTGGCAGTCAGTGTGCATGAGATGATTCATAGAATCACTGTTTATGAAGCTGAATGAAGGGTGTTTCAGCCTTCTTCCTCCCTGATGACCAGATCACCATGGCAACCATCTGTTTAGTACAGAGAAGAAACATGCTGTCCTAAACTGAAACCACACTGGGCTGCCCTAGGCCTTTGTCCATTGTCATATACAGAGAAACGCAGATAAATTCTATACTCACTGACTTTACATTGTTTTACTTATATCGGCATGTGGGAATGTGCAACGGATGTGGTATTCGCTGTGTTTAGCCTCGATCCCACACATATGCAACACGGAGTTTTGCAAAAACATGGATAACAAGAATACCAGATGAAATAAGTAAATTAATTAAAATAAATAGGATTTTTCATTCTATCTGATGGCATGGTGGTGCAGCAGGTAGCGTTCACACCTTAGAGATCCTGCTCTGTGGATTCAAGTTCAGCTCATTCTGTGCGGAGTTTTCATGTTCTTCACATGTTAACGTGTTTCCTTTCGGTGCTGTTTTCCTCCAATAGTCCAAAGGCGTGTTTCAGGTAAATTGGTGACTCTAAATTGCCCTTAATGTTAGTGTGTGTGTGTGTGTGTGTGTGTGTGTGTGTGTGTGTGTGTGTGTGATTGCCCTGTACTTGCATCCAGTCCAGGGTGTACCCTGCTCCGCAATCTATGCTTCCCGGACAGAACCACCAAGAACCTGCACTGTATGAATACTTATTGATGATGGGTTGGAAGTAGGACTTAACGTCCTAAAGGTAAGTCATTCTGGAGGGGTTACTGTGTTTAAGTTTTACACTATTTACACAAAACTTTACATTCATATATGCCTGATGCTGATATTGTCATGCACAAGTGCAGTGAACTGAAACTGGTAACAAAAATATCTCACACTTATAGTCATGTACACCTATGGAAAGTTTTGCCATTTTTGACAAATTTGGACATGCAGGTATTTAATCTTCATTTAATCACTGCCTATATATCAAGGTGATGTACTTGAACAAATGACACATTAAACTCGTGTATTATGTGGTCCTTGTATGAATGGTTATTGATGATGGGTTAGAATTATTAATGTCCTAAAGGTGGGATTACATTATATTCTTATAAGCCTGATGCTGATATTATCATGCACAAGTTCAGTGACCTGAAATTGGTAACAATAATATTGCACAATTATGTATATTAGAAACATTCTTCTGAAATAACTTTTATATGTTGAACCACAAGCTGAAACTTATTTACATGTAAGGATAGGCACTGTAATTGAATAAATGGTCGTTATGTGAACTAAAATGTTGTATCGTGTTTGTTTGTTGCTCTCATTATTGCCTAAACATTTTATTCACTATTTATAGCAGCTTTAAATTGATCTTAGTTTTTGGGCATCCTTTCATACTTCTAATGTAACTGTAACTATTTAAAGGAGGCAGTGTAATGAACACTGTTTTGGAGTAACTCCTGACATTACCGGAATCAGATCCCTCATATATCACAGTAGTCCATCTGTTTAATCGACTGAATGCTGAAGCTGTTTTAATGAATACCCAAAACGAGGTAATTATGAGTGTTATTGTGATCAGGAGACATACCCAGTAAAGTGTGTCTATAAATACAGTGTCAAGTGCTGAGACATACAGTGTGACAAGGGCATGTGGGTTCTTCCAGTATAATACCTAAAAAAAGCTCGTCTCAGAAACATTTTTAACATTGTACTTTCCAGCTATGCTCCCTGTACGAGTGGAATGACAACCTCTATGCTCAGTGAGAAGCGTCCTGCCTTATATCTTCTATGTCTGTTTTGTGTTATTGCTGTTGTTCCCTGAGCACCTGACTGTGAGTCCTGTGACACTATGGGAGTTAAGCAGACAACACCTATGAGTTACAAATTCCCATATTCGCCCATGGATGTGAAAAATGCACGAAGCCTTAAATACACAATGCAAAGTTTACATTATACATATAATACAGCCTATGTAAAGTGCTTGAAGGTCATCATCTCGATGAGTCTGAACTCGGTTTTATGCTGCTGTAGTGAATGTAGCACACATAAGGATACAAGAATGAGATGCACGTTGCTTTGGAGGAAAGCATCTGTTAAATGAATACATTTAAATGTAAATGTAAAGTAGCTTGCAAAAAACAGTAAAATGTGTATCATAAAGGCAGTGAAAAGCAACCAAGAAAAATTTTCCACTATGGCAGACCTTTGGCTATGGACCACTTGCACTACAGGCTAAAGGGTTCAGTTATGAGTGCTAGTATATAAATAGCACGATGTCTTGTGTCTGGTGATTAAGAAAGTGCTTCAGTTGACCTCCCCTGCAAAAGCATGAAACCAATAGAGCTGAAACCAGTTACAAGTTAGGAGCAATGTTTTGGGCTGCTTCTTTATATGTTCTTTCTCCAACACTTTTTATGACGAAATAATACTTTGGTGTCATTTCAATCTAGAAGAGGAGAAGTCTAAAAGGCTGTGTTCCACTCTGATATAAAACAGATACATCAACAGCAAGCCTGTACTTTCCAGAATGAAACTGAGTCAGACAGGCCCCCTGAGAGACACGAAGGATCTGTTGCAAACGGAGGCAAGCAACAGGGAGGTCCTTGGGCAGGAGTGCAGTAGAAAGAGTGAGAAAAAAGGGCAGACTATGTGCCAAGGAGTGCTGTGTCAGGAGGGCAAAGAGAAAACAGATGAAGGTGTGGGTAAGTTGGAAAGCAAAGAGAAGAGGAATGAGGACGAAGAGGAGGATGAAGAGGAGACCCATTTGTTATACAGACGTACGCATCCCATTGAGATGTTCCAGACCATGAAGGACTTTTGTGACTCTGGACTTCTCACTGACCTAACTCTGAGGACTTCAGATGGGGGATGCTTCTGCACACACTTCCCCATCATGGCTGCTCTCAGCTCCCTACTCCATCATCAACAACAACAGGGTGACAAGGACAGGCAACCCCAGGAGAAGAGTGAGAGACATGGCATCAGAAAGCTTTCAATTTTTCTGGGTCCAGAGGTGGAAAGCTTAGGGCTAGCTGGAGTGGTTGAATTTGCTTATACAGGAACCATCATGAGCCTAAACAGTCACACAGTGGCCAAGATCAGGGCTGCAGCTAAGGCACTTGGGGTTTGCAGAGTGCTGGAGCTTTGCAATAAGGGAGAGGAGAAGCGGAAGGAAGAGAGCAGAAGGTTATCATCTCAAGGTCAGCTGGAGGTCAGTCTTCAGGATATCAGACAGCTGCGGACAGACCAACTGGGCTGTGATGTGGAGCTTGAGGCTGAAGGCAGACATTTTTATGGTAGGTGTAACTGCTGTCATGGAAATATTGCAGTCTGTTTCTGATGACGTATCCAAATCACGAGAGAAATCTGAAGTTGTGCTATTGAGACCCGTATGGCTTCTCAGTGCTTTAATTCCTGTAATAGCTAATGGTAGTAATAGTTTTACTTTTCCTTACATTAATATTATGGCTGTTGATCATTTATTTTTCCTACAGATTTCAGTAATATCTGATATACAGTACCTCACAGAAGTATTCAGGCTGTTGACCAATTGTCTCATTTCACCAAATCAGAAATGGCACATTGAAATTTTGTTCTTTGTAATATTTTATTTCAAAATGCTGAAATTTAGAATAAATTATTTTAACGTAACATTTGTTCTGTTAGAAAATATTTTTTTAGAAATAACAACAAACTAAAATATGCAGTTAGCATATTTACTGAATTCCTTGGCTGGGAAAGCTCAGAATTTTCCTAGATGAAAAGCAATTGCCCTAGTGAAGACATTTTTGTATTGCTCTATCTTGGAACATTAAAGTAATTCATATTTTATAGATAAAAATCCCACTTCTATATAAAGCATCACTGAACAGATAAGGAATCTGAAGGAAAGGGAAAAGGATGACTAAAGAGCATTCTACAAAAGTTGGAGACGAAGCAATAGAAATGCATAAACTAGTAAAAGGGTACCAAATAATACCGAAGCATTTGGATATCCTAGTGGGCACCCTTAGTTCATGCATAGCCTCGAACAGAAAAATCCATTAAAACAATATAAAGGAGATACAGTCTTCTAAGATGAGTCACAGAGAGGCCAACAATTACTTTGATGGGGTGACAGAGTTCAGTACCTGACTGCAGAGCAAAAGCGCAACAGCCAACAATATCAAACGCTTTACATGACCTTGGTCTGTGTGGAACGGTAGCAGAAAACAAGCCACTACTCAAACAGAATCATTTTAAATCGAGTCTGGAGTTTGCTAGGAAGAATGAGTGTTCCAACCATGATGTGGGATAAGGTTTTGTGGTCAGGTGAGACCATGACAGAGATTTTTAGCCAAAATTCAAAGTACTACACATGACATAAACCTGAAACTACCTATGCATCTAACACCATCCTTAGGATGAAGTATGGCGGTAGCAGCATCATGCTGCGGGGTTGTTTTTTCAGCAGCAGTATTTAGTTAAAACAGAAGGAAGAATGAATGGAATAGAATGCAAGGAAATACTGCAAGAGAACCAACTTCAGTTTGTTAACAATCTGAAACTCCGTAGAAGGTCATCCTTTCCATAGGACAATGATTCCAAGCACAAAGCGAAAGCAATGTTAGGATCTCTAAAGATAAAAAATGTGAATGTCTGACAGCTAGTTCTGCCTGTCACTCTGAGCGAGGAATAAGCCACCAACAACAATTTGGCAAACACCCGAGCCAGTGCCAAATATAAAAGCTCTGATATACAATGAAGAGGGCTGAGCATGGGGCCAGTATCCCCTCCTGTAAAAACTTTGCTTGCTATAGTATTGCCAACAGAAGTGATACCAAAGAATGTCCTACAAAAGCCCAGCTAAAGTCTTAATATCAGTTCCATGAAGATTCTGTGGCCCTGTCTGAATTGTAACCCATGAGCATCATCCGACCAGCCTGAAAATCCTGGAGCTGACATGCCCATGAGAATGGGCTAAAATCACTACCAAACAGTGTGCAAAGCTGGTGTGTACTTACTCAAAAATTATTAAAGCTGTTACAGAAGCAAAAGTTAACTGTACCAGTTACTAACATGGTGGTACTGAATAATGATGCAGAGCCTCGCTTTCTCTTCTTCTCTATGGCAGTCAGTCTTGGCAGCTTGTTCAGGAGAATTAGAAACTGCCAGAACGAACAACTCTTAGACAAACTGTTTATTAATCTTAATAGATGCAGTGTCGTCAGAGGTCAAAACTCCTGTATCAACCGCACCTGGTTTCCCTTTATAACATATGGAGCACACTGAAGAGAATTGCCAAATAGACATTAGACATCAAACATTTAATATAAAACAAGAAAAGTTTTTGCATCCTAGCCTAAAGAATAAATAATGAACAAAGAATAATTCAGAGAAGAGGATTTTATGTGAAATAAATGTCAAAAATAAAATGTTATATATGCTACAGGATCAAATATAAAGTAGAATTTGAGTTCATTTGTATTTTGTTCCTTCAGTTAGTTCTCCTCTGTGGTGGATGAGTCCTGCATCCAGCAAAAAGCAAAGGAGTTTTATTTGATGTATTTTGACAATTCAGTTTTTCTTTTTCAATTACTTTTAATTATTTATGAACTACTCGTTTTCTTTTTAGGTGGTACTCCTCATCTGCCATACTCTTCCTCATTCCTCATAACCCCTCATTCACCAAAACCTCTACCTTACCATGATGGGGTCCTCGAGAAGAAATATCCAGCTCCTTCTATGTCCCTTTTGCTATGGAATTGATTTTTAGTTTGCTTATAACTTATCTTCCTTAGTAGCCAGAACTCAGCTTGTTTTCTCTTTTGTTTTCTACCCCAGCACACAGAGTGGTCTTGGCTGCCAGCAGTGACTACTTCCGTGGCATGTTTCTGAGCGGCATGCGGGAATCCTATCAGCCTACCATAGCCTTGCAGTCCCTGGGATCTGTGGAACTGGAAGCTCTCCTGAACTGCTCCTACACAGGATCCCTGCTTCTGAGCTGGGGGTCTGTATTTGAGACCACTGTTACTGCTCTCCAGCTCCAAGTGAAGTCTGCTCTGGCCCTATGCCTCGATTTCCTCCACCAACGCATAGATCCAAGCTCCTGCCTGGATGTGGCATCTTTTGCTGAGGCTTATGGATTAGCTGATCTTCAGGAGCTGGCAGAAGACTATGTTCTGAGGCACTTCAATGAAGTGGCAGCGACTCCCAAGTTTTTGGACTTGCCTTCAGACAAACTTCTGAAATATCTACGTTCTGACTCCCTCTATGTCCCCTCCGAGCTCGTTGTGTTTCGGGCAGTTGTTGCTTGGATCGAGGCTGATCCTACAGAAAGGATGGGATTTGCTCAAGACCTGATGAAAGAGGTTCAGTTCCCTCTCATGACATTTAGGGAGTTCCATGAAGTTAAGGCTGTGGATCTATGGAGAGCATGCAGTGATACTCTGGATCTATGCTGGTCCAGCTTTTCCAGCCTTGAGGAGCAGTGCAGAGTTTATTATCCTAAGGATAAGCTGGTACTGGTGGGTGGAGACCAGATAACTGCAGACTTCAACAAGCGCCTGCCCAGTCGAAAGTTGTGGTATGCCAACACCATACGCAGCCGAACTGGGCTGGTGAGGGAGATTGAGTGGAGGATGCTGGGAGAAATGCCAGAGTCCCCCAGGTTCAGTCATGCTGTGGGTGTTCTTGAGGGGAATCTATACATCATTGGTGGAAGGCACTACTACGGCACAGTTGACACCATGAATTCTGCATACAGGTGAAATTACCTGCACAGTCCAACTATGGACACTCAGTAAATTCACGAAAGCAAATATTTTTACTTGTAAAAAAATCAATCGTGATTATATCACAACCGTATATATCGGTTTCTGCAGAAATCCTGTATGCCAGCCGTACTCTAACCGCTTTAACGTCTTTGCTGTCGTTTACTCTTCTCTGTGATCACCACCTAAATGTCATCACCCCATCATTCCTCACTCAGGTACAATCCTCTCGAGAATACTTGGCAGAGGCTGGCAGACATGCACGAGCAGAGAAGCAACTTTTCGTTGGTGGTACGAGACCAACGAATATATGCCATTGGTGGGGACAGGGACATCAACAATAACTTGGACAGTGTGGAATGCTACTGCCCTGAGAGCAACTGCTGGAGGTAAGATAGAGGAAGAGCTGGAGGGTGAAGTAGGAGCACTCTGGGTGGAGGGAGGAAAGAAATGTTAAAGTGAAGGCAGTAGTTTATTGGATCAGGCTGCAAGCAGTGTATAGAAGCATATGGAGAAACAACGCAGCTTGGGGGCTTTTATGATTATTTTCATTAAATTTCAGCATTTCCCATTTCAAGTTTTTCACTCCTTAACTTTGAATTCAGATTTTCTAGATCGCTGGATCAGTCATTGAGTGGACATGCAGCTGCAGTTTGGGATGGGGAGATCTTCATCTCTGGGGGATTTGACTGTAGGTACCAGTGCCTGGTATCTATGTTCCTGTACCACCCGGAGAGAGGAACCACCTACCTGTGCGACATGAGTCAGGACCGAGCGCTGCACTGCATGGAGAAGCTGGCTGGCCACTTGTATGTCGCTGGAGGAGTTTGTAACCTACGTAAATTCTACACAGACCAATTGCTCTGTGAGAGGTACGACCCGCTGACGGATTCTTGGAGCTCCATCCCGTCTCTCAGAATCCCCCATGTGAGTGGTGCGTCCGCAGTCCTGGAGGATAAAATCTACATTCTGGGAGGCTACTGCCAAGAGGACTACAGCGAGTCGGGACTAGTGCATCGCTACGACCCTGCGACCCTCCGCTGGGAGAACATGGGCAGGATGCCTGGACCCAACACATATATTCGTGCCTGTATCCTCCACTTTCCCTCACAGTTATGATGCAGACAGAGACAGGAGTCACCTACACACATACCTCCACATTTGTAATAGTGACAAGGGCAAGAGATATCTGCAAATTCACCTGCATCTACATGGATGCCTGTAAAACATCTATATATGAATTTTACTACCACTCAGTCAGTATGTGGTGTTTTACCTTTTCTTATTAAAATGTTTACCCACTTTAACACCCAGCTCTTGCTTAGGACCCCTTGGTTTGTGACACCTATCTGCTTGTCACTGAGGTGATGACAGCTCTGATGTGTTCTTCATGTCTTCAGCATCTTCGTTTTATGCTGCAGTCACTTTTTATTTACATTTATGTGGTACATTTATTCATTTAGCTGATGCTTCTCTCCAAAGCGACTTACAGTGTTAAGCTACTCACAGTTACCCACTTATACAGCTGGGTAATTTTACTGGAGCAATTTATGGTACGTACCTTGCTCAAGGGTTCTACAGCTTAACATCATCACTTATTTTCAGTGCTATTGTTTTGACTATACAGTCACCACCATTTGACATCAGAAGCTTAATGTAACTTCAATAAGACAGGGCATGATTTTAAAGGGGTCCTGTCAAATTCCATTTAGAATTCCTCCAACAGCTAGACAATGATGTATTCAAAAGTCAGAATACTTATGAAATCAACATACTGACATTTTTCAGTGTAGCTTTTTGTTCATGTTTGCTATAATTTTTCTTATATTTAAAAGTCTTTATAATCGGCAACAGGACCTTATGTTCCCATTCCTCTTGTCGCTTTAAGTATAACTGCAGCAGTTTTCAATTTTTACCAATAACATTATGCCCGAAATTTAAAAGATTTGTCTCAACATCACTTTTTCAATCTTTTTTCCTTTCTTGGTTTTGGCTGCTGTTCTACACCACATCCCTTTAACTATAGGTACTGCCTGCATAACTTCCTTCGATCAAATAGAAATAGTATAAGGTTCTGCATATCAGCTGGGACAGAAGAAAACACAACCAGTCTATCACACTATGCCATTTCAATCTCTTTTTACACTAAAACCTGATGCTTTTAGCTCAATAGAAAGACTCACTGAAATTGCAATGAGCAACATAACAAAGTGACTTGGTTAATTCTGTGTACCAAAGCATCCCCAGCATCACTGAGTGCGGTGGGGCAAATATGCCTTGTAACATCTGAGACACATTTCATTACATTTTAGAGTTAAAATTCTATTTAACCCAAAAAAAAAAAAAAAAACATCTCGTCACTGCAGGATAGGACAACCATTTTACAGACTATCACTGTGACAGCTTTATGCTTTATTTTAAGAGTCCAAACACAAAAACGTAAATCTGCGACCTTCCCAGTATGCAGGTTCCATTATTAAAGAAATATAAAGAAAGATCTAACAAATAACCGGTCCTGTCATAATGCTGAACTCCTTTTATATCCCTTTTTTGTTAAAGATTAAAGTGATTTTGAGTGCATTAACCCCCAAAATAGTTCATGTTTACAGTCAAAAGAAAAACATAAAACAATGACTTTTATTTATTATTCACAAAATAATTATTTACAATGAGCAATGGCAATACAGAAAATCATACCTAGCTTTTCTTTGGAAGGAATCACAACCAATGATCAGAAAGCGTACCACTAGATGGTGGTGTATTACCACACATAAACAAGATTACAAACGCATGGCTGAGGATAGTAAACAAGCTGAAAGAACAAGAGGACAACATGAAACTGTCCAGAAACATAAGGTAAATAGAATGGTAGTAATATCAAGAGGGAAGGTATTGATTATTATTTTATAAACTGACAAAAGGGGGAAGGAAAGGAGAAGTTGGGATATGGAGAAGGAATGAACAGTGGAGCTGAAGCAAGTTGATAAGAAAAGCTATAAGTGATGGAGAAGAAGGAGAGCATGGGAGTTACTGGAAAATCATGGGAGTGGAAAAATGTTCATTGAGTTGGAAGAGCTTAATGAGCCATTAAAGACATGGAAGAGTGCAAGTGACTCCTGTCCTTGTCACTGTTATAAATACGGAGGCACGTGTGTATGTGGCTGCCGTCCCTGTTAGTGTCGTAAGTGTGAGGGCAGGTGGAGGATACAGGCTCGTATATCTGTGTTGGGTCCAGGCATCCTGCCCATGTTCTCCCAGCGGAGGGTCGCAGGGTCGTAGCGATGCACTAGTCCCGACTCGCTGTAGTCCTCTTGGCAGTAGCCTCCCAGAATGTAGATTTTATCTTCCAAAACTGCGGACGCACCACTCACATGGGGGATGCTGAGAGACGGGATGGAGCTCCAAGAATCCATCAGCGGGTCGTACCTCTCACAGAGCAATTGGTCTGTGTAGAATTTACGTAGGTTACAAACTCCTCCAGCAACATACAAGTGGCCAGCCAGCTTCTCCATGCAGTGCAGAGCTCGGTCCTGACTCATGTCGCACAGGTAGGTGATTCCTCTCTCCGGGTGGTACAGGAACATAGATACCAGGCACTGGTACTTGCAATCAAACCCCCCAGAGATGAAGATCTCCCCATCCAAAACTGTGACAGCATGTCCACTCAATGCATGTTCCAGAGGGTGGGAAAAACTTAATTCGAAGTGAAGTGAAGAGACGAAAAAAATATTAAATGGGAAAGGTTAACATCATTTAATGAATATAACAAAGCAAAAAGTCCTTAATCTGCTCTGTTTCTTCAAAAGCTTCGATACACTGCCTTCTACTCCTGTTCCAACAAACCATTTAACATCCTCCACTTAACGTCTATGTTCCTCTCTCTACTCAGAGTTCTCCTAATCCACCCTCCAGCTCTTCCTCTATCTTACCTCCAGTGGTTGCTCTCAGGGCAGTAGCATTCCACACTGTCCAAGTTATTGTTGATGTCCCTGTCCCCACCAATGGCATATAGTTGTTGGTCTCGTACCACCAACGAAAAGTTGCTTCTCTGCTCGTGCATGTCTGCCAGCCTCTGCCAAGCATCCTGGACTGGATTGTACCTGACATTGAAAGAATAGGTGGGGTAAATGAGAAATAGAAAAAAAACTGAGGAAATATAGAGTGGAAGAGGACTGGGGAATACTAAGGGAAAAATGTGGGAAAAAAGTTCTACACATCCTTGCTTTTGAGTTGCTGATAACCAAACTTTATTTAAGAGGTGTGTGAGCTAGTGGGCAGTCCAACCATGGCGGGAGGTGGGAAATCATGATGGACAGTTGCCGGAAATCCGTCCCTGCCGTAATTGAATGACGACCAGCTGCACTCACTGAAGAACAATATGGGGCTCTATAAAGGCAGCTGGTCTGAAGCTTTGATAGAGCTGTTGGGTGATGAATGAATTGAAGGGTGACCCTAGACAAGATGAGGTGTTTTTTGGATTTTGTTGTTGCCTTTGCCCCAGAAGGGTGTGTTTCAGCTCTTTTGGGTTAAAATAAATACTCGCTTTGGTTTACAGTGATGCTCTCCTGTGGCTGCCTCTGCCCCACTACCGGCCACAGGTAGAATCTTTGTCATTTAGACTGAGCATATTCCAAAGATTACTCTGACAATATAACTGGCTAATCAGTATCTTTCTTACCTGTAGGCAGATCTTAACGTATCAGCCTTAGCATAATGGTGACATCCTCCTGCCACATACAGCTGACCTCCGAGGACTGAAACCGCATGTCGGAATCTGGCAGATTCTGGCATTTCTCCCAGAAACCTCCATTCCACCTCCTTCACCAGGCCTGTTTTGCTTCGTAGCAAGTTAATATACCACAACTGCCTACTTGGTTGTCGTTTCCCAAAATCAGGGTCCAACTTATCTCCTCCAGTAACCAGTAGAGTGTCTTTGGGATGGCGGACCCTGGATTTATCTTGAGAATTTGATAAACCAAACCCAAACTCCTTGAGTGCTGCTCCATACAGCTCTACTTCTTTTTCACCATCACACTCCATGCGAAGGTTGATAGCTCGTACTTCTCTAAACTCCCGAAAGGTCATTAGAGGAAATCGCACACCCTTCATGAGCTCCTTAGCAAAAACCATCCTCTCGGCAGGGTCAGCCTCAATCCAAGCTACCACTGCTCGAAATGCAGCCAGCTCAGAGGGGACAGACAGAGAGTCACAGTGCAGGAATTCTGCCAGTTTGTCTGAAGGCAAGTCCAGGAACTTGGGAGTTGCTGCCACCTCACTGAAGTGCCTCAGAACATAGTCTTCTGCCATCTCCTGAAGATCAGCTATCTCATAAGCCTCAGCAAAGGAGGCCACATCCAGGCAGGTGTTTGGATCTATGCGTTGGTGGAGGAAATCGAGGCACAAGGACATAGCAGGCTGCATCTGGAGCTGGAGGGCAGTAATAGTGATCTGGAATACTGACCCCCAGCTCAGAGGCAGGGATCCTGTGTAGGAGCAGTTCAGGAGAGCTTCCAGTTCCACAGACCCCACAGACTGGAGGGATATGATTGGCTGGAAGGATTCCCGCATGCCGCTCGTAAACATGCCACGGAAGTAGTCACTGCTGGCAGCCAAGACCACCTTGTGTACTGGGGTAGAAAACAACAAAGATTAGCTAACAAGGAAGATCAGAGAACAAATACTTGCATGGAGGAAAAAACAACCAGATCAATGTGGTAAAGATCAAGTACAGATTTCTTGCATGCGATTTATGAACTATGTGGGAAGGATTTGTGAGGAGCTGTAGTGCAGAGTCATCACAATGAGAATATTCTGCTGCACACTCCATGTTTCAGTTCCCATTTTCTGTTTTTTGGCTTTTGGACTTTTCACAAAGTGCTTTAAATGAAACATGGAAATTAACAAACCAGCTCTTATTAACCATCTGATCTGTTAAGTCAAACAAATTTTTTGGTTCAGTAAGCAGCGCTAGTTGCGGTTGTCTGGTCATCAATCCATTATCAATAACCACTTGTCCAGTGCTGGGTTGCAGTGGTCTAGAGCCCATCCCAGAAACACAGGGAGTGAGGTGGTGCACAAACTGCATGAGACACCAGCAGCTTCAATAATAACACTTCAAATCTTATTTTTAGGTAAAGTACAAGCATTCTCATTCGGGGGTTGTGCTACTTCCAAAAGAACCATTGTGACACCTACCATGAAAAACTCTGCCTTCAACTTCCAGCTCCACATCACAGCCCAATTTTTCTTTCCGCATTTGTTCGATACACTGGAGAGTGACCTCCATCTGTTTTTCAGAGGATATGACCCTCTCCTGTAGCTTCCCCTCCCCTTTCATCTTCCTTCTTTCCTCTTCCTCATTGCAGAGCTCCAGCATTCTGGGAACCTCCAAGGTTTGAGCTGCAGCTCTGACCTTTGCCACTGCATCTCTGTTTAGGTTCATGATGGTTCCTGTGTAAGCAAATTCGACAACTCCAGGTAACCCTGAGCGCTCCACTTCTGGACCCAGAGAAATACAAAGCTCTCTAGTTTCATTTCCCTCGGTCTTTTCTTGGGGTGTTCTGTCTTTTTCCCTCTCTTGTAGTTGGTGATGAAGAAATGAACTGACCGCTGCCATGATGGGAAAATGTGTGGAGAAGTATCCTCCATCTGTAGTTTTCAGAATCAGGTCAGTGAGAAGTCCAGATTCATAGAACTCTTTCATGGTCTGGAACATCTCTTTGGGATGCGTGTGTCTGCAGAAAATGTAGGTAACCTCTTCATCTTGTTCTTCCTCATAATTCTTCCTATCTACTCTTCCTTCTTCAAGTTCCTTTGAACCTCTCACTCCCATCTTAAGGCTGTTGTAAGCCACAATCCACCTCAGTTTTCTGTTTTCTGCCTCTAGCCCTTCACCACCTTCCTCTTGCATTTTCCTCCTCTGTTCCTTCTCCTTCTTCCACCTTTCTTCCCATTCTCCTGGCAGCTGGTGTGACACTAATTCCATTTGCAAAGGTTAACCAGCAGGAAAGCGTCCCTCTGTATGACCCTCAGAAGCCTAAATTATGTGCTTGTGAGATTTTACAAGGTGCCTGTCCAAATTTTGCATTAGTCAATTCGGACACATGCAGAGTGACTCCCTTTAAACACTTTGAAAAGCGTAAACAACAACCTGCTTATTATAGATACTAGGTCAAGGGATTTTGTTTCAGTAAAGTTGCTGAGTATAATAGCCAAATTTAGCTACAGCTTCAGATTTAGTGTGGTATACCGTTTTAATATCGCATCGTGACTATTACATTATTTTTGTGGGCATCCATTGGCTCCAAATGAAAAAATGAATGAATGTATGATTTTCGGTGATCTGATTTCAGATATTATTGGTTGCAAGAAACTATTCAAAAAATGTATGAAAAATGTCATCGTACTAGAAAAATCTCTGTAAATAACTATTTGTCTTTCTGAGTATTCTTTCAGTCATATTTCCTGCCACATTGAAAAACAGCTTATTGGAAATTTTATTAAACAAAATTTATACCGAATCAGGAATTTAGGAAGTGGGAAAAGGGGAAAATTCATTGAGTTCATTCATTACTTTTGTCAGCTCATCCAGGCCCTTCTCTAGCTCTGTGGCTGTTTTCCGGATCTCTGCTATGAATTTAACTGTATCAGATTGTGTTGTTGTGTCAGTGTTATTTTGTGTAATGTTGTGGATCTCCTTGGCATCTTGAACAATGAAATAGATGTCAAGAGCAAGGAAGAAGCCAGTGAGAACCCCAGTGAAGGCTTCTGCCACACGCACAGCCCTGGTTGCCTGTGCGGCCACCTTACCAATGTTGGCCATTTGGATCAGACGGACGAGCTCTGGGATACCCGTAAGACTCCTTCCTGTTCTGTACCCAGCTTGCAGGATCAGATCTACTCTGCTGAAGTTTTCCTGGTATTTCTCTCTGAGAGTACTCAGCTGTTGCAATATGTTCAGCTTTTCACTGAGCTCCTGAAGACGTATGATAATAGGTTGCATCAGCTCTCCATAGTCCTTCAGGATTTTCTCCATGTTCTTGCGATCTGCTGCATACTTCACCATTTTGGTGATGTTGGAGGTTGCTCCAGTGATCCCCCCAGCAACAGCTACCCCAATTCCCAGCCCTGTCACAATCAGAGAGGCACCCAGGGTAAAGGGGGCCAAGGCAAGTCCAGCAATAGAGGTAATACCTCCAGCTGCCCCCACCACACCCCCTGTCAAGCTGCCGACAGTTGTCCGCCAGTGTGTACCCTCCAGGCTGTCAGCAATTCCCTTCAGTTCATTTATATTCTTCTGAAAGGTCTGAAAGGAAGTCTTGTATAAGGATTTGAATTGATGAACCAATTGCTTGACTTGATCTGCTATACTTGATCTGTTGATAGAAAAATGGCAATTAATCTATATACAAGTTATAATTTGAAAGATTTTATTGAAGCCAACATGAGTGTCTGCTACAGTTGATATTAACAGTTTAGAGGAATTATGAAGATCTAAAGAGATGCAGAATGTACTGAAAATACTACCTACTTCAAAGTATTTTTTCTACTTCATAAAATTTTTGTACTTGACACTAAACCGGACTCTTCCAGTTACCATGATTTTGCATATACCCTAACAGAACCTAAGTGGGATCTACTTTTGATGTATCAGTACTGTTATTTACCTATCAGGAAGGTAAACATGGCTTTTGAATCTGTTAAATCCATGTGTTTAATAAGGGTTAGACAGTGGCATTAGGGGAGAAGAGGAAATCTCTCACGGAAAAGGTGAAATTTTCAGTTCTTGATCTCTCATAGATAAAACAATAATGTTTTCATAGTGGGGGGTGTGGTGGCGCGGTAGGTTTGCGTGGGTCCTGCTCTCTGGTGGGTCTGGGGTTTGAGTCCCGCTTGGGGTGCCCTGCGGCGGACTGGCGTCCTATCCTGGGTGTGTCCCCTCCCCCTCCAGCCTTACGCCCTGTGTTGGGCTACGGCTCCCCGCGACCCTGCATGGGACAAGTGGTTTCAGACTGTGTGTGTGTGTGTGTGTGTGTGTGTGTGTATGTGTGTGTGTGTGTGTGTGTGTGTGTGTGTGTGTGTGTGTGTGTGTGTGTTTTTCATAGTATGAATAAGTGGAATAGTAAGAATGTCCCATTCCTCCAATTGTCCATTTAAATACCGTGACAGCACCTGACCCTCGTCAGCCCAGTGCGGTCGATAATCTCGGAGGTGGGCGTGTCATTGTTTCTGCGTGTTACTGTGAATATGCAAATAAGACAGTAGAATGTTGGAACGCAGCTGAAGGCGTGGGTACCCCATTCCCATAATGCAGTGGATTTCAGAGCTGCTTGGGTCAGCTTTCAAATGCGGTCTCAGTTTATTGTACTGGATTGAATGTCGCTGGCCCAGACTGGATGTGGCAGCCCGGATGAATGAAAGTATGGACTGATTAATGATAAGTAGCATTAATAACAGCGAACTGGATATGGGAAAAACTGGATATCGGAAGACAAATGTCTGTGTATGGGAAATTAGTAGGTACACACAGGGCTAGGGGCTGTTTCCAGTACCTCAATTTTGATACACTAATGTTGGAACCTGAAATAGTGCTGAAGTTTCCCCAGATGGAACAACGCTTAAGCCCGCGTGCACCGAAGGCTCAAACTAGCCCCCTAGAGCTACTATCATCTCTTTTATCTCTAATACAGAAACATTGACTTAGCTTTAAATAATTTAATTAAGAATTAAGCAGGATAACTTACTCCTCATCTGCCAATTCTTCATAAGACCAGTCATCATAGCCTGAAATTGAAATCAAAGCCTGTTCAAATCATGTTTTTTTTTTTTTTTTTAAATCGCAGCTTGTCAACCAACTTAGAGAGCATTTTCACAAATTGTTGAATATAAAGCTGTCATTTGGATATAATTGTTTTGCAGATAGAGCTTTGGTAATTCACAACTATAAAATAAACATGTATAGTGGTGGGCATAATAACAGAAATACCACATGTAGAAGGAGTTGAAAACTGAAGTAACTAAATTAGAATTACAAATGCAGCTGGAAAGGTGAGTCATATTCTGCTGATTTTCAGTTAGTGGCATGTGCTGAAGAAGAGGTCTGACAGTAAAAACTTTAATGCATGAATTTTTAAGGCAACACGAGGCACACGCACAGACACGTTTTCAGAACTGCTCGTCCCATACAGGGTCGCAGGGAATCGGAGCCTACCCGGCAACACAGGGCATAAGGCCGGAGGGGGAGGGGACACACCCAGGACAGGATGCCAGTCCGCCACAAGGCACCCCAAGCGGGGCTTGAACCCCAGACCCACTGGAGAGCAGGACCCGGTGCAACCCACTGTGCCACTGCACCACCGTGCCCCCCTACGACGTGAGGCAATTAACACAAATCCAAAGAGGCCATCTAATCGGTGCCCAAATTGCAGGTGCATTGCTCACAACACCTGTATAATTATTACATTTACTCACTTAGTTGATGCTTTTCTCTAAAGCAACCTACAATGTTCAGCTACTTTCAATTATTTACCTGTTTTTATAGCTGGGGAATTTTAGTTGAGTAATTTTAGAGTAAGGACCTTGCTCAAGGGTACTAAAGCTGGAGGTGTGATTCAAACCTGTAACCGTCACATCCAAAAATAATGGTTCAAACCGCTAAGCTACCTACTACCCTATAGTAATGGTGGTGGAACTAGTCTCAAAAATATTAACAGCATATACAGTGTGAACTATGGACAAACTGCATTGGAGAAGAGGAACAGTAGTTTCCAGTCAGAGCTCAATGAGAGGGATAGATTAACATTTTACAAGATAGTTGCTAAATGCCTCAAAAGTACATCCTCAGAAATGACCACAGAAATGACTCAGCATCTCTTTGAGCCAGTCTCAACAAAAACTGTATGTCATGAGCTTCACAAAGTCGGAATTTATGGCAGGGTCGCCGTGCAGAAGGCCAATGAATGAAGATGCATAACTGGATATAAAGAGCACAGAACCTGGACCTTAGAAAAACAGAAAAAAGTAATATGGTCAGATGTATCATATTTCACCATATTTCCTGCATCTGGATGGTTTTATATCTGGGAAAAACCAAGCAATGCTTTCAACTCACAATGTCTGTTCCTGTTAAACGTGGTGGGGGAATCGTATGGCGGTCATCAGATCTGGTGATTGCTCTGCACAGTTGTATCATGGACAAGAAATATGAGACCATTTTATAGCACCAGGTGCACTCTATATTGCAAACGCTGTTCCTTCATGATGTTCCCATGTTCCAGGCAACAACGTCCCCCAATACACACTGCTAAACAAATTCAGAAGTGGTTCCATGAACACCACGAGAAAGTCAAATACTTTCCACAGCCTCCACAGTCACTGGATGAAAACAAGAACAAACCTTCATCAAATCTTCATGAACCTTCACAAAATAGATTTTCACCTTCTGCATTCCTGGAACATGGAACTGGACAAACAACTGGAAGCTTTTCTTCTTGAAGAATGGTGTACTATTCCACTACACACAGTTCAGGACTTGTCTGACAACATTCCAAAAAGTACTGAAGCTATTCGGAAGGCAAAAGTTGGCCTAGTCCTTGATAATGTTAAGTGTTTCTGTTATTCTGTTAAATGTTTTCTGTTATTTTGCCCACGCACTATACACACAAGCATATACTGCATATATATGTATATATGATGTCATATACATTAAAAAAGAAAGCAAATTTCAAAAGACAGCTTACCTATAATCAGCAGGTCATTGAACTTCTACAAAAAGAAAGGGAATAAGTAACAGTGACAAAGCTGGTAGGATTTTAGCTTTTATTACATTATGCATTTGTATTGTTCTGAAATGCAGGTCAACTTATACCTGAAACAAGACATATTATTCTGCTTGTGCCATTTTTCAGCCTGTTAGTACATGATAAGATATGCAATCATTGGTGGTTAGGGCTTTAAAAGAGAAGTGTTTGGGATTCTGTAATAAAACATAAGCAACTGGGAAAAAAATGTATGAGTACGAGTGACATTAAAGTTATGAGGTAGCATATTTCTCTCTGGATGTGGATATAGGCCCTATGTTTAATCATATACATTTATGGGTGTGGTTAGCTGCATGTATAATAGTGTGAGGGTGACTATGGGGGTAAATATAGTGCAACATGTACATACAAAACAAATGAAAATGTATAACTTTGAACTTTTCATAGAAAGTTTTTCAGATCATCTTAGAATTCTGTGAAATGATAAGAGAAAGTGAGTTTCAATAAGTGTATCACTGTCAGTTGAAATGGAAATGGACAACAAACGAAACTGAAATGAAGTGTAAATTAATGATTTGCTGAGAACATTGGACTCGGTTGTAATGAAAGAACAGAGGGTCAGTAAAGCAGGTGAGATCAACTTTCATGCCATGTCACAAGTTTTTTTAGATATGCACCACATAAGCTGATCAAGATTTGAAAATAACCTGTTTAAGATAATTCACTTCTAAAAAAAAATTCACATTTAAAAAAAGGGCAATTTCAAAAACAATTTTGAAAAAAACTTTAAAGTTTATATTATACATTTCTTCTAGTCAGTTTTTCACTTTCCAGTCTGTACAGTTGATTAGTAAAATATATAAATGCCACTCGTTTAATATTAACATTTATATTATAAAATATGTACATACAGTGCTGCTTGAAATATGTGAACCCTATAGGGATTGTCATTTTTCATTTATAAAACGCTAAGATGAACTTACAAAACCTGTGTTTAATCTTAAAACAAACGTATAAAATAAATAAATGAGTATGATTTATGTACCTGATTCTACTGACCTACTTGATTTAACCAATGCAACTTGAGGCTCACTTATTTTTACACATTCACTTCTCACATATTTTCAGGCAGTACTGCAATTATACAAATTGACTTTATTACCTGAATCTATTGCAGCAAATGAGGGCTTAAAATATGTTATGATTCTTTACATATAACAAAATAATTCAATATCCACAATGTTTCATTTGTATTAAAATCTTTGATGAGATGCAAAATCATTTCCGATTTAGTACTCAAGCAGTTATCGCAAAAGCAAATTAACATAAAATGTGATGAAAGTAAAATTATTCAAGTAGCACAGCTTTAAAATGCAAATCTACATTAGGATCTACTTACATTTCCAGTGGTCTGAGTCATACTGTAATCTGTTTCTGGAAAAACCTGTGAAGATTTTATATATATATATATATACATACACACACACACACACACACACACACACACACACAGCTAGGGCCTTCGCCTGTACAGTATGCGCTGCCTCACTTTAATATCTGCTATTTAACAGAGAGTCCTGAAAATCAACCTGAAAACATTTGACTCTTGAGGAGTGTTAAAGAGAAACCCTTTCTTGGTTTTGTCAGCGCAGAAAACCAGCCAACATTATTGCAACGCAATAAGGAAACCCGAAAGTGCTTCGCCGAATAAATAAACTCTTCAGGCTTATGTAAGATATCCTTGGCATACTTTTCATATGCACACAGAGTCCTCCAATAGCATTGCTACATCATTACTTTAAGGCTAATAGCAAAAGTCAGCAAAATGTGAACATTGCATTTCGCTTGACTCGATAATGTTTTACGACGCTACTGGTGTCAAGGTTTCAGCGGAACAAAAAAGAATAATCAGGAAGCAAGTTCAGCAGAAACTGACATGTGCCACACTGCCCCCAAAACGAAACCTCTTGATAAAAAAAAACAGTTTATCTATCGAAAGAACTGCTACCCGACATGGCGTGGATATTTTACTCCACTGCAGTATTTTACCTTGGTTTCGGACCTGGCCCACAGTCTCTGATGAAATGAAAAACGCTGCTGTCTTTGCCTTGTGTCTTACTCACCGGTTTATAGCCGTTCTTGTTTCCCTACTGGGTGGAGGGAACTGCAGTGTGGTGTGTGTTCAGTGTGGTGTGTGTTCAGTGTGGTGTGTGTTCAGTGTGGTGTGTGTTCAGTGTGGTGTGTGAAGAATTGTTTTCAATTTTCCTACTTCTGACACAAGTTTAAATGCAACTCATTTCGTGATAATATTACTGATAATAAGTAACGCATTGTATGCATGGTACTTTTTACTTGTTTGGGGGGAATACACTCTTTATTTTATCTGCAACGGGTTCTTTTGTGAATGTGCAGCTTGTGAATTTTAGGGTTGGGAGTTAGGAGGTGTGATCTTTGATGGGCGATGAAAAATAAAGTGATGACTTACAGGGTCTTTCGGGGAGGTCATAGCTTGGCCTTTTTTGGTTTCGGTTTCATGTTGTTGATGTTGTTTTCCTTTTGTTGTGTTATAAGCTAGAAAGGTTAGAGTGCTTTGAAATTTTCACCGGATAAATAATGTGCTGGAAAGACCTCTGGCATTTGGTTCTGAAGTTCAGTGAAAATAAAGAGTTGATATGGTGCCAAGCTTATATGTGCTAAACCAAATTATTTGCAATTTTTGTGATACTTGCCATGAAAGACAGTATTACCCATGAGCCCTAGAGTGTGTCATGTGAGCACTCTAATATGGTTGTTGAATAAAGACACATGAATATTCACACAAGCTCCCCTTATTTTATTATAAAATAGCACCCTATAATTCTATAATTGCAATGTAATAGTTAACAAAGAAGAGTGCCATAATCTTTTGCATTACAATTTTGTTCATAAAGGAATCAGAGTAACTTACAACATCATTTTAACACATCGTACATGAAATACTAAAATAGGAAACAATCTGAAAACCGCAAAATGAAAGAAAAAAGGGATGAACAAATTTAATTTGTACACATAATTATAAAATTACTGCAAATGCTGTAAATCACAGCAGCAATGTATCAATGAAAGAATTCATGATATTATGCAATCAGTTGAATAGTTTCTGTGTTTTCTACTGAGTACATTGCATGTATTCACTGAGGCAATTCAGACTGATCAACTCAAATGAAACACATTTTTTGCCTGTGGAAGGAAGCCCAGGAAAAGATGGTGAGAACATACAAACTCTACATAGACTGAACAGTCACCCATGTGACATTGGATTTCTTTCCCATAAATTAAAAAAAAATACATAATGCTGAAATTGTGTTATGTTCTCTGGGGTCTTATTTTTACAAACTTTTCAGCATCGTAATTATGTTCTCAGAGTCATCATTAGGCTTCAGACCTCTGATTCGTGGATGCAAATAGTTAAAACAAAAGTTTTAATGGGATAGAGTCTTAAAACAAAAATAAGTAATTGAATTTCTGTAATGGGCGATAATTAAGCTTATATTTCACAGTTATTCTGAAAAAAAAATCATTACATCTTTCAGCTCATCCAGGCCCCTCTCTAGCTCTCTGGTTGTTTTCCTGACCTCCACTATGAACTTAGTTATTGTAGACTGTGTTTCTGCTGTGGAATCAGTATTAGTTTGCATCATGCTGTGGATCTCCTTACCATCAACAGAGGTAAAGTAAACATGAGTCTCATGAAAGAGAGCAGAAAGCAGCTCTGTGAAGATCTCTGCCAAAGACAGAGCTCTGGCAGCGTGGGTGGCCACCTCAGGAAGTCCTCTTTGGTCAATACCTGGATGGTATGTGGACGGCATCGCTAGATCTGCATTGGAGTGAGAACTCTGATTCTTCTCCACAAAGACACTCAACTTCTGTAGAGTCTTTATGCGCCTCATTAGGTCCTTCATACATTTTTGGAACGGTTCCATCAGCTCTCCATATTCCTTCAAGGTCTTCTCAACCTTTTTCCGATCTATTGAATCATTAATCATGTTAGTGATGTTGGAAGCTGCACTGATGACACCTCCAATGACAGTTAGACCAATTCCAAATGCCGTGGAGATGAGGGCAATTTCCAGAGTGTAGGGAGCCAAGGCAAGTCCAGCTATGGCTGTAATACCCCCAACTACTCCCAATATTCCCCCAGTCAGAGTGCCCACAGTGGTTCTCCAGTGTACACGCTCCATTTTATTAGCAACCTCTTGAAGGTCTCTTGTTTTCTGCTGCAATTTGGTCAGACTCTTGTCAGCATGAGTTTTGTACAGCTTAAAACCTTCTTTGACCTCATTCATTGTTTCATCTGACCTGCAGGAAAGACACATGAGGACTGGCCAAAAATATGTACATTATACACTAAAATTTACAATGTAAATGAAAATGGTTGAGTCACAGAGATTGTGGAACACAATATGCCGGATGCTCTTGACCTGGCATCAGCAACAGGATTTTGAATTCAACAGCAGATGTAAGAAACAAAGCATGAAATTGATTCAACAATAGCAGACATGAACAAGCATATGAACAGACAGAACAAAGAGGTTCTCAGTAATAGCACAGCCTGTTATTATGCACTTCTCCAGCCTATTCCACTTGGATGTTACTTCTCTCAATGTGACCCATATACTAAGATCATTGTGCTAATCCAATCCTTCGAAACAATGACTTCAATGAATTTAAAAGGACAATTTCCTAAGGTCTACTGAATGGGAAGACAGACGGTCCCCGAGTTATGATGGGTTTATGGGAACGTAACCCCATCGTAAGTCAGGGACCGTCTGTATGTGTAACTTTCTGTGTTAAAGGCTCCAAATTTAGAGATGGATTTCCACTACATTTTCCCTCTCTGGAATTTGCCGTTTTCTTTTTTCCATATCAATTTAAAGACAAAAAAGAACGTAGGGCATTAAATATTTGACTAGTTTTGTTGAGTGTTGTTGGCTGATTTGAAAATGCAGTTTTCTGCACTTTAATTGGCAATTTGTCTCCCGTGGCATTTGGTGAACTTGTTTCGGACCCACAAGTTGGACACAAATAATATAAAGTCAGGATATATTTGTCATTTACATTTATCTGAAACTTTTATCCAATACAATTTACAGTATTAAGCTGCTTTAAACTATTTACCCATTTATACAGCTAGATCATTTTACTGGAGCCATTCAGGGTAAATACTTGAGCTGGAGTTGGGATTTGAACTTGTGATCTTTGGGTCTGAAGGCAGCACCTCCACTACAGCAAACCACTACACTACCAGCTGTTCACGAGTCACAGTAGGTCATACTTGTTTCTTCAAGTTGCTATAATATTTATATTCTTATAGCTCATGGATATTTTTTTTCATAATAGTTTATTGTGAACATTTTAGTTCAGGACAAAAAAATGGGTAAGACAAACTGCAAAATCTTTTACCCTTCATCTGTGAACCTTTCATTAGTTGGAGCATCACAGCCTGTAAGAAAAAAAATGTTGGAAATTCTTGGAACTACTACACATCAATTTTTTAAAAAAAAATACTGAAGCACTGTATTCAAGATAAGTCAGCTAAATAAAATAAATTCTGAAGCTGTTTAAAGTATAATGTTGCTATATTGTAGACCAGTAAAAACATGTAGGGTGACTTTTATTTGTTCTTGCTCGATGTGTAAGAGAACTATCAGCGCATAACTGGGTTTATTCACATGGTAAATAAGAAAAGCAAGTTAGCTTTTATTAATTTCCGTTTTGTGCATATTATGAGTGGTTTATTTATTTCCTTCCTTACTTTATTCTATCAGGCTGAAAAAAAAGTAACTCTCTCCAAAGTGATACTGGGATATATACTGGCGGGGGGGGGGGGGGGGGGGGTTGATAAAAAATTACCTTTTTCCAGTAGATTGTCGAGTTCCTACATGAAACAGAGAGCAAAAATCACTTAAAACAACAACTTTTGTTGTGATCCAGAAAATTTTATAGCCTGATATCTGGGTGTGAGTTTTTATAAAATACAAAAGGAACCTGTAACTTTTCAAAACTTAAAAAAATATTTAAAAAAATTGAAATAGAAAACAGAAATCAAAACTATGATTGCTGACGAACAAAGAATTCATGTTTGAAAGTATTCTGTATATGGTTCAGTAAAAGGATATTTTTAATTTCAAGAGGGAAAAAAAAAATCACTGAAACATTTTTTAATGGTTTAATTTATTTAAAAACATAGGAATACATACTATTACATGTATTCATTTAGCAGACACTATTCTCCAAAGTGATCTCAGAGAAAAAAACAATAATAATAATAATACATTTAGCTTCTTTCAAAAGACTGACATTATTAGCTCCTTAATCTAACATAATATTAAAGTATAGACTAGTTACAAAACAATTATAGTGCAAGAGTGTCACCCTGTACACTTAATAGTACAATATGCACTGACTCATAGACTAAATATTATGAATAGCTTTTACCTTGCTGTTATGTGCAGGTATACACTGTAAAGCAAAGAGATTAACATAAACAATAAACAGCTGGTTTAAGATGATATACTCACAATGGTTAAAGGGCTGTCTTCTGAGATCTCCATTGTTGTCTTCCTGCCACCAAAAGATCAAATATTGTATTAAATAACAGAATATGCTTTGAAAGACAGTGCAGCCTCCATGTAGACAAGATGATTATGAAAACTCGTACCCGCAGTGTCTTTCCTATGATTTTCACAGTGACATATCCACTTCACGGCGCTTTCACAAAATACCAGGAAGTGTTTTATTTATTTTTTTATTTTTTTTTTTTCATTATGCCATGTGGTTCGACAACAGGGAACCTCAGCTTTCAGTTTTCTTCTGAACACTGTGAAATTGCTAAACCTTGCAGAGCTGTGTCAATCTATTGGAGGCAAAGTGCTGACTATATTGAAAATGGGCCCAAATTTCTCACCTGCAGTGTATATAGAGCCTTACATTATCATACAATAAAATCTTTGAGGGCACATTGATTATCACATTTCTTTACATGTTATTACTGTTATCATTCTTAAATTGTTAATGTAATGCGTTCATTCTTAACACATTATGTGTCAAATATGCAATATATGTAATAATAATTATTATACATTACTACATGTGTATTTACATTTAATTATTATTATAATTATTATTATTTAGTTGTTGATTTGTTGTGTATTCCACTATTTGTCTCATAACCACATTAAACTAAGGCAGAATGGCAAATTTTAGTTTCCCACAAATTTTACAAGTTTTTCTAACAAAATACCATGATCCCATTTACCAACAAAAGGTTTTTCAGATGAAACTGTAATAGGAGGAACTCCTGATCACATGACCGGACAAACCTGATAGACTTGATGGGTGTTCAGCTTCGTGAACATGGTTGGAACTGTGCCTGATTTTCTTGAGACTGGATAGAAAATAAGTCAGAATTTGGAAATCAGGTATAGTAGTGTAGAGTTGAAAAGGGTGGTTACAGTGGCACAGTAAGTAGTGTTGATGTCTCACAGCATTGGGGTAGTGCGAAAGGACATGGGTTTGATCCCCCCTCAGTCTCTGTAGAGTTTGCATGTTCTCCCTGTGTCAGTGTGGATTTCCTCTGAGTGCTCTGGTTTCCTTCCACAGTCCAAAGACATGCTGTTCAGGTCCCCGCATACTGTGTGAGTGACAGAGAGAGTGTGTGTTCCACTGATGTATGGATGAGTGACCCAGTGTAAGTAGTGTATCTAGTTAGTGTAAGTCACCTTGGTGAATAAGTTGTGTGGGCTGATAACACTACATAAAGTTTACTGGAAGTTGCTTTGGAGAAAAGTGTCTGCTAAACAGTGGGTTGGACCGCAGTCCTGCTGTCTAGTAGGTCTGGGGTTCGAGTCCCGCTTGGGGTACCTTGCGACGGACTGGCGTCCCGTCCTGGGTGTGTCCCCTCCCCCTCCGGCCTTACGCCCTGTGTTACCGGGTTGGCTCCGGTTCCCCGCGACCCTGTATGGGACAAACGGTTCTGAAAATGTGTGTATGTGTGTGTCTGCTAAATAAATGTGAACAGGAGGTGTAGAGAGGGATGTGAACAGGGTATGACAAAAATTAAACATAACAGGGACTGTTGGAATTAACTGGCTCTTCAGTAAATTTCTAGACAACCATGAAAACTCATGCAGAAGCTTTGAAATCACAGTTCTGAATTTCTCTTAAAACCCAATGACTAATGAATCCGAAATGACAATGTATACAGATCATAAACATTACATAATGTAACAAAAAGTTTTCAATGTTCTTAGTTATGTCCATTTTTGTGTTGATTATGATTAGTTAAAGTTTATTGATTAAAAAAATATCACTAGTTCTTCTAGAGTGTCAGTTTTAGCCATAGACTCTTGCAGCCATTGGAAGACTGTAATAGGCACCAAAACATTCTAGAAAGCATTAGATCCTAAAAGATATTGTAATATTTGGTTCTTGGACCCCGGTGCCAAAATCTGATAATTTCAAGAATGTGGAGTATTGTACTTTATACTTTTTTGTATATGTACTTTATATTTTTTATCCATTTTCTGTATTTTTCCTTTTTAGAATAATGGTCACAGCAACCAGCAACTCATTAACAATGAGTACCAAGGACAAATTCTCTATACTCAGTCTTGTATCCTAGTTGATTTTAGTTAACTTTTTAAATACATTTATCCTCTGAAATCTGGTCCTAATTCATTCCTGAAAAAAAGATAATGGAATTATTTCTAATGGGGAAAATTCCAATTTGTTCCAAACCCATCTGAAGTGCACCTCAAAATCACTCTAAATGATCAATAATACCATTAGATATAAAAGTTATACAAAACATTAAAATAAGATGGCAAAAAATACATATATATACACACACTCTCAGAACTGCTTGTCCTATACGGGGTTGCGGAGCCTACCCGGCAACACAGGGCAAAGGCCGGAGGGGGAGGGGAAACACCCAGGACAGGACGCCAGTCCGTCACAAGGCACCCCAAGCAGGACTCGAACCCCAGACCCACCAGAGAGCAGGACCATGGTCCAACCCACTGCGCCACCGCACCCCTGGCAAAAAATAATAAATGCAAAATAAGGGTGGCACCCTAGTGCAGTATATTGGCCGTTCAGGCACTGGTTTGAACCCAGCTCAGTCTGTGCGGAGTTTTTTCATCTTTATCTACATGGGTCTCCTCTAGGTGCTCGGTTTTCTCATACAGTCCATAGACGCTTGTTTCAGGTGAACTGGTGACTCTAAAATTGCCTGTGGTCAGCGAATGTGTGTAACTACAATGCTGCAATGGATTGGGGTCCTGTCCAGGATGTACCCTACATGGCCTTGTGGCCCATACTTCTGGGATAGGCTTTAGACTTGGTTAAGTGAAATGATGTATGGTGAGAGTGCAAACACAAGCACCTGAGTCTGTAGACAAGACTGTGGCATGCCAGTCTATAACTGAGAGCGTGGGTACACCATTTCCACAATGCAATCTGTCTCACCATCTCTTATGACCCCAGACATCTAGGGGCTGCTAGGGTATAACGTCAAAGTGACAGCAAGGGGCCAGCAAAATTATGCACACAAGAATGAAGGGCAAAGTGATGGTTTTTTAGTGTGCTAATTGGCACAGATATTCAGGCAACTATTTACAGTACTTATATTAACATAAAGACATGTCAGGGGATAAACGAACTAAGCGTTACCAAAGCAAAGAACTTAGAACCAAAAGGTCACAAGTTGGTAGACTACTAAGTACTGGTATAAAACTAAACAAAAGGGTCTTCCGCATCTATGATGCCCTAACTGACTTACTCTATTGACCAAAAAAATTAAACATACAAAGTGGCATCGCCTCTTTCCTATTGTGTCTGGACAGGCTGCTGAAACCTACGTGTTGGATATGTAGGCCATGTGACATACTTACCTGTTCACTTTTTCCCCAAAACAATAACCCAATGTCAATAGACAACTAAGGATAACAGTAAACCAAAGAAAGAATGACTAAACAAACACAAGAAGCATGAGTCAATGAGTCAATGAGTCAATGAGTCAATGAGTCAATGAGTCAATGAGTCAATGAGTCAATGAGTGAAACACTTTTCAAACAAGTACCACAACACAAGAGTCTGGGTTCATTGGACAAATGGCGGGGTTTTTAAGATGGCCAAGCCTGGAGGTGATTGGTCCAAATGGAGGACTGATGATGATGGACAGAGATGACAACCAATGGCAGACAACGCATACAGGACACACCAATATAATACAGTCCTGAATAGTGTACAGGAACGTAGCACCATCTCTCTCTCACAACCTGTTGGTGCAGGTTTCAAATGCAGTCTCAGTAACGATAAGTGGTATGATAAGTGGATGAGAACTCATATTCAAAGTCTTCATGCATTTCATTTGTTTAGTTCATCTTCACCATCACTGTAAATAAGCTGTTCTCACGTTTGGGTTCACAAAAACGTTTCCAAGCGATGGGAACGAGGGAGTTTTGTCTGAATATGGACAGCTGTGGAAAATACTACATTGCAAGTACTTTGTCAGGCTGGAGGAGACCATTGCAAGTATTGAACAAGAGAGGTCTTCAATGGACAGGGAAGAAAGTTCAAAATCAATATTTTGCTAAAAATTTGCAAGAGACTCCAGAAAAGAGCGTATCTTCTCTTCCATCAAATACAAAACCAAAGAAACCTTTAAACCTTTTAAAAGTGAACATGATTTAATTGTATTTGTACAATTCTCTGTAGCTACTTTAACTCCTACAAATACGACAGTGTGATATTTGACATTTTTGAATACGCACAAAATTGAGAAATGGGACACTTCCTCAATGGAAGAACATAAAATAGCCATAGGTGATACTATATACTAGAGCATTTCAACTCATGGTGAATGAAAAAAATGAAAGAACACGGAACAAGTGAAACAATGAACTAAGAAACATTGTAACGGGGAACATGACAATTACAATAATGCAGATCAGTATAAATAGTCACTCAGAAAAGTCCCTGGTCAAGGTCCCCTGCCTTATCCATTAACTTATTTGCCTTCCCAGATACAGATGTGCTCACTCTGGAGAAGGGGAAAGGCGCCTCCCTTTGATTGTCTGTGCTACGGGGTTTACAGATATTAAACATGTACAGTACTTATCTCAAGAATAATAGTGTCACATTTCAGATTTTTCAGGGCCTTAAACACTATGCTACACAAACAGAAAATACATATGAATAAATGTATAAACCACACACACATGCTGTCTGAAACTGCTTGTCCCAACTGGGGTCGAGCCTAACCCGGCAACAGAGGGTGTAAGGCTGGAAGGGAGGGGACATCCCCAGGACAGGACGCCAGTCCGCCGCAAGGCACCCCAAGTGGGACTCGAACCCCACTCCCGCCAGAGAGCAGGACCCAGCCAAGCCCACTGCGTCACCGCACCCTCCTAAATGTATAAATATATATGAATAATTTCCTCATTTTCTTGAATACAATAGGCTTGAATACCACCTCCACCTGTAGTATCCTTGAGTAAGGTACTTGCCCAACGTTATTTCAGTAAAATTACCCAGCTGTATAAATGGGAAAATAATTGTAAGTTGCTTAATATTGTAAGTCACTTTAAAGGAACGCATCAGATAAAGGAAATCACACACACACACACACACACATTTTCAGAACGCTTGTCCCATACGGGGTCACGGGGGAACCGGAGCCTACCCGGTAACACAGGGCGTAAGGCCGGAGGGGGAGGGAACACACCCAGGACGGGACGCCAGTCCATCACAAGGCACCCCAAGCGGGACTCGAACCCCAGACCCACCGGACAGCAGGGCCGTGGTCCAACCCACTGCGCCACCGCACCCCCGTCGCATAAAGGAAATCAGAATTTGTAAATCTTTTTCCATATTTGAAAGATATTCTAGATTGTTGCATCTGTAACTGAAAATGTGGAGTCTGCTGCTTGGGGTGATTTTTTAATTCTGAGATGGAGATGAAACAAAATCCTGCAGCTGTTAGACAAACGTGATCAATTTCTAGGCTATATTCTCTCTAAAGTATCAGTTTCCCTCTTTAAAAGTCAATTTTTCTGTTCTTTTGACCAAATTACAAACTATTATCTATTGATGACGTGTTGATCATTAGCTCAGTTTGAAAGTGTGGTGTTTTACACCAAGAACGAATCCTTGAGAGTTTTGTAAAAGAAAGGTTCCTGCCGGCCTGTAGGGTGTAGGTTGACAAAGGAGAATTGTTATTGGTTAGTTCCTAAAAGAAGCGGGAACCGTTATTGGGGGCACTATATATAACGGGGGCTTTTTTCGAGCGAACGCAGACGAGGTTCCGCGGTGTGAAGTGAGTTTGTGACACGAGCCACTGTTCCTAATAAACTCTTTGTTTGCACACTTCAAGTGTTCCAGTGCTTTGTTTCAGGGAAACCTCCAAAGAACGGTGTACCTTCCTTTTCGGACACCACAGAAAGACTTGGATTTAACTTTCAGGTGGTTCAATGAGGTGACCTTACATTGCATATTTATTATTTATACACATAATATTTTTATTATTTATTCTGTTCTAGTGGGGGGCGTGGTGGTGCAGTGGGTTGGACCCAGTCCTGCTCTTTAGTGGGTCTGGGGTTCGAGTCCCGCTTGGGGTGCCTTGTGATGGACTGGCATCCTGTCCTGGGTGTGTCCCCTCCCCTTCCGGCCTTACGCCCTGTGTTGCTGGGTAGGCTCCGCGACCCCGTATGGGACAAGCGGTTCAGAAAGTGTGTGTGTATTCCGTTCTATTGTTTATTATACACTGTATGTTTATAATACACTATATATTGATTAATATTCATTTATTTACTGTAAATATGTATTGTACTTGTACATTTTCTAGTCCAAAGACTGTACATTTTGACAAGATGAGTCACTCCGGAACTCCTGTCGGTAGAGGGTGGTGGGTGTGGCCCAAACTGTAGAAAAACACAATCACGCTCAAACCAGGAAGGCCACATCACTTATTTGAAATCGAAGGAAGAGAAAGTGAAACTCAAAGACTTACGGGCTCTGTGGGTGACTCACAAGGCACCATATTAAACTCTGACAACAGTCCGACATTTGTTCTCCACTTGGACTGCGAGAGCAGGTGGGCAGCGTCACCTCCGACCGTGTCGCACGTTGTATGTTGGGTTATGTCTAACAGTGTCTTCCCTGTGAAACCAGCGTGCAGCTGGAAGTGTGTATGTGAGATTCTGTGCTCTTGTGTTTCTTATGTTCATCACATCAGATTGAGCCAGAGGCTGTGAACGGTGGACGGACGCAGTCCCCAGGGCAAGGATAAAGTCGGACGAAAGCATCGGGTAAACCAAAACTTACTAATTATGAGGGAACGTGAAATAGGAGACTGGGCCTTTAAGAAAACTTTCGCAGCAACTATACAATCGCACTTTGTTTGTTGCTCCATGTACCGCCATCTGACAGCACAAGCGCTGGGATCACATTGAAGGAAGGCATTCAGGATGGCGACACATGATCAGATTTGAAATATCCAGCAACTTTAGGCACTTTTATGCATTTATTGTGGGGATTTGAGAAGATACATCCTTGCTGAAATGGTGTCCATGAAATGTTCCATAAATAAAGTTTGCTCTTCTCCCCCTCTCATCCTTGTTAATCCACAATCCAAACTTACTTTTCGATGAAGCGATGGAATGCATGTTGCATACTCTCTATTTGCAGAGAAAAGTGCTGAGCCATGTACCGTATATTACCATGTAATACATGGTTATGTGTTGATATCTATTAATGACATGTCAGTTTTAAGGATGTGGGTTTCATTTTCAGATATTTTACAGAGGGGACCTTATACTATATATTTACTGTAAATATGTATTGTCCAAAGCACAGTATGTATTTCAAAGGTTGGCTGTCAGGACACTTAGTAGTGTAGGAGTGAGAACTGCTGCCTTTGGATGAAAGATTGTAAGTTCACATCTCAACTGTAGCTGCAGAACCCTTCAGCAAGGTGATTGCTGCAGTGAAATTATCCAGCTGGGTAAATAACTGCAGGTATCTTAAGATCATGAATAGCTTTGCTAAAAGGTAATAGATACATTTTCACATTATATGCTGGTGGTCTCACCATTTCCATGAGTCAAGTTCAGAAGTGGACATTACTACCGCCTCAAAATCTCAGTTTTTCTTTCCAGTAAAATAACTTTAAAATAAATTGTCCAAGTGTAATACCAGTACATAATGTTTCCTTTGACCTGTCCACCCTATGTTTGGCATTATTTTAAGAAAGGTGATTGAGAATTCATGATAAATAATATATTAAACACTGCTACGACCTGAGGGTATTTTCAGTTGTTTAGTGTGTTATTTTATAAATACTACCCTAAAACTGAGAGCTATGATTTTTAAAAGGCAAAATTAGAATGGTGTTATTGACTTTGTATGTAACAGTGACTCTGTGTTTTTTCTGGAGAAATGGGTGGTGAACAGAGCCAGATGATAAAGCGAGGGTACACTGTCCAGAAGGAAACCGCAGAAGGAGGAACTGAGAAAGTTGTTCTGGCGAAGTGTGCTCTTGATGGAAAAGACTACATAATCAAGATCATTAACACGAAAAATGTAAGGGTTACTACTGCATTTTATTACGACATTTAAATTTAACGTTTCAGTGCATTACAAAACAAAATTTTATAAAACAGCTTGAAAAGCGATTTAGTGTTAAGCTGCTTACACTGATTTATGCATTCATACAGCTAGGTAATTTTTCTGGAACAATTCAGGGTACGTACTTTTCTCAAAGGTACTACTGTAGGATATGGAATAGGTGGCTAAACCAACACTGTACACCTATATCTTCCTTTTTAAGGTGGAAAGTGTGAAGAAGGAGAGGATAAATGAGGAGGTGACCATTCTTGTTGACACGGACCACCCGTTCCTTACTCAGTACAAAGAAGCATTTGAAGATGGTATTTTTTTTGGATTGTTGCTGATATGATGACATCATGGTTTTATGAATTTCTCAGTAACGTTTTCCTTGTTTTTGCACATCTTGTTTTACTTTTTGACTAGCAATAATATTTCATATTTGGTTGCTGAGCCTGCACACCATGCCAGTGGAGTGTAAGTATAACAGATGTGTTTCCTGTTCAGAGCACAGGGACTTGCACATAGTGATGGAGTACTGTGAGGGCGATCTCTCGAAAAAGATCGCAGACCTAAAAAAGACACCAAAAGAGGCAGACAGAAGGCTGTCGGAGGATGAGGTAAGGAATTTAAAGTGAGTCTGAAGGCTCCTTCTTAGGGGCTGAACTAAGTGAGCTATAGTTTTATTTTTGGTCATTTTGGGTCATCGTCTGATCACTGAACATGAACTACAGCAACTCTGATGTAAAGGCGCTTCTTAAATACACTAGAAAACTTGCATTAATTCTGGGTATTTTAATTCTGTAATATTTATTTTTTTCCTAACTCATGAAACTTTGTTTCATAAATGGTTTATGTGTTTATAATTTTATTATTTTTCCAAGATCTTAAACTGGTTCACATTGATCTGCCTGGCCTTGAAAGATCTTCATGATAAGGAGATCTTACACCGAGACATAAAACCTCAGGTATGAGCTCTCTTCACTTGGTTCAGTTCAGGATAAGGTACATCATATGGTAAAATCGATGAATTCTTTTTTAACATTTTAGAACATCTTTCTGACCAAGCATGGAATCATAAAACTAGGAAATATTGGAGTTGCCAAAGTCCTAAACAGGTAAAAAATTGTTCAATGATGCTGATATGTATTCATTTAGTGGACATTTTATCGAAAGTGATTTACAGTGTTAAACTACTTTACCAGTTATTGATTTGTTTATACAGCTAATAGTAAATGACTATAATGTATTGTGTATTATGCCAATTAATACAATCCAAAAACCCTGGAGCTGCCTGGGAAATAACTTTGTTCGAAGTGATTTCTAATTTTGTCTTGGTCATCGGCCAGCGGTTGGCTCCCAGCCAACACTAAAGCCTGAATTTCTGATGTCTGGTTTCCTCTGACTTTCTTCTTGTTATTCCAGAAAAGAAGAATACGGAAGAATCCAGATCGGAACACCTCTTTATGTTTCTCCAGAGGTGTGGAAGGGAAAACCTTTTACTAAAAAAAGGTATTGAAGCTGATATTCTTCTTAATATTTTCCCCCAGAATGTTTTCCTCAGCTAGCAGAACACCTGGTAGTGTACCTGTCTGCTTTCAGGAATATCCCTATATTTACACACACACACACACACACACACACTTTCAGAACCGCTTGTCCCATACGGGGTCACGGGGAACCGGAGCCTACCCGGCAACACAGGGCGGAAGGCCGGAGGGGGAAGGGGACACACCCAGGACGGGACGCCAGTCCCTATATTTACATTAACATTTATTCATTTAGCAGACGCTTTTGCCCAAAGTGACGTACATCTCAGCAAAAGTGCAATTTATGCATTACATTAAGAGAAGGAGACATAGCTGCAGACATGAAAGTCTCAAGCAAACCTAGTTTGCTGCACCGAGGTTCATCGTTCGAGTAGGTGTATAAGACACAGGATAGACAAATCCCAATACCCTCCCACCATTTTTTTTTTTTTTTAAATATTATAAGATACACAAATGAGCAAGTACAATGCCAGAGTAATGGCTGTTTAAAGGTTGTATCTGGGGATGCTTATGGAATTACGATGCGTGAACAGTTACACCGTAAATGAACAGGAGAGATCTTGGGTGAAGTGGATCTGGAAAAGGTGAGTTTTCAGACCCTTCTTGAAAATAGATAGAGTTTCCGCAGTTCTGAGTGACGGGGGAGGTCATTCCACCACAACGGACCCAGAACCGAGAACCTCCGAGCTTTGCCTTTCGTGCGCGGGACCACCAAGCGAGCAGTTGTAGATGAGCGAAGGAGCCTGGCTGGGGTGTACCGATTGATTAAGTCTTGTAAATAGCTTTTATTTACTGTAAATGAACTGGTCTAAATGTTATAAAACATGACAGGTTTTAACCTAATATTCCACCAGAGTAAATCCAATGAAATGTAATATTTCTTGAATATGAAACAAAATATCAGCAACAGTGTTGTATGACTAAGTGTAAAGTAGGCCTAAAACAAGACATGATGTTCAACCATCATGGAACAGTTTTTATTTATTTTTTTTAAACAGTGCTCTAAAGAACAAAGCAAAGTCTGTGAGAATCATCATATATTCTTCTGTTGTTAGCAATTCTGTATACAGTGTCCTGTCTATTAATTAAATAGCACCTTTTGTTGCACAGTGCTGTAAATGAAAAAGTGAACTTATGCTTTTCTTCTTTTGAATTTTATCTTTTCTTCATATTTACAATTTGCTATTTAGTATCTAATGTTTGTATGTTTGAACTACATTTCAAATAGATTACCAAATTGTTGCATTTTTTCAGAAATATAAAATTTAAATCAATAGCAGAGTATCTAGCATAAACAAAATACAGAGCATCCCCGCTACACTTCAATAAGACGAAAAAATGCTTTATTTTGAAACAAAGTAGTTGATGGAGAGATATGACCATAAATAAAGAGCAAAACTATGTAAAACAGTGCATCACATAGCAGGGATATACCCATTACACATTTATACTCATTTATTAATAATTCTTTTTTCAGTGATATCTGGGCATTGGGTTGTGTGCTGTACGAAATGTGTTCGTTTGAATTTGCGGTGAGTACAAAACAAACATGGACTGTAGAACAACAATGTTTTTTCTATTTTATTCTTTTACACTTCTGTTTTTTGATATATACCTATAGTAATGGAACGAAAAACACCAAAAAGTGTAACACAATGCAGAAATCCATTAGATGATCTCTGCTATAAAAATATAATTTCATTCATTCATACCAGCAATGAGGTTCAGGTCTAAATATAAAAAGAAAAGAAAAGTATCCAATTTGTTGTTCAGGCCTATCGATTTTAGTGGGAAATTCATCAAGCCAAATGTAAGGTTTAGCAGCAGTAGACTGCTCTAATTTAGAGGCATATATTAAGTTAATTAATAGTATAAGTATTTTGATTAAACATAATCTCTGAAAGATAAAGCAGTAGCATTGCTGGAAGCTAGTAGCATCGTGGTTAAAGCAACTGCCTTTAGACCAACAGGTTCAGGCTTTAGCTGTTGTACCCTTTATCAAGGCACATACCCTAAACTGCTCCAGCAAAGTTGCCCAGTTGTATAAATGAGCAAATAGTTGTAGGTAGCTGTATATTGCTTTGGATAAAAGTGTCAGGTAAATGTCTCCTTTAACTACTTGAGCACATTTCTCTCACAGTTTGCTCCCAAGGATCATCTTCTTTTCATGTTTGAGCTGTGGAACACATCTTCTCCACAATTCTCTGAGGACTTCTCACCTCAGCTGTGCAGTCTGGTAAATGAGCTTCTGGGAAAGGATCCAGGAGACAGACCTAGTGTTGATGAAATTCTAAAGAAGCCTTGCATAAAAAGACGGATTCCAAAGGACCTCTTACAAAAGGTATGTTTCTGACCCTTTCTCCACCTCCATCCTGTCCTACATCACCACTACTAACGCGTCTCCTGCCTCAGCACTTTCTGTGACGTTCTACCCCTCTCCTCACCCATACAAACTTTTCCCACCATCTACAGCACAGTTCTTAGTGTTGTCCAAAGAAAATACTGTTGTTGTGTTCCTCTCAACCCTTATCCTCTTCTCTAGACTCTCTCTCGTCTACCATCCAGACCAGACAGCTCCAATTCCACCCCCTGGTTAGCAGATGTACTCAGTGCCAAAAGGATCAAACTCCATCCCGCAGAATGACACTGGTGGAAATCAAGGACTCCCAAAGACTTAGCTATTTTTAAGGATCTCCTAGTGTCCACCAATTCTGCTGTTTCTGTGGCTAAAACCACTTTCTTCCACAACAAACAGTCTCCAGTCAAGAATCCACACAGACTCTTTACCTCTTCCTCCTCTCACTTCTCACACTACTGACAATTTTGCCTTGTTCTTCACATGAAGCCGGCTTTATCATGAATAAGCTTTCGACATCTATCTACCCTAATCACATTGGGTCTTCCTGTAGTCTCATTCACTACATTTCAAAAACGTGAAATCTCTTACCTCCTGCTGTCACACAGAGCCTCTACCTGCTTCCTTCATCTGTCATAAACTCTGGAACCTGCAATCTATAACCAGCTAGGTGTATTCCTCACCCAGAATGATCTCTTTAATGGTCTCCTTCAATCTGTCTCTGGATACTCTCCAGTCAGGTAGAATGACTTCCTTCTCCTGGGTCCTCATCCTTCTTGACCTGCCTGCAGCATGTGACACTGTCAACCTAATCTTTTGGATTGCTTGGTATTAAACTGAAATGGTTTGAATCCTACTTATAGGAAGATCTTACCAAGTGGTCTGGTGTGGTTCCTGATCATCCTCTCAGCATCTCTCAACACGTTTTCCATGTACTCCATCTACATGTCTTCTCTTGGCACTCTTTACTCTGTCAATGCCTCTCATGAATTCTCCTGTCAACGACACCTAGCTGTTCCTTGCTCTACCTCCTGGATCTACAGACATTTCCTCTGCTTGGATTTCTGAACACTACCTACAACTGAACCTCTCTAAAAAAGAGATCCTTCACCTACCAGCTGGTCCATCCTTCTCTTAAGAACTCTCTGTTAAACTGGACAACTCGCTCATTTTACCTGCTTCATCATTTAAGAGCCTGGGAGTATTGACTGACTCAAGTCTTTTCTTCCATCAACATCTCAAAGCCATAATTTGCTCCTGTAAATACATCCTGCATAACACTATCCTCCAAAGACTATATGCAGCAACATGTACCATGTACACTGGTGGTATGAGACCAATTGACTGTACTTAACTATCACATGTCTGCATCTAAATCTGTCTGTTGGTGTAATGTACTGTTAAACTGTTCTCTGTTGCTTTGGAGAAAAGCGTCTGTGATATCACTACATATAAATTTATAACGGGGGGGTGCGGTGGCGCAGCGGGTTTGGCCGGGGCCTGCTCTCTGGTGAGTGTGGCATTCGAGCCCCACTTCGGGTGCCTTGCGACAGATTGGTGTCCCATCCTGGGTGTGTCCCCTCCCTCTCCAGCCTTGTGCCCTGTGTTGCTGGGTTAGGCTCTGGCTCCCCGTGATCCCACTTGGGAAAAGCAGTTTCAGTCAATGTGTGTGTGTGTAAATTCATAAACAAATTTTCCCCGGATATTTGGAAAGATACTGGCCCTAGGGTGTGCCTAAACTAGCAGGGGTAATTATTAGCTTAAGAAGAAAAATGTCAGGTCCATCCTTTTATTGTCTATTTTTAATATAATTAAAATTATATGTCAGTTGGAGGCCACTGAACTGAACTCATTGAAAACTGAAAACCATTTAACAATCTTTCATGTAATTCAAAATGCAGGTCCACTGAAAGCAGTATTTCTCCCTCAGTGTACTTTCTGAATGTTACGAGAATTTTAGGAGGTGTACTAGCAAGAGGTAAAATCTTAAGGTTTGATATGGCCATACTTTACAGTCTATGACTGCTTTACTAAATGTGGAGTGATAAGGGCAATGAGGATAGTTAAAAAAGTTTTTAATAAATGTCAGTAACAATTATATTACTATTGAATTGTTATGCTGTACATTTGTGGTTATTTATTTTTTTGGTAACCTTTCAGGTTGTTGAAGATGAAAATTGGCATGGATCTATATCTGTTCCTCTAGTGGCACCAGGTAAACAAATATTTTTTACTGTGTGAAATCCTACTGGGAGGCCATTGGGTCTGTCACAGTTGATATTTTATTTATGACAAACTTACATATACCTCTCTTAGTTCAGAATTATTATTTACATCTTTGTCCAGGCAATGAAGACGGGATCCACCTAGATGTGGTTAATGACAGGTAAAAAATGTTAAATCCAGATTTAAAGTTTGTCCTCTCTAATAACGGCAGATACAGTCTAGACATATATGCAGTTTAATATTCCACTTTACTTGTAGCTGGAGATGAAGGTGGGACCCAGAATGATTTACTATTAATAGTAATGACCCTTCATAATAATAAAGAAACGGGCTTATTAAAAGGAACACCAACTTCATTTCAAAAGCAATGTAAAATTAATATCTGTATACAGAAATATAAGGTAAAAATATCATTTTAATTCTTTAACTGTATTAATAAGTGCTTAGTAGATATTATTATCTTGAGACGAGAATTCATCTTGAGACAAATGTTTCTAACATGGAACAACTGCATGTATTTTTAACGCTCAGCCCCCCATTCTCACATCCTTTGTTTTTAGGAATCTGAGTGATGCTGTGATTCTTCTTGGTGAAAACACTGAGAAATTTAAAACTCTCTACAGTCAGAATGCTGATTTTCTACACAATCTGGTGAAAGAGCTGGAAACAGTTGCTGATGGTCTGGAACGGGTCCACTACAGAGCAACTGTGGGCAGCCTGACAGGGGGTGTGGTGGGGGCAGCAGGAGGAATCACTTCAATAGTTGGACTCGCCCTAGCGCCCGTGACCCTGGGTGCCTCTCTCATTGTTACAGGGGTGGGGATTGGTATAGCTGTGGCTGGAGGGGCCACCAGTGCTGCCTCCAACATCACCAATATGGCGATCCAGTCAGCGGATCGTAAGAACATTGAGAGGATCATTAATGAGTACAGGGAGAAAATGGAACCCATCCTCATATGTATTGAGGATATCTGCAGAAGTCTGGACATCCTGAAGCAGTATGAGAGCTTCATTGGAACACCCAACATGTTTCAAGCTGGGTGTAGAATAGGGAGGGGTTTGGGTGGCATTGCAGAGCTCGTCCGGCTCATCCAAGTAGCCAACATCGGCAAGGTGGCGGCCCAAGCATCCAGAGCTGTGCGTGTGGCAGAAGTCTTCACAGGGGTGCTCTCCGGCCTCTTCGTCGCTCTCGATGCCTACTTCATCTACAAGGACAGCAAGGAGATCCATGAAATGAGACAAACAAGTGGCGATTCCACGGCAGATCCCACAAAAACCTCTAAAGCTGAACTACAATCAACCACCATGAAGATCATAGCAAATATCAGAGACATGGCTTCAAGTTTCAAGGAGAAGCTCAGTGAGCTGGAAAGTATAAAAGCAGAACTAGACATTTTGGAGTTCTGAATCTATTTTAATTCTTTGTTTGCTCACAGGGTGTGGTGGCGCAGTGGGTTGGACCACAGTCCTGCTCTCCAGTGGGTCTGGGGTTCAAGTCCCGCTTGGGGTGCCTTGCGACGGACTGGCGTCCCGTCCTGGGTGTGTCCCCTCCCCCTCCGGCCTTATGCCCTGTGTCACCGGGTAGGCTCCGGTTCCCTGTGACCCCATATGGGACAAGCGGTTCTGAAAATGTGTGTGTGTTTGCTCACATTAAAATTTTCATTCCATTACAAAAATGTAATGTAATTTATGTAATTTGCTACAAGTGAATGTTTTCTTTCAGTTAGTCACTTCTCTGAGACATATATATGAATTATATTTTGTGATAATTTTAATTTAGGATACTTTTGAAATATTGCTGACATTGACTTGCCTGCTTTTTCACAAATTCAGACTTCGTTGTGTACAGGATCAGTGAGGTTTCTGTGGAATGGGGGTGCTGGTTTGCATTTTGAGGACTGTATTTGATACTGTAAGGGCATACACTATTGTTTTAAAACTATGAATAATTAATAAAATCAGAGCTTCTCTCATCACCAGAACTGAGATGGCAAATTAAACCTTCATTGAACCTTCAGCCTTCATTTCGACAACGATCAATTGTTCAGTTTTTGTATTTATTTAACAAAATAAACATGTACTATAGATCTGAAGCTGGACAGAAGAAATACAGACTGAGTCTGAACTCATAACGACACCATTGGCCCGGTGAACAACAATAATAACCCATGTGGAGGACAGAACATTCCTGGGGCTCTTGATTAAACAGCTAGGCAGCACTAGTAACAAATTCAAAACTACGTTTAGTCATTTTTTCATTATATGGAGATTTAGCTTATTAGTAACCAAGGCGTTCACAAACTCATACACAAACTTTATTAAAAAAATGCAATTCATAAAAACTGTCTCTCATATTAAACTGCCTTTTGGTTGTGAAGCAAGTTTAAAAAATTAAAGAAAATCCAGTTAAGCTGCTCAAAGGTTATTATCCAACACCAAAGAGAAAAATGAGATAATTTACAGTTGTGCAAGCAGTTTCATTTTACAGCTTGGACACAACAGCAGGAATTTTAACAGAAATCAAGTAACCATGACGACTTACTGATTCATCATGAAAGGAAAACTGGAAAAACAACAGAGAACTGTATATGTCATGAATGATTTGCCAGCCAAAGATTGACTGAATTTATTTGTCTTATGTCTAAGTAGACATCCCTCTGTTTTCTGACACAACTTGTCCACTATAGTGCTGCAGTGATTTCAGTCTAGGCCCCTGGAAGCTTATGACATGTAACACTTCACAAAGTGCCTGGGGCACCAGTCCAAGACAGCGCACTCCTGTACACACACTAGGGGCAATTTAGAGTGACCAGTTCCCTTGGAACATACATGTCTTTGGACTCGGGGAGAGAAGACCCGAACACCCAGGCAAACAAAAGAAGCACAGGAAAACTACACTGAAAGAGACATTCAGATCCACAGCACAAGAGCTCTGTCCCACCAGTGCTACCTGGGACTCCATTGTGTTTTCTAACCTTTATTTTCTGAATGAATATCGATGATGGAAATAGTGCAGTTTTTCCTTACTGGCTTAAACGCAATTCCTAAAAAAAAAGGCAACGTTTTCAAAACAAGTAATGCAACCCAAAAAACAATCACACTAGGGAAAAAAAAAAACACTTTTTTCCTACAAAATGCATAATCTAAAGCGAATATTTCATTATCTCTGGCATTGTACAAGAAAACTATTACAATGCAACTGGTGCTTGAAAAGTTAGAAACAAAATATTAAATGTCTTATAAACTTGTACTAGTATTTTTTTTACCTGTTTTGCTGTTTCAGTTTACTGAATACTACTAAAATATGTTCTATTTGATTTGCGTGTTTTCATTTCACAGACGCTTTTCTCCAAAGCGACGTACATCTCAGAGAAATACAGTTTGTGCATAACCTTGGGAGAAAGAGAGACATAGTTGCAGATGTGTGATTCTTCAGAACAGTTTGTTTCCACCATACGACCCAATGTTCACCACATGAGTAGCTGCATGAATCTCAGACTATTGACGATTCTTGATCACGTTCCTACTGATTTTTTTTGAGGTACACAAACATTTACATACATTACAGGAGGAGCTGCATAAAGGCTTATCTGTGTATGATCATAAAGTCATGGTTCATGAACATTGACACCTTAGACATTACCATCATTGATTTTATTTCAATGTTTCTAGAAGCAATACAGTGAAATATGTGTAACTCATCAAAATATATGTTTACAGTAATTGTATGCATATATTTCACTCAGTACATGTTTTTCCATAAATTGCAACATCATACCTCTGTTGTCTATCAGCTCACATTTCACATCACTTCATACCGTATTTTTTGTGTGTCAATGAAGAACACAGTAACAGGAATTTGAAAAATGATCTCTTTTCACTGTTAGTAGTGATACCTGATGTTTTTATGACATATGTTCATGTCACATTTTGAACTCATAATCTTTCTTTTGAACCTCAGTACCATTCAGCTACAAGCACGCAAACTTATGTTTGCATGCTTTCATTTTTGAAGGTAGGGAACCTTCCTTATAGCTGTAATAGTTTCATTTGAGCAACACATACAAAGTAAAACTGTGAACTGCATTGGATGTTCCTGTCTTTGGACCTCTGTGTTGTACTGCCCCATATATCCTCGTCCTGCACTCTTGTTTTGTTTTTTGTTTGTTGATAATCTTTCATCAGCACTCAGAATATACATTTACATTTATTCATTTAGTTGACACTTTCCTCCAAAGCAAATTACAGCGTTAAGCTTCTTACAACTATTTACACATTTATACAGCTGGGTAATTTAGGGCAAGTACCTTGTTCAAGGGTACTACAGCTGGTGGTGGGATTTAAACCTGCAACCTTGGGGTCCAAATACAACAGCTCTAACCACTATGTGACCAGCTACTCCATTACTGTACAATGAGACAACTGTAGCTGAAACATTTCACTGTATTTGCCAAATATCTGTGGCAACAAGACCCGAAAGAAAATGAGGAACACTGTAGGTTTGCTGTCTGTACTATTTGGTAAAATGGGTGCACTGCACGGTAGCCCCACACACAAACACACACACAGTCACTCACCCATTCACAAAGTAACAGCAATTTTGTGTCAACAGTCCATTGAAACCTGATGTTTTTGGACTGTGTGAAGAAACCAGAGCACATGGAGGAAACCCACTAGACATGGGGAGTACATACAAACTTCAGACCACCATTCCACTGCACCACCCAAACACATGTAAATGTTCTTCATTTTTAAAGAGACCTTTCTCATGGTTTTAGCAGCTGCATTTAAGGAACACACAGTGAAACAAATGACATTTGCATTTATTCAGCTGATGCTTTTCACTTCTTACAATGATACACCCATACACCCATGGTTGGGTAACTTTCACTGTCAGCTCCATTTGTTACATTATTTCTTGCTTTTTGCATTCACTCATTATTTTCATTTCACCAGCCGTAAGATCCAAGTTCCACACAAGTCATTTAAAAAGAAATGTTCAATAGTTTGCTGATCAGCTACTTAAATTTCACAAGAAAATGTCTCAGGTTGAATGTAATACACAAATTGTACTTTTGCTGAGATGTATGTCGCTTTCAACAAAAGCGTCTGCTAAATGAAAAAATTTAAATATAAATGTAAATGACTGTAATACAGCAGTCTACTGTTTTTGGACACACACTTTGAGATGAAACCTTCACTATTGATATCATTTAAGTATTTTGAAGAAGTTTAACTTGATTTGTGAAAACTTACAATATTGTGTCATTGATTTTATTAAAAAAATATATTTATTTTAAGGGGTGTGGTGGCGCAGTGGGTTGGATCACAGTCCTGCTCTCCAGTAGGTCTGGGGTTTGAGTCCCGCTTGGGGTGCCTTGTGACGGACTGGCGTCCCGTCCTGGGTGTGTCTCCTCCCCCTCCGGCCTTCTGCCCTGTGTTGCCGGGTAGGCTCCGGTTCCCCGTGACCCCGTATGGGACAAGCGGTTCTGAAAGTGTGTGTGTGTGTGTGTGTGTGTGTGTGTATTTTTTTTAATAATTTTATTTCACCTGTCACGTGTTTGAGGGATTTTTTTGTGAGATTTATTTATTTTTTTTCTTAATTCTTTCGAATGTGCAGTGTATTGTGTTTAGCATTTTCCTTTTCCACACCTTTGTTTCACAATCAATTGTTCTGCATTCTTTAAAAGGCACATTGCAAACTTTTAGGACTTCACTGACCTTTTGAATTCATAACCTTGCTTTTGGACCTTAACAGATTGTTTTTTGCAATGAAAAAAATTCTTGTGATTTTGATTGTTAAAGAATATTTTGTGCTTTATCTTTAGGTGTTTTTATGTACAAACATGCATTCAGCTACAAGCACTCAAACTCATGTTTGCATGCTTTTGTTTTTGAAGGCAAGGAACCTTCCTTATAGCTGTCATAGTTTAATTTGAGCAACACATACAAAGTAAAACTGTGAAATGCATTAGATTTTCCTGTCTTTGGACCTCTGTGTTGTACTGCCTCATATATCCTCATCCTGCACTGTTGTTTGTTTCTTGTTTGCTTTGAACCTTTTATCACCATCCCCTGTAGTCCACCACCATGAATATATACATTCATTCATTTAGCTGATACATTTCTCCAAGGCAAATGACTTTGTTAAGCTTCTTACAATTATTTACCCATTTATACAGCTGGGTAATTTTACTGGAGCAATTTAGGGTAAGTACTTTGCTAAAGGGTGCTACAGCAAGAGGTGGGATTTAAACCTGCAACCTTCGGGTCCAAATGCAACAGCTCTAACCACTATGTGACCAGCTACTCCATTACTGTACAAAGAGACAACTGTACCTGAAATATTTCACTGTATTCGCCAAATATCTGTGACAACAAGACCCGAAAAAGAATGAGGAACACTGTAGATTTGTTCAGGTCAACCTGGAGCACAGGGACAGGAATATTGAAATACTGTACAGGAGCAGTATGGCCTAAGTTTGAATAGCAAGAAGCAAAGTTAACGTGTTTAATAAAGATATAGTGACCTTTTATTAAGGCTTTTCAGCTAGCAAGAGGGGGAGCCATATTATGGGATGAGGGAAAACATGATGGATACCTCCCCATTTCCTGTTCCATGTTAACTCAAGCTATTGATTTATTATTTTATTTATTGCATGATCAAAAACAGATGTTTAACAGCATAGGCAAGCTGAAGTTGCTTGCATAGTGTTGTGCGGTAAGACCAGTTTGGTCGATTTAAAGACGGCTTAGCCGTCAGGGACGTTGACCGGGGGTCACCATAAGGAGGTAGCTCTTCTTGACCCCCAAGGTATTAATGACCTGTTCTAGACAACTGAAGGACAGTCAAGAAAAAATAAAAAAGCTGGTCTAAAATGTTGTGGGAGATTACAGGAGAGAATAACAATATATGTTACCTATGTGAATACGATCATATTTTTATTTTCGATTTGTTTTGTATTGTCCGTAAACATTTGAAATAGAGTTCATGACAAGAAGATGGGCCATCTGGGATGTGAAGGATCTCTGTTTTGGAGAGGCTGAGGTGCAGGTGGTGATCAGACATCTAGGCAGAGATGTCTGACAGGCAGGCAGCAATGTGTGAGGAAATGTCTGTTGCTCCAGGTTGAAATAAGAGGAAGAACTGGGTGAAGAGTTGTAAGGCTCTTAACAGTGTAAGCTGTTTTGGAAAAAAGTGTCAGGTAAATAAATAAATGTAAATTGCACCCTGCATACCCCCACATTAGAGCCAAAACTGGAAACCTTTGACCTTTTGACTTTGGAACCACCAAGCAACAAGAGGAGGACTTTGCCTTAGCTGAAAGTAAGTGGTAAGGTCCTGCTGGAATCAGGGCGGAGATTCATTGATTGTCTTGTGGGCTGTAACCAGAATCTCAAACTTCATAATGCAGGTCAAACTCAAGTTGTGCTGGAGCACTCTGTCTTGTGGCAGTTGTGCTGGAGAGGCTTCATGGAAAAGCCTGATGGGCTAGATAGGAGGGAGTTGCAGTAGTTTGGGTGGGATATCACCATAGCCTGGACCAGAAGCTGCCCAGAGTGTGCAGTGAGATAAATGTACGTCCTGCAGATTTTGTGCGGGTTAAATCTGCAGGTACGGGTCACCCCGTCAGAGTTTTGGAAGATGCAGAGGCCTCAGTTCATTACTCGTAGGTTCTTGACAAAAGGAGTGGATGAAATGACTGAGTTGCCAAGTTTGATAGAGAGTTAGATGGCTGTGCTGGGAGGTGAAGTACATTCCACAAGACAATTCATACAATTCAGATTTTTTTATGTGCATAATGCATTCATATTATTCACCTCAGTGACTAAATTCCTTGACTTTGTTAATTAATTTAGAGCAATTTTAGTAGAAACACAGAGTAACCATAGGTTGCCCTTTTCCATTACAGTTTCCTGTAGAAGACAACATGGTTTTCATCTTTGATTTGTGGACCAAACCTACTCCACCAACCATACATGGGAACTTCTCACCTGAACTACGCAGTCTGCTAGATGACCTTCTACAGAAGGATCCCAAAGATAGACCCAGTGTTGATGACATTCTGAGGAAGCCTTTCATAGCAAAGCGGCTACCAGAAATTTTACCTGAAGTACAGAAATATATTCTTAGTCACTATGAAGATTAATCTTACAGTCTGTTAAATTTGTTTGTCATAAAACAGATCAATAAACATTGATTTTTTTATTACATTTATGCACTTTGCTGATGCTTTTCTCCAAAGCAACATACAATGTTAATATACTTTATAATTATTTATACATTTATACAGCTGGTTAATTTCTCTGGAGTAATTTTGAGTATGTGTCACGCGGAACCGAGGACGTCGGGGCGGCTGGACCCAAGTACAGGATCGTTTGTCCAGAACCAAGGGGTCAGGCGAGTTCTCGTTGTCAGGGATTTGCGAAGAGTCGGTCGATCGGCGGTCAGAGTGAGAGAGAGGATCCATGGACGTGGTCAGGAGACAATGCAAAGGGTTGAAAGCCAGAGAATGGATACAGGAAGCTTGGGATGAGGAACAACAGGACATAGTGCAAGAGGGACGGTTGTCTCTGTGAGATTCCGCAAGTGTACGGGAGCTGAGGAGGGTCTTTTAAAGGCGAGCGCTCAGTCAGGTGCTTCATTGGTGTCAGGTGCTGTCCATTGTGGTGCGGGCATGGACATGACAGTATGTTGCTGAAGGGTGCTACAGCTAGAGCTGAGATTCAAAGATGTGACCTTTGGGTCTAAAGGCAGCACCTCTGCTATGCTACCAGCCACCCCTCACGTTGTGAACATCTGAGTTACAGATTTTCAAAGACACAGATACATCCAAATTGAATTATATATTTTAGAATGCTTTTCATTCAGCCTCGTCATTTCAAAAAATTCTTTCAGAGATTAATAAAATGTAATTTACATGTGTTACAGCAAAACAAACTGACAAAATCACAGTAGGAGTGTATTGTCACCATTATTCCATCAGTTTCTAAAGTGTTTAGGATGTTCCTGAGCGTTGATGATTAATAACAAGATGAAGAATGTCGCACACATTTGTGGGATGAAGTTATCAACTGCTTTTTGGTAGGAGTTTGTAAAGTGTAAATACTTTTATTTTCATTCAATTTATGTTAGATTTTAACAGAACCTTACCTGTAAATAAGCTAAGGGACATCTGGTTTGGAATTGTTTGTGGTGTTGACAAAGTTGAAAGTGGCCAAAAGCTGACAAACACCAGGCATGTTAACGGGATTAATTGGTAAACAGCGCCAAATAAGAACATAACTTTTTTCAGTAATTTTAAATTAGTTGTAATTTTAGTGTACTTTAAAGTTAAGAAAAATAAGAAAATTTAAAAAGTGTATTTTTAAATTAAAGACGCATCTGTGGTGTCTATGGAGTCAACAGATTCTAATTTGTAGAGAAACGAGTAGGGCAGATACACGCGAACGCTTCAGTAAGTCAAACACGACTCGGGCAGCAGCACTTTCTATCAACTGTGGAGGTTTGATGACAGTAGTAGGAAGGCCAGACAGGAGACAGTTGCCGTAGTCCAGGCAGGATATCGCTGTGATTTCGGTTCTAATCTTTCAAACAGAATCAAACAGACCAAAACGTATTATTTCTGAAACAACCCTGTCAGATTGGTTTCCAAAACACTTAATACATATCATAGATTATTGTCTTGCATTACCATGTTGAGATAGTCGTGGTGTTAATACTCAGTTCAATCTCATTTTTATCTTTGTTTTGCATTGTCTTTCAGGTTATAGATCTGCAACTTCAGGAGTCTTCTGCATGGAAATCAAGTAAACAATGTAAAAAAATGTAAAGAGGTTTGAAACTGAACACTTTAATTTGAATATTTAGCTATGTACACTTACACCATTATCAAGTTCCTATTTGTTTCTGAAATTGGAACGCATGCTAAAAAAACTATGTTGACGTTTTGCTCAGATAAATATTGGATTCATAAATGCCCATTTCTAAATGCACACACACACACTTTCGGAACCACTTGTTCCATACGGGGTCATGGGGAACTGGAGCCTACCCGGTAACACAGGGCGTAAGGCCAGAGGGGGAGGGGACACACCCAGGACGGGACACCAGTTCATCACAAGGCACCCCAAGTAGGACTCGAACCCCAGACCCACCGGAGAGCAGGACCCGGCCCAACCCACTGCGCCACCGCAACCCCTATGTTTCTAAATGTTTTTGTCTTAATGTAAGAATCCCAGCAGAACATACTCACGGCACAAAACAAAATCCTAATGAAGTTGGGCGGCACGGTGGTGCAGCAAGGCGCACTGCTGTCTTACAGTGGCTGGGTGGTGGGAGAGGATGTGGGTTTGATCCTTGCTCAGTCTGTGTGGAGTCTGCATGTTCTCTTTCTGTCTACATGGGTTTCCTCCCACAGTGCAAAGGCAGGCTGTTCTGATTCATCCATATTGTGTGAGTTGACAGAGTGTGTGTGTGTGTTACACTGATGTATAGATGAGTGACCCATTGTAAGTAGTGTATGTAGCAGTGTACATTACCTTAGCAAATAAGGGGTGTGGGCCCTTAACACTACATACAGTTCAGTGGAGGATATCAAAGTGACATTTCAAAGCATGTGAACTAATTATAACATCTAATTTCTGCTTTTTATGGAAATTATCTTTCAAGGGAATCAGTATGATCTTTGGCTATCAGTTCATTACAATTTCTTTGAAAAATAATTTTAATCCCAATAAATGATCAATAATAATTGGGACAAGCGGTTCTGAAAATGTGTGTGTGTGTAATAATTGATGTTTCATTCCAGGTCATAAATCGGCAACTGATTGATCACAATCTGAGGAAAGGTACCTATGACAAATCTTTGTTAGTGGTCAAGATTTAGACAAGAATGTGTACTGGAAAAGTACAGATTTTATATTTTTGAGTGTGAAATTGGTGATAGTGCAGCACCTTCTACTGATAATTCAATAGATTAATATACACTGGATCCTGATGTTCAGCACATGAAGTTATGAAATTTTAAAGATACAAACAATTTCTAGTTTATTCAATTGCTACAGATGTAACATAAAATTAGGCCAGGTAATCTGTAATTCTTTCAAGTAATTTAAAGGATCAAAATAAATGTCTTTCTAGTTTTTTACAGTTTCATCCAAGATTTTTACAGGACCCAACAAACATAAAATTATTGACATCCCTGTTATTCAGTTTGTATTGATTGTGACTTAGTGCTAAAATTGGCAATGAAGTTATGAACACAATCGCTTGAAAAGATCCAAAATGTTGTTAAACTGACGTATTCAAAAAGTAAAATAAAAATTAAACAAAATAAGTATAATAAACCATTCAAAATCTAAATACATCTGCTTTATTTCTGTTTTTTAACCTGAATGTGTTATACAATATGTCTCTGAATGATTAAACTGATTTTTTTTTTTTTTTACCTTCCTTACCAGGTGTTTGAAAGTAGAGACTGATCTCCACGAAAATAGTCATAAATTCATACAACTCATTTTTTGAATCTATTGATGCTGTACAGAAGTTAATAGCTGAGCTGAGGACTGTTGCCAGTGACCTGGAACGTGTGCACTTCAGGAGTACAGTGGGCAGCCTGACAGGGGGTGTGTTGGGGGCAGCTGGTGGCATCGCTGCTGTTGTCGGACTTGTCTTGGCCCCCTTCACGCTGGGTACCTCGCTCATTGTGACAGGGGTGGGGATTGGTGTAGGTGTGGCTGGAGGGGCCACCAGTGCTGCTTCCAATATTACCAACATGGTGAAACAGTCAGCACAACGAAAGAATGTCGAGAGGATCATTAGTGAGTACAGGGAGAAGATGGAACCCATCATCATGAGTCTGGAAGATGTTAGCAACAATACAGAGAAACTGGCTGTGTCCTGCTTTCTGGCAGGGCTGGAGTTTGAGTCCTGCTTGGGGTGCCTTGCAATGGAAGGCGTCCCATCCTGGGTGTGTCCCCTCCCCCTCCGGCCTTAAGCCCAGTGTTGCCGGGTTAGGCTCCAGCTCACCGCGACCCCGCTTGAGACAAGTGGTTAGCGACTGTGTGTGTGTTCTCTATTTAGCCACATTTCCACATCACACTTTTTTTTCCAATGAAGAACATGGTAACAGGAATTAAAAATATCATCTCTCTTTCATTGTTAGTAGTGATATCCTGTAGAGTTGGTATGTTATTATTAGTTGTAAATTGACTTAAGGCTTTTTTAATCTAGAATGCCCAGAAGGGATGGGCATCCACTAGCACTTGGACCCCAGAGAATTTTTTTTTATACTTGACTGTCAGTTGGGAGTGTTTTGATCTGAGGCATACTTATAGCTTTAATAACTGCATGGATAATGTACTTCTCTAATATATAGTCAGCTGTCTTATGCCTTTGTTCAACGCTCTGTGTCACTGTGTGAGAATAGTATTCTATAAAACTAAACTGAATTTAACATCTAATTTTCAGGTAGTTTACTGAGCTGGTCTTACAGTGTGTATTTATTGTTTACATACAGAATAGATTTTTTATTTATTCTGTCATTCATTAATTTACTGTTAATATGTATTGTACTTGTTTTTCATCATCTGAAACCGCTTGTCCCATATGGGGTCATGGGAAGCTGGAGCCTAATCCAGCAACACAGGGCAAAAGGCTGGAGAGGGAGGGGACACACCCAGGACAGGACATCAATCCATTGCAAGGCACCCTAAGCAGGACTTGAACCCCGGACCCAGGAGAGAGCAAAACCTGGTCCAACCCACTGCACCACCATGCCACCACACCACCTCTATTCTACTTTTATTTTGTCTAATTTAAAGACGTGCTGTACATATTCAGAAGATTAGTCATTTTGTGACTCCTGTCAGCAGAGGGTGGTGTGTGGCCAAAAACATTAGAAAAACACACTCATTCAAAGCAGAAAGGTCACATCACTCATGTGAAAGCAGCAGAAGAGAAAGTGAAACTAAGAGATTTGCAGACATTTCCTTTTACATTTACATTTATTTGTTTAGCAGATGCTTTTGCCCAAAGCGACATACATCTCAGCAAGAGTATATATTCCTGTTGAATTGTTATGCTGTAGATTTGTGGTTATTTATTTTTTGGTAACCTTTCAGGTTGTTGAAGATGAAAATTGACATGGATCAAGGGAGTCTTCATAAATCACCTAGCTAAAACAAATTTTTTAAACTCTTTGTCCCATGCTGAAATGTCTATTGGTTGTACAATAATACACAGGGAAAGATATTCAACCCCTCGTGCCAAAAACCAAGGGGGCTAGACAAACCAACCATGCCACAATATACCATCCCTCCCAAAACCAACCAATTCCCTTCACAAAAAATATCATGGGCAAACACCATCCTCCTTGCCGGGAGCCACCGCGTGCACTTCGTTGGGGTTGTCAAGTGGGCACCTTCCTTCATTGATGTTTCATTGAATTGAGCCCACTACACCTCCAGAAGGCTCAACAGCGAGATCTGGCGTCCCAGACCCACCCCCCTCCATGCCCACAGTGCCATCCCAGCGACCCCACCCACCAAAAAAAAAAACCACCCCAACCACCAACAACCAACCAATACACCATACCAGCATATGGAGGTGACAACAAAACTCAAACCATTGATGTTCACCTAGGTGAGTACTCCCCACTCAAGTGTGCTTCCCCCAAACACCCTGGTGCCTTCTCATCCACAACCACTGACTAGATCTTTCTGCTACCTCTGACAAGCCTTTAATGGCTGCTCTTAACGACTGACCCCTAAAACCAAACTCCAACAGCAGCGACGTGGTTGATTTTGCAACAAACCCTCTAGTACCGATCTCCACTGGTCTAATAACGCACTGCCAGCCTCGCTCCCTCACCTCACCAGCCAACTCAGTGTACTTCAATTTCTTCCTCTCAAAGGCATCTTCCAATGAGTCTTCGAAAGGTATTGTTAATTCAATGAAGTACACTATCCGTGCGCCCTCGGAGTACAGCACAATATCGGGTCTCAACGCCGTGATCGCAATGCACTGCGGCATCTGCAGTTGTTTTCCCACGTCCGCCAACAACTTCCAGTCACGCACTTCACCCCATTTAAAACTCGTATCACCACGACCACGCGCGTGACTTATAACACTCTCCCCCTCCCGCACGAAAGAAATAAGCTTATTTCTTCCATACTGCGGGAGTGAATTAACTTCAACCCGCTTGTTCTCCAACAAGCATGCCAAGGATCTTAACACTTCATTATGCCTCCAAGTATATCTTCCCTGAGATAAACTAACCTTACATGCAGATAGAATGTGCCTCAAAGAGGCTACACCACCGCACAAGCTGCAAGTCGGCTCTGTACCTACCCAGCGATTAAGATTCTGCGGAGTAGGGAGAACATCGTAGGTGGCTCCGATGAGAAACTTAATACGACCGGCGTCCATCGCCCACAGATCACGCCAGCTGATCTTCCGCTTCTCCACATGCTCCCAAGCCAAACATCGCCCTTGCACACCATGTGACGTCGCAGTTACCCGCCTTGCCTCCTCTTCCTGTTCGCGAATAAAACCAATCACCATCTTCCTCCTCTCCGGTAACTTAGCTTTACTCCACAGCTTTATTCGATCGCCGGCACCGAGCCCCGCCCTACCTACCTGCACCTGACCAACCACATCTCTGTGCTCAAGCGCTGTCTGCGCTTGCGCAACAGCTTCCCGTGGATCCCACTTACGTCCTTTTTTTAAACTTACAGGAACCGATCTCACCACTGGGTCTCTTGAGTTTGACAGTGTTAATTCCAAACCAACCTTGGCACACTTAAATTCTTCCACGAGGCTAGTCAGTGGTAGTTCCAAAACCCCATTTCCATACAGAGCCACACTGCTCAAACAATGAGGAACCCCCAACCATCTCCTAATAGTTTTGCTCATAACCCTTTCCAGCCTTTCAACCTCTGACATACAGACCTCGTATATAGTTAGCGGCCATCTAATACGAGGCAATACACCAAACTGAAGGCACCAAACCTTCAGCTTCCCTGGCAAAAAGGATTTATCAATCCTATTAATTGCCAGTACAACATCCTCCCTTAATCTTTTGACCTGCTCCTTATCGCTAAATGAGGAATCATACCAGCGACCCAAGCTCTTAATTGGCCTTTCAGCCACTGACGGAATCTTTTCCCCATCAATCTGGAAATTCTCCCGTGATAACTTTCCTTTAACTACCGACAAACTCCTACACTTACTAGGTTTAATTTTCAATCCGGCCAGTTTTAGATTTCCATTCAACTTCGTTAATAAACGACGAGTACATGGGACAGTAGTAGTAAGCAGAGTCATATCATCCATATATGCTCTGATTGGTGGAAGGTGAGGACCATCCTTCAGCCTCATACCCCCAACCACCCATTTCGACGCCCTTATTAACACCTCCATAGCCATGGTAAAAGCCAAAGGCGAGATTGTGCATCCGGCCATTATACCAATTCCCAGCCGCTGCCAAGATGTGGTGTATTGCTTGGTACAGAAATAAAACTTAATGTCTTCAAAATACACCTTAACCAGTCTCGTAATACACTCTGGAACTTTAAAGAAATCAAATGCCCTCCACAACAAAACATGCGGCACTGAGCCAAAGGCATTTGCCAAGTCCAAGAAGATCACATGGAGGTCTTTACCATCCATCTTGGCCTCCTTTATCTGATGCCAAATCATACTGCAATGCTCTAAACAACCTGAAAAACCCGAAATGCCTGCCTTCTGCACAGAGGTGTCAATTAAATTGTTGACCAACAAATATGCAGATAACCTCTGTGCCACAACAGTGAAAAATATTTTCCCTTCAACGTTAAGAAGGCATATTGGCCTGAACTGCCCTATATCCACCGCATCTTTCTCTTTGGGTATAAACACTCCTCCTGCTCGCCGCCATTCCTTTGGAATAATACCTTTTTTCCATACGACCACCATCTGCTTCCACAAAAACTTTAAGACGTCTGGGGCACCTTTGTACACCCGGTAAGGAACCCCATTGGGTCCTGGAGCAGACGCTGCCCTTGCACGCCGTACCACCTCTTGTACTTCTTTCAACCTTGGAGGACACACATCCATTTGTACCACAATCTCCCCTAGTGGAGGAATGTCTGCAGGTACCTCAAAAACCCTCTAAAGCAAAACAATAAAATCCAGGCAGAAATTGGTCTGAAATTACTACTCAGGTCGAAGAAAAAGGAGAAAATTTGTCACTTGTGTGGCACGGTGGTGGAGTGAGCAATGCTGCTGTAGTGTAATACAACAGGGATTTGATCTGTGCGGGGATTATATGTTCTTGAGGTCCTGTATCTGTGTGGGCTTCCTGGAACTTTGGAAACATTGATTGCACTCCTTGAATTCTGAAAGTACCTTGTTAGTTTACCTTTGTTGGAGATACCAGGGACGTGTATTTTTGGTTGATAACCATTAATTTCCCCTTGCTGAAGGCTGTGGACATCTCTGAAAAAGTTTAGCCAGTGACAGGTGAAGCGATCCGTTAAATGTGTGGTTTAGACTAAATCTTCTTCAGTTTTCTTCTTTGTTGTGATGCTTTGTAACAAGAGAAACAAAAAGATTCTTGTTGATATTAAAAACAGATCACTGGTACCATTTAGCCAAGGAAGCAATGAGTTGTATGAGTTAATAATGGACAAATTGTTTAGTTTGAAAACCTGTGTTGAGCGTGTTGATGTAATTCTCCAGTAATTGTGAGATTATAGTAAAAACATTAACTAAATCCTTGCAACTTTTAATGTCGCAGTTATATTGTTCCATACAATTCTTTATACCTTAGTTCCTTGGATCAATTATGTTCATTTAATAAGCTAAAAAGACTGATGTTATTAAAATTGATCTGATTCATAGTGACACAATTTTTTAAACATTTTTAAAATCATTTCTTTCTGAAATAAATGTGTATGTTTATTTTTAATTATGTATGCTTTATATGTTTTAAAAGTATATCAACAGTTTAGCTTCAGTATGTTTACTTTCAAAATCTTTAAATAAATATATTCTTTTATAAGGGGGGTTGCATTGGCACAACGGGCTTGGCTCGGTCTTGCTGTGTGGCGGGTCTCACCCCAGACCATCACACTGCCGCCACCATGTTTGGCTTTTTTTTAAATATTGTGTTGGCTTTCACAAAATGTTATGGGGCCAGTGCCATCCGAAACATTTTCTACTGATTCTTGATGTTATATGTATATTTTAGCATACATTTCTTTAATTTGATTTCATTGTTTACACTGTAGGGGGCGCGGTGGCGCAGTGGGTTGGATCGGGTCCTGCTCTCCGGTGGGTCTGGGGCTCGAGTCCCGCTTAGGGTGCCTTGCGACGGCCTGGCATCCCGTCCTGGGTGTGTCCCCTCCCCCTCCGGCCTTACACCCTGTGTTGCCAGGTAGGCTCCGGTTCCCCGTGACCCCGTATGGGACGAGCGGGTCTGAAAATGTGTGTGTGTGTTTACACTGTCATTGTTATTACTGATGATAATACAAAGAATGTTTGCTAGAGTTGCTTGTATCCAAGGGTTCCTTCTTTGTCTGCTGTTGCCTGTGAGTCCAGAGAGTCACTATTAAAAACCTGTGTAAGTTAAGCGCATCTGTTATTAGAAATGAAGATACGTAATTAAGATTTAAATAAGTATGTTATGTGCTGAATTCTTTGACATATTTAAAGGTAAGGACAGAAAAACCATGATTAAAGATCACAGGTAACTCAGCTGCACTTAGCAAACCCTCACGGAAATTTGATAGATCTGTTTAAGTCCTCCAGTACTTCAGTTAATATTAACCAGAACAAATTAACTTTAAAAAAAAAATATTTAATAACTTTACTGGATTATGATAATGCTAAAAAGTTACACAAAGCACTTCAGTATGCAGTTCTCTTTAAAATGCATGAAACACGTGAGAAATATAAAACTGCCTTAAAAAATTATTCCTGATATAGTCTTAGCTCAAAAATGGAGTATGGGATGATGTAAAATGTTTAAAAAGATCCCACTTTAAAGGATGCCTCAGTGCTGTCATTTACATGTTACTACTGACAGAATTTTGTTCTATAGTTGTGTTGTTAGCTGATGATCACTTATTTACCATTCTACTACATATACACATCGTTTTCATGTAAATATCTGCTATTACCGTAACTACAAATACTAAGTCTACTCTGGATTAATTCTAGATTCAACCTCTTTCTTTTCCAGACTTTTTTTTCCAGTTCTGTGTCAAATTCACTTTATGTAAATAAATTCATTGTACAAGATAATTATATATTTGTTTGAGCAGTTTTTAAGTCTATGAATCCGTCCAGCCGAAATCTTTTATGCAAATAAATGATATCTTAATAGTTAAGCATTAGGTATAAAAGTAAATCAGTGAGCCTTTAACACTAACAGGTCGAAACGAATCACACTCTTTATGTTTCTGCACCGTGGGGAGCGCAGATGCAGTCTTATTCGAGCAGAATAAGCTAACCAAGCAGAACGCTGACAAGAAGAAGTCGTTTTTCTCTTGTCTCAGTGGCGTTGCAAGACGTCACATCGTGATGCTGCGTTGAGCCGCCTAGTCGGCCGATGGCGCAACAGCGCTTCAGGTGATGGAAATATTATTTATTTGTATTCTGATGTGTGTGTCCCCTCCCGCTCCGGCCTTACGCCCTGTGTTGCCGGGTAGGCTCCGGTTCCCCGCAACCCCATATGGGACAGGCGGTTCAGAAAATGTGTGTGTGTGTGTGTGTGTGAAACATTTTTCTATATAAAATGAAGAAATCATTTAATAATATTTATTCTGTCGCAATGCTTGTGTTGCATCACATCCTGTTCTAGTTTCAAAATCACCAAGATGAATTTAAAAAAATCAGATACATGAAGTCCAACATCATAAGTTTGTTCTAATGTAAAGGGAAATTGAATTCAGATCTGAAGCAGAACCAAGTGAAAAAAGCAAAAACGGGTTCTGCATCTAAAAGGTAAATATTACCCGGAAAAGGATGGAAACAATTCAGCAGCGAACGACTCTTGTCTCTGCCATGTTCTCAGGCATGCCAAAGGTTGCGTTCTCCCCAGAATTAGATAGGTACAAACACATTGGACCCTTAATGCAGTAACCACCCTGGTAAACAAAACAGTTCTCACAAATATTGGCAGTGCATACAATCCAGCTACACCGGATTGACATTTTCCCATAACCTTTTTCTTAACTAAAAACAACACAGCCGAGATAACACAGGTCCCTGTGTTATCATCATGTCCTTGGATTTTTAACAGAATTCCCAATGTTGTTGTGAGGTACCCCCCCACACAAGTTACACTGGGACATGTATATAAAGAGAGGGATTTGAACTCAGAAAAAGGAACAAAACAGTTTCAGAATGAGGATCTGCGTAGTTGTGTTGTTGTGGTGCCTGGCTGTTGCACAGGGACAGGCAGAGGAAAAGGAGCATCTTCCCTGGACAGAGGTAAATAGTCGAGTGGACATCTGGGCTGAGCTGGCAGAGTTGAGAAAAACTGTGCTGGAGCTGACAGCCAGACTGGCTGTCACAATCGCAGAGTCAAAGGCTATGGAGGCCAGGCTGAAAGATGTGGAGAGACAGGTGGGAGATCTGAAACAGGACAACGCAGGTAATAAGCTCATGAGAACCGCAGCAGACGGCTGACGTGGGGTTTTTCTCTGTTGAAAGTGTCAGAAGTCTAAGTAGATGTGCGTCTAACTTCAGTGCAGGCGGTGGAGCTGAAGGCCATGGAAAGACGGGTTACAGCCAGTGAGAGTCTGGTGTTGGAGCTCAGGACAGAGAATACAGGTACATAACATATATTGACATATTAAAGTGTATAATTATAATATATTATTATATAACATACTGTACAATAACACGTCATCCATAAACACCACTTTATACTTTTATTTCTATGTATTCTCATACGCCATATCATGTTGCCATTTTATGTTGTTTTCGATAACTTTACACTTGACTGATGACTTTTGTTGCTTTGTTGATATTTTTTATCTCAACAAAAGGTAATGTAATGTTTATAGCATTTGTCTTCATCTTTGAAGATATAGTGTTGAAATGCTATGCTCTTGCTGTAGTAACCTTGAACAGGGTAATTACCCTAAAATGATTACCCCACTGCCTTGCAATGGGCTGGCGTCCCCTCCTCCTTTGGCCTTGCGCCCTGAGTTACCGCAACCCCACTTGAAAGAAGTGGTTGTTGCGGATGGATGGATGGATGGATGGATGGATGGATGGATGGATGGATGGATGATTACCCCACTGTGGAATTGTGTTACTGAAAAGTACCTTACTACACAAACTTCACGCTTCAGGTTGTCTTGCATAGATGTCGGCAAAATAAAAGTATGTAACCAAAACTGGACAAATTCCATGGATATACAAGAACATGAGGTTATAAGAGTAAAAACAGAGTAATAATTGTTACACGTTCTTGTGACATACCAATTTATACAATTCTGAAAGAACCGAAATCAGTGGCCTTTCTATCACCAGTATTTTTTCCATTAATACTGAGTTTACATTTATCTTCTCAGCTCAGAACATCATGCTGCAAAACATGGGCACCAGGCTGACAGCTGCTGAAAACCAGGTTGCAGAGCTTAAGAGTGAAAACACAGGTAGTGTAATGGAGTGGTGTCCAGAGCAAACAGCTGATCGCTGCTTTCCCTGCATTAGAGGGTAAGCAATCTTCACAATAAATGTGCTGTACAATTTTAGCCCAAGCAGGAAGGATAGATGCCATGGAAGCCCGACTGTTGGTCAATGAGAACCTGGTCACGGTGCTGAAGTCCACTGTGGAAGAACAGGGAGCCGTGCTGGAAGAGCTGAAAACAGAAAATGCAGGTGGGATGACGTGGAGAACTTAGCGCGTTGGGAATTCGGGAGGACTTAATTCCCGGCACCACCGAAAACCGCAGCAGCGCTTATGTGCAATTCAAGCATTATCACTGAAATGAAGTCTACCTATTTGCATAAACTAGCATTATGTTAGGCAAAAATTTAAAGCTATCCTCAAGCAAGGTATATGCCCTCAATTGCTCCAGTAAAATTACCCAGCTGTCTAAATCAATAAATAATTGTAAATAGTTTAACATTGTAAGTAGCTTTGGAGAAAACCATCAGCTAAATGAATGAACGTAATTCTTTAAGAATTGCTTTTATTACCTTTGAATTCCTTTGAAAAACATGAATAAATATATGGAGGAATCTATGTTTACGAAATAGAAAATTAACTAGTGAAAGGCCTATTCAAGATTTTTTTAAATTTTTCCCTAAATTCATGATACCAGAAACCAGTATTTGCACCAACGTATGGCCAAAAGTAAATTGCTAGTAATAATTCAATAGCTTAATACTTTAATAGTAATTCAGCAGTAAAGTCTCCATGGGTACAATGTCAAATATGTTTAAGCCACATTATACCATTCTATACCTCCTCCACCTACTGAATATCATTTTGCTGTATTTAGAGACACCCCTCTACTTACGTAAATTCAATTTACATAAATCCAGATTTACGTAAAAAAAAAATCAAGGCATACACATATAGCGCTTACGCAAAAGAAGTTTGTTAAGAGCAAGTCAATGTAGCCAGATAAGGCAGGAAGCTGTATCTTTCCAGTTCCCACGTGTTTTGAGCCATGAATGTATCTCCTCACCTTAGTGTAGTACTTTTTTCTCATAGTTTTTACCCATTTCATTATTCATAATGCCTGGTGCTATTCATGCATTTGATGGATTCACTTACTGCTGAATCTCTGTCCACATTTAAAAAGGGTCTTAAAACTCTTCCATACTCACTTTGACAATGATCTACCCAAATTCATGTAACTTGTAAATGTTCATGCACTATAACTTTGAGATCATGCCGGTTAAATAATGGATAAACCTTCAAGCAACTACTTCTGTAGTGTAAAGTAAATGTTATATATTATGTATATATAATGTATATGTGTTGTTGTTAGGGGAGGAGGGGAATGCGACATACATAAATTTTCACTTATGTAAGGGGTTGAAGAACGGTCTATGTGCATAAGTCGAAGGGTGTCTGTATTTGAAATTTTCCCACAAAATGATAAAATCTTCATTTTAAGTCTATGTTTAATTGTTTAAGATATGAGACAAGCCGTTATTTCTGACAAAAAAAAAAATCTTCATCAACGTGATTCAACGTAAAACTAAACGGCTCTGAAAAGAGTAGCTTCAATGTTACTAGTCAAATTTCCAAATATGTTACATTAATAAAGTAATGTTTTAGGTTGTGTCCAGAACATTACATTACTTTAATGAAGCAAAAAAAAAAAAAACAATCTTTTAATATGTTATGCCTAACTCTAGTTATTACAGAGTGCCTTATTCCACAGTATACTGCACGGTAAATATAAGTGTGAATTCTTGTGTGTCCACAGACAGACCCAAGGTAGCATTCTCAGCGGGAATGAATGAAGAAATTTATGTCGGACCTTTCAACACAGATACGACCCTCATCTACAGAACTGTCCACACAAACGTTGGCAGTGGGTACAACCCTAATACAGGTACTGAACAGCCACCCTGGTTTCTGTGCTACTGAAATCCACAAAATCCATGTTTTTGTGCCATTTTCCAGTTATATCAGTATTCTAGATTCAAATTCTGCATATTTCATGTGTACTCAGTATGACAGCAGTATGTGCCCTTAATGGCATACAAACAATAATCAAGACCAATTTCTACATTTAAAAAAAAAAAAAAATCTGTATTTTGTATTAAATGTGTGTTCTCTCGCCATACTTCTCCTGCAGGAATTTTTACAGCGCCAGTCAAGGGAGTGTACCAGTTCAGCTTTACCACACATGCCGGTGCCAATTTCTCAACGTTTGTGATCTTGGTTCACAACATTAACCATTTGTCTATGATAAGTGACTGGAAGGCTATGGATGGCTCAAACTCTGCAGCAAATTCAGCCATAGCACATCTTAATGTGGGGGACCAGGTTTATGTACAGCTATACAGGGGTACACACATCTGGAGTGGTCTTCACAGCTCGTTCAGCGGCATGCTTCTCTTCCCCTTGTAGTGGATTGTGTGGACTTTGAAAACTGCACTTCAGCAACTCAGTACATGGGAGGCAGCAGGGGGCGTAGTGCTTAGAGACGCCACCTTCACCTCAAAGGTCACAGGTGTGAATCCTTCTGTTGTACCCTTGAGAAAGGTATTTAACCTGAAAAAAATCCCAGCAGTTTAAATCGGTCAATAGTAGTAAGTTGCTTTGGAGAAAACAGTCAAATAAATAAGAAAAACATCTGTTCAACTGGATTTTTCCATTACACTGTTCAGTTCATTTATTGCTGACTCCAACAGTTTAATTTTACCCCAGTCTTCTGTATTAGCCCCAAAAATCTGAATAATTAGCTGGGAACCATATGCAAATGACATATGTGTTCTGTAGAAGTATCATATTAAAAGAAAACATGGTAAAGTTGCCTTCTTATACTTCTGTTGCCCCTTTTTCCCTATTATTTGTAGCAAATGAATATTTTGAATGTCTAACAAAGCACATATATGGTCTATTTAAAAAAAATTAAAAAAAAAAAAAAAAACTACTTTCCTGCAAGAGTACTCTAACTTTTGAGTAGTACTGTATACTGATTTAGATTTATGTGAAAACTGTAGCTCATCCTGTTGTATGCAGCTCCTAAATTTTGATGTTTTCCCAAAGTGTGTGTGTTTGCTCAATGAGTCATGAGATTTATACACTATAAATACTATGAAGAGTTTACAGAATAACTGAATCTTAAAAAATGGTGTTAAAAAAATGTCCCAAAAATAAAATATTCAGGGGGGAAAAGTAAATAGTGTATTAAAGTAAGAGCAATAATTTGCATTTGAACTCAAAATCCTTGAGTTGTTTGTCCTAAACCTAATGCTAATATTTGACTTCAATCTTATCTATCACTTGTTACCCCTGTTCCTGGCCTGGGGTCCAAACAGATCTACAGCGTTTCCTTTGTTGGAACAAATCCTGTGGACTTTGTTCAGAGTTTTTCTAGTGCTGGTCTTACAGCGAATGGACATTGAGGTGGTCTTGTATAAAAGACACCGAAGCTCTGAAAATCCGCAGATCGTCCAGGGAGGAGCATCAGGCTGAAGAATGAGACTCACTGTAGTTGTGATACTGTGCTGTCTGGCCGGGGCAAAAGGACAGTATAGCGGAGGGTTTGCTGTGAACGGTAAAACTCCAACCTTTCACAGTGACGGTAAAAAGGCAGAAGGACAGAGCTGTGAGCCCAACATGTTCACAGTCCAGAGAGAGTTAGGAGCCATGGGGGAGAAACTGAAAGCCATGGAATCCAGACTGGAGACATGTGAGAGCCTGATGGAGCTGAAGTCTACAGTAACATCACTGAAAGCCATGATGGACGATTTCAAGAAGGAGCAGGAAGGTAATAAATGGAAGGGTTAAAGTGATGGGAAGAGATGGTCATTTCAGCATTTCTGTTTATTTTTCGATATGTAATAGAAGACAGTCATACATCAAGGCTTTCACAAATCTGTAGTAACCCTGAGAAAGGTAGTTACACTAAAATTGCTCCAGTAAAATCACAAAGCTGTATAAATAAGGTAAATAATTAGTAACTTAAAATTGTAAGTCACTTTGGAGAAAAGTGGACTTTTTTCTGTTTGTAATGCTGATCTTTAACGAAATATTTACTTTTATTGATGAAGCCCACACTCTTCTCCAAAGCAATGATCAATCCCAAATAAATAGGAGGACGTTCCAAAAGACTCTTGCGTCCACGGTGGGTGTCCACTTTGTTCTTTTTTTTGGTTTTCCCCTCCCTCTAACTTGGATTAGAGTCACAACTGTCCAGCAACATCAGTCAAAGAGACATGGACATGATTTGCTGGACCAGGAAAGGCAGGACATCCCAAACACTGAAAGGACACTTCCTGGAGGCCATTGAAGAACTTGCTTGAGGATTAACAAACTGTTCTAGTGTGATTTTCATAGGGCTCATGGTCTTCCTATTTAATTTCTTGCTGATATTTTGATTTTTTTTTCTTTAATATTTTTGCTTCTTTCTTTGTATCACCTTTATACTGATTGTACACTTGGTTGGTGGTTTGTTTTTCTTTCTTTAGATAGTGTAAAAGTAGTGTAGTTAGGAAGGTGGTAGAAGACTTAGTTTTGGGTTTTGACCCCTTTATGTTCCCGGGTTCGAGTTACAAAGTACCTTGTCTACAAGAGTTAGAGTTAGTTAGGCTTTTTCTTTGTTTTTATGATTACCCTTCGCATTCTGTCTACTTCTGTAAGGTTTGCTTGTTGGCTCTGCATTTTTGTGCACTTTATCTTCCTTTTCACCACAACATTAAACACACTCCTGTTTGTACTCACTATTTGCTGTCTTGTCAATTAATAACTCATAATTTGATACAGACAGCTTTATATTACACCTCTCTACACCCCTAGATCTCCTTGGAGTCGTAACAAAGACAAAGCACTTTTGATGTCATCATAGGGATATTAACACACAACTTGTGTGTTTGAGAGCATCATTTGCAGTGACACATCACTGTACAAGTAGCCTGGAGTAATATGAGTCAAATAGAAAATATAGTGCATAAAGGATCATTTCAGATGGTACACACACACACACACACACACACACACACACACACACTGACTGAAACTGCTTGTCCCAAGCAGGGTCAAGGTGAGCCAGAGCCAAACCTGCCAACACAAGGTGCATGGCTGGAGGGGAGGGGAGACACCCAGGACAGGACGCCAGTCCATTGCAAGGCACCCCAAGTGGGACTCGAACCCTAGACCCACCCCAGAGCAGGCATAGGCCAAACTCGCTCCATCACCTCACCCCTCCTAGATGATACTGTAAAGATTTATTTATTATTATTTCTTTGCCTTATGCCTGTGTTTAAGCACTCTGCGTCACCGCGTGGGAAGAGTGCTCTATAAAAATAAATTGAATTGAATTGAACTGAATTGAATTTAGTTGATAAATAAGAAGAGCAACAGACCAGGAAAACCTCAGTTTTGACACTCATTAAATGATGGGAGAAAAGGTTAATCGTATTTTATAAAATTTGATTTTTGTGTTTGGCAGGTATGTTTTATTATTTAACAAACGGCATAATGAGGTGGACTCAGGTGTGGTGTTTTTTCTGCAGTACAGCGATGGAGAACAGGAACAAACTCTAAAACTCTCACTGACTGAGGGTGAGGATTCTGGGAAGACGGGAATTAAACAGCAAAGAAATCCCATCTTATTCAAACCTGTCACATATGTACTGGGAGCGTTCCAGTACCGTGGTGTGGGTGCAACCTGATGGGTAGCTCACACTTGAAGATGTGACTCGGGAATTTTTAAGAAATCACAGTGACCTCTCTTCTGTCAAACATGTTTGGGAAACCGATTTTCCTGTGTTCGCAGGCAGACCAAAGGTGGCGTTCTCAGCAGGATTAGGAGGGAGTGGACATACTGGACCCTATAATACAGACATCACTCTGGCCTACAAAACAGTTTTCACCAACATCGGCAGTGCTTACAACCCAGCTACAGGTGATACAGACAGGAACAGGTTTATTTATTTATTTTTTTAATTGCAGCAACACTTTGACACAGTGACATACCGAGTATGGTGACAACAGAGTAAAACTGGAATGGCAAGTATAAATCAAGGAAAGTAAATTACAATGTTTCTCAGTAGTGATCAGCTGGAATTGTCCAAGTCTGTTGTCAGAAAACCCATCAGCTGAACTTGTGAATTTCCATCCATCCAATTTCAGTAATCTCTTTTCCTAAGCAGGGTCATGGTGAGCCAGAGCCTATCCTGGAAGCACTAGGCCCAAAGCTAAGGAGTGTACACCCTGGATGGGATGGCAGTCCATGGCATATGTTGTCATTCAAACCAAATTTTATCAGACAAAGAAAATTCCTCACTAACACCCTCCATATATAAAAAGAAATAAAAGCATAGACTAGAGCAAAAAAATACTAAGTAATTAAGAATGAGTGAATGAATGAATGAATGAATGAATGAATGAATGGTGGCACAACACTGAAAGATTTCAATGAAATTATGAGCAGACTGCATTTTTATTTATTATAATATTTCAACATATTCAAATTATCCAGCCTATGATTACATCAACAGCCCAAATGTTAATTTTAGCTGGAAATTATTTTACGTTACAACAGTTACCCAAGCAGAGTCTGTTGTTTTAATCCTTACAGTGGTACAACAATCAGCATACTCCAGTTGCTGTACACTCCAGCTACAGGTACTTTTACCACACCAGCAGAAGACCCTTTGATCGAAAGTACACGAATGTCTGTATTGCTGCCAGTGAAGGCAAGTTAGGGCCAGCAGGTGGTGTGGTGGTTACAGCTGCTATCATGCACTGGAAGGACACAGGTTTAAATCCCACCTCCTGCTGTAGTACCCTTGAGCAAGGTACTTACCCTGAATTGCTCAAATGAAAATTACCCCGCTGACTAAATGGGTAAAACGCTGTAAGTGACAACACTATGAGCTGCTTGAAGAAAAATATCAGATGAATAAATGTGAATTGTGTTTTAGGGTTCTAGAGTGTCAAGTCATGGGGCAGCTAGTAGTGTAGTGGGTATAGCTGCTCCTTTTGGACCCGAAGGTTGCAGGTTTGAATCACCCCTCCAGCTGTAGTACCATTGAACAAGGCACTTACCCTAAATTGTTGAAATTGAATTACACAGCTATATAAATGGGTAAAGAATTGTAAGCTGCTTTGGAGAAAGTAATCTGTATGTTTATACTATTCTTTGATTGTTTCTCCATATCTGTGATGCAGGTATCTTCACCGCACCAGTCAGAGGAGTCTACCACTTCAGCTATTACTGTCACGGTGGAAGTACAAGTGAAATGAGTGTCAACATTTATAAGAATGAGCAACAGATGGCTATGGCCTACGAAGGCAAGTCCACCGATAACAGTGACAACACGTCCAACGCAGTCAACCTGCAGCTGGAAGTGGGGGACCAGGTGTACTTACGCCTTTTGGCTAATACCCATGTCTGGGATAACTCTAAGGGCATCAGTACCTTCAATGGGATGCTGCTCTTCCCTTTGTACAATTCTGTAACTCAACAATCTTAAAAGGCATTTTAATCTAATGACATGTCAAGTAATCTGTTGGTATGGCTCTTTAAATGAAAAGCAAGTGATGATTTTCTCAGCAATAGTATTTAATAATTTTGGAACAGAACTATAGTTTAATTTTCAGACATACGTTGCTTTCAGGCGCCACCAAAAGTTGTACAATTGACTTGGAGCTCCTGGGTTTTGCATTCGGACGTGCGTTTGATTCAGATGAGTCTTTGCAGCACCTGAATGCCTTCACTTCTGTTCATGTGGGCTTCCTCTGGCTCCTCTGGTTGCTCTGGATTCCTCCCACAGTCCAAACACATGAAGTGACTGCTTTGAATTGGCCGTGCTGTGTGTGTGTGCGTGTGTGTGTGTGTGTGTGTGTGTGTGTGTGTGTGTGTGTGTGTGTGTGTGTGTGTGTGTGTGTGTGTGTACTAGCATCTTGGGTGTACCCTGCCTCACACCCTATGCTTCCAGGATAGGCTCCAGGACTACCACAACCCTGCACTGATCAAGTGGTTATTTATAAGAGATAGATTAATATACATCAGTCTGTAAAATAGTTTCCTTGTTACCTTCCTACCATCTTGCTGACTATTAGACCATTAAGATTATTTGTCTTATAAATTTTGTGAAGTTAAAAATTAGGTGTAATGATGGAAAACCCAAGAAATAACAGGTCCTCCAGGGTGACTAATGGATAAAGGTGGAAAAGATTCAAACACATATTCCCTCCACTTGCATGTAAACTGGACTCGAAGACCACAAAAAGAAGGGAGATGTGTTACAAGAAATGATAAGAAATACCCTAGTAATACCCCGGTACAGTGCTGACCCTGTATGTTGACACAGTGTCAGAACTGGCTTTCTCAGCTCTAGACATATGCCATCAAGGACCCTGCAACAGTGCCACCACCTGGTCCATCAAAGAATGTCCAGTAACACCACTAATGCTTGAAGTCTCCTACAGGTACTGTCTAGACCCAGTGACACAGGCAGGACACACACCCAGGTACAGGTGCTTTTGAAGTCCCAAAATGTGATGCTTTTACTAGTACAGAAAAGGTACAAAATGTGAAATATTCAGTACATGTGAAAAGCTTCACAGCCACCAGGGGGCGCTACCACACTACCTCCGGAAGCTTGAGGACACTGGTGGAGTGGACTGTGGAAAGGAGAGAGGGAAAGATGGCAGTGGGGGGGGGCAGCTAAAGCGGACATGGGTGTGGCCAAAATATAAAAAGCCATTGAGAGCATTTTGGCACTGAAATAAAGTCAACGGCGAGTGCGTAGGTACTGAGAGATGGTGATGCAGAGCGGTGTAAAAAAAAAGGAGCGGGAACTGTTGGGCCTGCAGTCAGGAAGAGGGAAGCAGGCGGGCAGGAGGAAAGAACAGCACATTGTTTGAAGAAGGTTACACACATATACCTTTAGGTTCACTTTGGTTTCACCGTGTTCCATCCGCTCTACTGGAAATAGCGATCGGCTGATTACGGCTCAGTCGCACACAGGAAAGTGCCTTAAAACCCTTGTGCCGCCAGTGACTTTGCCCCAGTTGGTGTTGGGTGTGAAATTATTTTGATTTATTCCTGAAACAGTTTTCATGTTTAGATACAGAATGTTTTTAATCTCCTTTTTAAATCTCATCATTTTTATTAAAATTGTTTTTATTTTTTTCATCAATTTCTTATACAAAACACCCGATGTCCCCAGTCATTAATTTCCACTGTGATTTCCATGTCTGTGTTTGCCGAAAACTTTGCTGTAACTACTATTAGTATGGCCAGCAGGTGGCATTGTAGTTAAAGTCCTGGCCTTGCAGCTAAAGGGCCCATAGTTAAATTCCTATTCCTGATGTAGTACCCTCAGTAAAGGCACTAACCCTAAATCAGTACAATAAGAATAAAGAATTCTGAAATGAGAATTAAGAAGTTAAATCTCTGTAAGTCAATAAAAATATTATCCAAGTATTTGTACTTCTTCCTTTGGCTTTTCTCCAAAATGACTTACAGCTTCAAGATACCTGCAGAGGTCTACCCTTTAAGACACCTGAGTAAATGTGATAGGGCAATTTTGAGGTAAATATTTCACCCACAGAAACTACAGCAGGAGGTGACATTGGAACCCGGGTCGCTCCGGTGTAACACAGCAGCTCTAACCACTACGCCACCTACTGTCCTGGTTCGGTGTAGCATCCTAAATACAGTCATGTGCTGCTTAATGACATTTCACTTAACAACTAACTACATATACAACAGGGGAGTGCGGTGGCACAGTGGCTTTGGCCAGGTCTTGCACTCTGGTGGGTCTGGGGTTTGAGTCCTGCTTGGAGTGCCTTGTGATGGACTAGCGTCCTGTCCTGGGTGTGTCGCCTCCCCCTCCAGCCTTACTCCCCGTGTTGCTGGTTTAGGCTCCGGCTTGCCGTGACCCCACTCGGAACAAGCAGCATCAGCCAGGGTGTGTGTACATATACAACAGTGGTCCCATAAGATTCTAATGGAGCTGAAAAATTCTTATTGACCAGCAACATCATAGCCGTCGTTACGAAACGTGTTACTCATGTGTTCGTAGTGGTGCTACTGTAAACAAACCTACTGTGCTGCCAGTTGTATAAAAGTATAGCACATACAATTATGTACAGTACATAATATTTGATAATGATAATAAACACCTATGTTACTGGTTTATGTATTTACTGTACTGTACTTTTCTTGTTATTTTAGAGTGTACTCTTTCTACTTATTAAAAAAAGTTTACTGTAAAACAGTATGTTGTGTTACGCCGGCAGCAGTGTCATAAATTCCATGTTTACCACGTCTCTTGACTGCATTGAGGCCATACCATCTAGGCTTGTATAAGTACATTCTATGATCCAGGCTGTACCATGCAGGTTTGTATAAGTACACTCTATGATCGAGGCTATACCATTTAGGTTTGTATAAGTACACTCTATGATCGAGGCTATACCACCTAGGTTTGTCTAAGTGTGCTCTATGATGTTTGCACAGCAACAAAATCGCCTAACGACGCATTTCTCAGAACGTAACCCATACCTGTACTGTAAGCTGCCTTGGATATAGGCCTCAGCTACATCTACATTTACTTTTCCACAGAGCGACTCATGATGTTAAGCTACTTAGTTGTTTACCCAGTTGGGTCATTTTACTGGAGCACTTTTTAGTACTTTGCTCAAGGGAAATACAGCTGGAGTGAGGATTTGAACCTGCGACCTTTTGGATCCAAAGGAAGCAGCTCTAACCACTAACACTGCCAGTTTCCCCCAAAAATTAATGAATGCAAACACAGCTGCTGAGATATTGCTCCCAGAAACCACTTTTTATCAGCACATCTGCAGCCACAATCTTCTATTTTTAGGCTCGTGTCCCGTATTGGTACCACTGTTTACCACCCTTTACCCCTTCTGGATGTGAAAAGAACAAACCGAGCAGATACTCATATAATAAGCACAAATACACTAGTAAATGCGGTACAGATGACGTAAGTACTGCCTGAGACGTGTGAAAGTGATATTTTGTAACCAGGAGAGAGTTCGCGAGGGCTGCTGCCGCCGCGCGCGCTCCATTGTGGATTCATCTCTTGTCCCGCTAGAGGAAAAGTAGGAAAAAGTTAGTGCCGCGCGCCTCCGCGCAGGAAAGACACAGGGAGGGGTGCGCGCCTGGCTGCGCGCGGGCGACAGGGGGGGCCGGCGGGTGGGGGGAGGACACTAGGGTCCCGCGCGGACACGAGCGCACTCCGTACTCGCCTGCAGACGCGAGAATATAACATTTTTACGCGTAACCTTGCTGGAAGGGAAGAGGGAGCGCGAGCGAGCGCGTGGCGGGCAGCGCCGGGGGAGCGCGAGGCGCGGGCGCGTGTAGCGGGACGGACGGGTTACAATGTAGACGGAGCGGCGGACGCAGCACTTATGGTGAGTACCGCGCGTCTCTGCGAGCAGCGCTACCAGCGCGGTCCCGGTACCGGTACCAGCACCAGTACCAGCACCAGTACCAGTACCAGTCACGGTACCGGCGGCGACACGGAAAAGGGCGCTCGGGGCGAACAAAAGGCTAAACTAAGTTTATCAGTCGAAAGAGTTTCTCACCTCGTCGCGCCGCCGTCCGTTACGAAAACTGACCACATGATGATGATGATGATTCCGCACGATGCACGTTTTCGAATGGAAGTGTTTCGTACTCAGGTTCGTTCTTCTAAAAAGAAATTATTAATAACAAAAATTATGATGTGTGGGAAATGTACCCTCCCCCCCAACGCGTGCGTTATGGCACCAACTGATATTATAACCGTTATAATAACCGATATAATAATAACCGTTGTCATCCATGAGTTCTACTATTGATGTGAAGGAAAACAAATATATTTTTTCCACTGAAGAATTAATATTTAACAAAAATAAATGCTTACCTTGCTTGTATATATAATTGGGAACTGAAGTGAGCTCACATCATCTTCTATGTAAAATAATATGTATTGCAATATGTACATGTAAAATGTAACCGTCTATGCTGAGGTCATATATTAGAGCTTCCTTATGTAAAAACTGCAGTCTAGCTTTCTGTACACAGCTCCTGGAGTAAAAACTTAATAACTAACTGAAATAATAACTAGTCCCGCTGTGGTACCCCTCAGCAAGGTAGGCCTACTCACCCTAAAACTGATCTAGTAAAAATTACCCCACTGAATAAAGAGTAAAAACTTCTGGGTAGTTTGGAAGTTATTTTAGAGAGAAAAAAAAATAACTAAATGAATAGATACAAATGTTTGGCTTCTTGGGTTAAGTCTCTTCGCTTGGCTGTACAGCAGCTGTGTGTGCCTGTGTGTTCACTTGTGTGTCTCCATCCTTCACAGTTTGTCTTTCTTGTCCTAACCACTTAGCCTGGATTAACAGCATGCGGGATCCAGACTCGCCATGTCAGCTTCATGTGGCACAAGTAGAGGTATTGGAGTTGAGGAATTCGAAAAACCAAGAGTCCTTCTGTGCCCGTGTGGACTATCAACGTCCAGCTCATCTGGGTGTCCCGTCTCGGCAGCGCTGCGTGGGCACTGGGAGCTGCGATGAAGAGAGAGAAAGAGAGAGGGGGGGGGGGGAGCGAGGAGATCCCCTCCATGCTGTTGGCGTGCAGGACAGGGTGGAGCTGTTTGGCAATAGCTTGGGGAGGGAGCAGGAGCGAAGCGGGGGGAGGGAAGCCAGTTTATTCTGGGAGCCATGGAGAGCGACGGCGGTTTGGGTGATGCTGTATTTTCCAGACTGGGCCCAAAAGGCAGTGAGAATAAGAAAGAAGGAGAGTGGAGGTGCATGGAGGCTTCTGAAGTTTAGAGGACTCAATGAAGTAGGAGTTCACACAGACAAAGAGCGGGTTTAAATAAGGAGTAAATGAGCTCAAAATAATAATGTGGAAGACATTAAATAGAGCTGGAGAAAAAAAAAAGTGGAAACAAGTTCAAAGGGAATATCGTGGTTCCAGTTGAACCCGCGGATAAAATTTGGGTCTGTTATTGCAAAAGTGTGAGTGGAGCTTGGAAGAGGAGAGATAGAGAAAGATATGTGTGTTGCAATTAAATTATGCTGTAATATACAGCCTGTATGCTATTCCAGAAATATTATAGCATGGGCTCCTCCACCATGAATTCTGCCGGAGCTATCACCCTCACATGTTGAAGACCCTCAAATGCACACGGGCAGAATTAAATACACACACGTGCAGTCGCACACCACGATACGGTTGCAGAAGCGTGCACACACAAACAGATACACAAACACGCGCTACCGCAACACAGATGTGCTCCTGAAACGCTGGCAGCTCGTGACCATTTCCATTCAGCTGGGTAAAGTTTGTGGGCTGGGCAGTGAGTTCCAAGCGCTGGTTCATTCGAAGCAGACATAGATACGGTATATTCGGGTTCTCGTAAAACAGAAGCGGCCCTGCCTCGCCACTCGCCTCCTGCTGCTCGCACGTTACGGAACATTTTGGAGGGAGCAGCGAGTGTGTGAGAGGCTTTTTCCACCGCTGCGTTTGCCTTCGTGCCCAAGTGTGTATGCCCCGCTCTTGATGAGGAAAGATGAATGTCCCGGAACTGTACTCTTGCCCTGGGGAAAGGGGGTGATGGATGGACCTGGACGAGCAGATGAGGTGGTTCTCCAGATGCTCTGTCGACACAACAGGGCAAAAGGAGCAGCTTCCCGACACAGTGCAGGTTGTGTGCTGGGCTGTGAAGTCGGTACCCAAAACCTTCGACTCCGACTCCAGTAACCCGATAATTGCTTCCGACTCCGACTCCGAGTCCACAGCACTGCCCAAAAGTTGCACGCTATTTTTGGGGTTGATTTATCCAGGGAATGTAGGCCTAAACCTATATTACACCTCTAATTTTTGGGGGTCGACTTATACCCTCGGAATATAGGGTACATTTAGTCGGAGTCGGTACGTTTTTACCGACTTCAACTCCAGTAATCCAATAATTGCTTCCGACTCCACAACTCCGACACCGACTCCACAGCACTGGTTGTCTGTCCGTGTAAGCAAGCGGGCTAGGTGCTCAAAGGCCCTCTTTATGTGACGCCTCTGGGCCACATCTGGTTTCGATCACAATTTTTCCCAATTCTTTCCCATCGCTCTCTCATGTTCGCCCTCGCTCCCGCTCGCTCCTTCTCTCCGCTGTTTTCCTTCCGCCCACTATCCCTCTCTCTCTGTCGACCCCTGCCAAATATTTAGCCCGAGGACTTCTTCGCCCTCTTCCGCCCTGAGCCGTGTGTCACAGACAGAGAGAAAGGCAGGAAGCTGAGCGGAAGAATGACTCGATTCCAGATGCTACTAGATCAGCGCGGCGGTGTTAGCTTTGTAGCTGTACAAAACAACAACAACGCTAATGGCTAACGCTAATAACTAGCGTTAATGGTTGACGCCAGTAGCAGGGGCTTCGTTGTAGAACGGTACAGGACGGAAACACGGCTATCATCCCATAATCATTGTATAAAGGCAGATGCTGCTCCAAGAGCGAAGGCCATGTGGTAGAACAGCGCACAACATTGGCACGCTACCACATTAGCATTAGGCTCAGCATCCATGTTAGTCCCATTGTTGCAAAGCACTGTGACACTGACGCTGAGCAGTCTTGCATGTAAAGTAGCAACCGTAATAAACACGGTAGCGTCTCTAACTAAAAAGGGGAAGCTCTTAAGGATGGTATCCATGACGTTGAGCTGACACTCCAAAATTAGCACCGTTTTTTTTTCCCCTCAAGCACCCTCATGGTGGAGATGTTGTTAAGTGCCCTTGAGTCCATGTTGATTCCTGGCGACCATGTATAAAGAGTCCCTCCAGAAACTTCTGTCCTCCACTTGCATCCCTGGGGTTTAAAGGGGTGTGTCAGTTGTCTCCGTGACTCAGTCCATCCATCTGGAAGCTCGTCATCCTCCTCTTCTTTTTCCTTCAACTTACCCAAGAGGGTTAGATTTTGCATAAGCTACGCTAAGTACAATAACTTCAGTCTCAGCATAATATCATACTGGAGTAGATGAATAGGCACATTAAGAAAAAAACAGTCCATCAAACATCAATGAAGCAAAAGTATTGGTAATATTCAATAGACTGACTCTCGCGTGCAAAATATTATTACCCACTTGGCCAAGTCAAGGTCGTGATAGGCCTGGAGCCTATCCTGGAAGCACGGGGCGGTAGGCTAGACACCCCGGACAGAATACCAGTCCATCACTGGGTGCATTAAATATAATCCTCTAGTTTGGGAGGAAAAGTGAACAAGGTCATGGGGAATTCTGTGAATCCAGTTGAACCTGTGTCTAAATTTTGGATTTTTTAAGCGCAATCCAGGAAGAAGGCAGACTGAGAAAGGGGGCCACTGTATGCTATAACATGGCCAGAACCTTCATAGAATGTGTTGCTTCACAATGATTGCTGAGATATTACCCAAAGTGCATTGCAAAATCAGTTTTTTTCTTTCAGAAGATGAGGAAACACAGATCAGGGCTACAGTATACCACGTTGTCGCCAAGGTATCTTCAGCAGTATCACTCGGCAGCGTGGTGTGCAAATGCATTAAGTTTTCTGTAAGGCCGACGATTGTCAGTTTCTCGTGGTGGACTTTTGGTCGTAAATTCTGGTTTCCACTGTGTATTTGTTTCTCGAAAAACGAATCAGGAAAAAAAAAACGTGGTGGAGCCATGAATTCAAACTGCATGTGATGCATCTGTAAATTGCTTTTCTGGGCTCCTCTGGAAGCTGGACACTGGGAGGTTCCACGCCTCACGTCTTGGCAGCTTTGCTCTTGGCAGTCCTAGAGAAGCTGAAAACTTGCAATGTTGGGAGACGTTTGGACTTTGGATGACTGTTTCGGCAGCAGGATCACACCCCTTGACTAAGTGTGCTGTTCAGGGTTGGTCATTGGTCGGGTCCTGTGCCTTGGATTCGGGCGCTCAGTGTCATTACTTTGAGGACCGGGGCAGTTCTGGAAGTGACCTTTTCTGTCTGTCATGGCCATGAAGTTGTGAGAACAGTCCCAGAAACCAGTAGCAGACTAGTAGAATATGGTAAGTCCTGGCCGAGCGAGTGGACGAGAACTTGGTTCAGAACCCTGAAAAATTCCCCACTGGGGGCAGACCCAGGACTAAAACCCACGCCAGCTGTTCATATGTTTTATAATTATATATAATAATTATGATTATTGTTTTAATTATTATTTCATTCATATTTTGATTTTTAATCCCATCTACTCTTCCACAGTTTGTGATAGCGTATTTTTTAAGTTCATTATAGCCAAAAATGTTGACATTTACTGGAGGGTTTTTTCCAAACTGACTTACGCTGTTGAGCTGTTTACAGTTATTTAACCATTCATATAGGTGGGTAATTTTACTGGAGCAATTTAGGGTAAGTACCTTGCTCAAGGGTGCTGCAGCAGGAAGCGGGATTTGAACTTGCAATCTTCGGATCTTCTCCGTGCAAAATATAATTCTTAACATTTCACCTGACAAATGAGGTCTGTAATTAGTTAAGAAATTCATGTTCATTGGTTTTATTGGTTTAATAAATTTAGATATACATAATATATTTAATTTGTAAGACATTTATTTAATTTTGTGTTTACTCTCTTTGATGCTGTGTGTGCCATAATTTAATACAACCAGTAGTCATGCCTAAATATTTAATTCCCCTGTGGAGCAGAGATTTATTTGCCAGTTTTTAGACCAGTCCTGGACTCTGATCAAATGACACCAGACTATTCTAGTTATGCGTCTGACTGCCTGATTCTACCCAAAGCCTTGTACCCTGGCCACAGCAACCGTTTGGCCCTGAGTTTTTTTTTAGTGGTTTCAGCACGATAGTGGAATTTTCGTGTGGTAGAAGTCTTGTTATATATTTGTTTGTTTGTTTGTGTATTTATCTATTTATTTGTTTGCATTTATCTATCTATATACAGTATATATATATATGTATATGTTTGGTCATACTGTTTTCTGACCTTGTACAAAGCAAGATCCAGCTTAGATTCGAAGGATGCTGTTTCCCACATGTTCTTTCTCTATGGTTTTAACTTTCGTAAAAAGGTTTTTTTTTTTTTTTTTTTTTTTTTTAAGAAACCCAAATTAAAATGTCTCTCATTTCACTGACTGCAGTTCCCCTTTTCTGTGTTTCAATAAATCCCTTTAATAGAGATTTGACATAGATCCTGTTTGGAAGGTTAGCAATGGTAGAGAAGATTGGTGGTGTTCGTAGCTCAGGTTGTCGATTCGGATGTTCAGGTTTTCGCCGAGCACCTGAACATCTGAACTATTCGTAAGGGTTTGTAAACCAAAGTCTTAGATAAGCCCAATATTATATATGTTTATCTTTTTATCCCTTATTTTTCTTTATTTTAATTTTAAAATGTTGTAATCCAGCTGTTGTGTGACAGCAATCAAAATTATTAATGCGTAAAAGTGAGAAGAAGCTCATGATGGAAAACTGGACGTAGACTTTAGAGTTCTGGAGTCTCTTGTAGCAGCAGACATCAGGTTTGTAACTGTCCTCTTTTCGGGTTGTGTCACCGCTCGCTTTTTAGTGACTCTCTTGTGATATTTATGTTTCGTCTCTTCTAGCAATTCTCTCTTCCCCAGTCGCTTATTCTTGGGGGGACTTCCTCTTTTCTTCCTTCTCCACTGGTCTTTGTGTCCTTCTCTCTTTCTCTTTTCCGCCTTCCTGCATGATCCTCACCCGGTTCCACTTCCCTCTCTCTCTCTCTCTCTCTCTCTCTCTCTCTCTCTCTCTCTCTCTCTCTCTCTGTCTCTCCCCCTCCCTCCCTCCCTCCCTCCCTCTCCCCACTCTCTCAGTCTGTTTCTACCCTGGCCTGTCCTGCTTTGCCGCCCCCCAGTTTCCCCAAACTGCACCGTGTCGCTCCAGTTCTGGGACTCTGAGAAAGCCGCACAATATGTTTCTTATGAGAGCACTTTTCCCATAATTATTGTCAGATGATGTTGCAAGGGAGAGCGAAAGTGAAAAGGAGACACAGAGGGAGAAAGAGGGGCGGGGGGGGGGGGGGGGGGGGGGTGAGTAGAAGGTTGCTATGGGCGACAGGGCCTGTAGAAAAACAAACAGCGAGCATTCTGTGTGAGGGGTATTAACTCCTCGCCCCGCTGCCTGCTGTATCCAGGCGTGAGGTTACGGGGTCGGCGTGGGAGACTCTGCTTTACTGTGTTTACTCAATGATGGTGCCTTCTCAGCGCTTTGGGTCACTCCGATTCTGCGCCAGCGTATACATGACACAGGAAGTTCTGTGTTTAGATGTGCCTGTGTGTTGATATATACTGTACGAGAGACAGGAAGAGAAATGGAACCTTTCAAAACCGTCTAACATTTCCGAATTAACTTGCGGTATAAATATTATATGCCTCCCCCAGAAAAGAATCTGAACTGATTTACATTTATCTGATGCTTTTATCCAAAGCAACTGTAATTATTTACCAGTTTATACAGCTGGGTTATCTTACTGGAGTAACCCGGGGTAGGTACTTTGCTCAAGCGTACTACAACTGGAAGTGGGATTCAAACCTTCAACCTTTGGGTGCGAATGGAACAGCTTATACCACTGCTGTACCAGCTCTAGCCCCTGCTCAGCTGTGTGTATTCAGGTGAGACAGCTTCTTACAGCAATATTAATCACCGTCCCGTGAAAGTGTGTGTTACGTATTAACACGTGTCCAGTGCGCTGTTCATACTCTATGTACATTGTGGTGCAGTTACTGTGTACCGCATGTACTGTACCACCCTGTTACTGCAGCGCCGGTGTACTGCCCACCCTCACTTTATACATATAAGACACTGCCTCTTACTTATGAATATATCTAAGGATTTTTCATTTTATATTTTTATTTTGTAAGTTTTTTTTTTTTACTTTCCTTGGGCTCCCAATGGAGGGGGCATGCGGTGGTGCAGTGGGTTGGACCGGGTCCTGCTCTCCGGTGGGTCTGGGGTGCGAGTCCCGCTTGGGGTGCCTTGTGATGGACTGGCGTCCCGCCCTGGGTGTGTCCCCCTCCCCCTCCAGCCTTACGTCCTGTGTTGCCGGGTTAGGCTCTGGCTCCCTGCGACGCTGTACAAGACAAGTGGTTTCAGACGATGTGTGTGGGCTCCCAATGCAACTGAAATAAACACAGTTAAGGCTTTGGACTCAAATAAAACAGGGAACTGTGTACAAGAGCACAATGCAGCATTTTAATTTTACACACATATATTTAGCTGATGCTTTTCTTGAAAGCAGCTTAGGATTGTTTATTCATTCATACAGTTGGGGAATTTTGCTGAAGCAATTTGCGGCAAGTACCTTGGCCAGTGGTACTACAGCTGGAGATGGGGTGTGAACCTATAACCTTTGGGTGCAAAGGCAGCAGCTCTAATCGCTACACTACCTGATTGTCACCTATTAAGGGTGGAAACTGTACTCTGACCTCTATGAAATGCTGATGTTTCCCTGGTATCTAGTCAGTTCACATATGCTGCACTATTACATTGGACCAATATCATTATTAATATGCTGTCTTTGCTAATATACTGCATTACATTGTTAATATACTGTGTTTTCTTACAATAATCATAGTAATCCTCTGTCACAGGGCTCGGAGGCAGTGGAGGACTGTGTCCAGGGGGCGCTTTCCTCCCTCTACCCCCCATTTGAAAGTACAGCCCCCCCACTCCTGTCCCAGGTGCAGTATATCACCCCTTCCCTGGTCTTTATCATAAATAATGAATCAGTTTAAAAAATAATAACAATAATTGGTGTCCTGTTTTCAACAACTCTACCTCTGTTGTCATGTTTCCATCTTCTGCATGTGTAAAATACTGCAGACACATGTGTCTGGAAGTTTGTTAAAGCGCGCACGCATGTGTGTGTGTGTGTGTATGTGTGTGTGTAGGTGTTCTCCGTGCTGGAGTCAACCTATCAGCATGACAGCTTGCGATACCTCCTGGACTACTTCATCCCAGCCAAGCACCTACTACACAGGCTACAGCAGCACGCGTGTGTGAGTACTGCAGGTCCAGCCATTGTGGACGCACACACCCGCACACACCGTACCTACACATGTGCTCCAGCTCACAGACACAGCCTCCGTTCACAAGTGTCCAGTGGAACAACGGAACATCTTAGACAGCAGCACCAAAGCAAACGCAACACGTTTACACACAGACACACACACACACACATCACACACATCACACACTCCCACGTTTCCAGACGCACACAGAGACCAAAGCACGTTTACACACCCCAACCACGACTCCGTTTTCCACAGCAGCACACGCACAAACGGGTGAATTAATACGGTCACACGTGCGCAGACACACACATTCCCACACTTCCACGGCTGCCTGCTGCGGCGACTACAGGAGGACCGTGAGTCATCAGCATAACTCTTTCCACATGTGTGTTCCAGACAACAGGAGAAAGGGGGCGGGGTGCAGGGAGGTGGGCGTGGCCTGTGCGGTAGACACTAGAATCTATTGAACATTCATTGACAGAGGCGGGAGGGAGCGGAGGACGGAAAACAGTGCGGCGCATTGAGAGGGATGGGGAGACAGAAGGTCGGAAAGACTGTCCGTCATGAACCGCGACTTGCGTCCCTCAAAAGTCCCGGGACGTCCCAGTGGAGGATTTTCGGTCGACAGTCCTCACTGTGCTTATTTGCTCTGGTTGTTTGCTGGATCAGGGTTTAGTTTTTAGCAGAGCTATACATACGAGCAGCAGGTGGCGTAGTCGTTGGAGCTTCCAGGTGAAGGACCCTGGTTTGAATCCCACCTCCTGCTGTCGTACCCCTGAGCGAGGTACTTACCCTGAATTGCTCCAGTAAAAAAATATCCTCGTCTACAAGTGGGCAAAGTATCTGGATGCTGGAAACCGTTCTGGAAGTGAGGTTGAGAGCCTGTCTGTGTTCCCCACCCCACTCCATTCCACCCCACCCCTCACAGGCCCAGTACTTAGGCTGCCTCTTCTTGCACTCCGGTTGGCCCCTCTGCCTGGGGGAGAAGGTGGTGGTACAGCTCTCCACCCTGGACTGGAGGCTGCTGCGCAGCACTGACTTCTACCTGCAGGTGGTGCCTTTCTCCACCCGCTGCCCCCGCCTGGCCCTTAAGTGCCTGGCCCCCGGTGGCCGCAACGTGCAGGAGATCCTAGTGCCCGAGTCGCAGCACGCCCTCGTGTTCACCCCTGAGTGGTTGCAGAGCGTCAACAAGGAGCGGGGGTTCATGAGAGAAGGTAAGAAAGGCCACAGAAGGGGAACGGAGAAGGACAGGGCAACAGAGGGGTAAATTAAATGGAAAAGAGATGTAAAGAGATGAGGAGGCCAAAATTCGAAACGCTGTTTTCAGCACCGATGGAGAAGAATGAGCTGCCTCCGCCCTTCGGCACTGCTGAGTCCCTCAGCACTCAAGAAGGGTCTCAAAACTCATTTCTTTCAGGCCTACTTGTCTCTGGATCTCTTTTCATCTCCATAAACCTGCAGCTCATCATTTGTCATGAATTCCTCTGTACGTGTGATGTACGCTGCTTTGGAGAAAAAAGTCTGCTAAATGAATAAATCTAAATGTATTTCCAGTCAGCTCTATAAACAGGACTAACAATGATATCGGCATGTCTCTGCCTTCTGGGATCATGTGGAACTTTAATGAGCACATGTTCACATTCGCTTTTCCTTGACCGGGTCTCCTTCCAGGTGCTGGACGCCTCGACACCTGTCTGGTGAGCACCTGTGATGGAGTGGTCCGGTTGCCGTGGGAGGAGGTGGTGTACCCCAAGTTCGTCCACCACGAGGCCGGCGACGCTGACAGCTCCTCCGCTGGCCATGACTGGGGTTCATCCTGCGACCTGGACTCTCTGTCGTGGGATGAGGAAGAGGAGGAGGAGGAGGAGGTAGAGGCGGAGGAGGAAGATCTGCCTCCAGACGGCGACTCGGCAGACGCCGGAGGCGAGTACGTGGAGCTGATGGAGCTGAGAGGTGGTCCGGATGGTGGTTCGGATCCTAAGCGGTACCTGGAGATGCAGGGGATCAGCAGCAGAACCAAGACGCTGCCGCTGTGTAGGAGGGGTCGGGCTATCAAGCTGCGGAGGGGCAGGGCCTGGGGCCACGGGAAATATGATCCCGCGGGCGCCAGGAGACCGTCTGGCAGTGCTGCACCGAAGGAAAGCCCCAGATCCGCCAGCCTAGGGAGAGTGGCAGGAACGGCCGGAGACGGACTGGCATTGAGTTCCGGGGCCTCCTCCCTCCGGTCCCCAAGTGAGCAGGACCAGGCTGGTGGTGGAGACACTCTGAGCCCCAGAGGCTCTGGACTGTCCCTGGTAGGTCCTGCCCCGGAGAGGAAACCTGGGGTTGGCAGGGAGAAGGACAGCATTGGAGGGAGCTCACAGGCCTTGGGTGGAGAGCGAGGAAAGAGCGAGTCTGGAAACTGTGGGCCATTGGGAGGCGAAATGGTCGATTCCAAAATTGAACACGTGGAGAGTGAACGCACAGATGTGCACAACGTTCCAGATGCTGGTTGCGTGATGGAGGACGTAGAGGCGAGATCGGGTGATGCTACCAAAGACCAGGGTACCTGCGAAGGTCTGTCGGCTGGGGTTTCCGGGCCTTCTCCGGAACCTTCTACAGAACCGCTTCACCACACCATCCCCAATTCTGGCCAGTGCAGCCAGGACATCCCCGCACCTCCGAAGGACAGGGCGGAAGGACGTGTGGATACAAAGCGCAGAGAGAGCCTTAGTCCTCCTGTTGGACCAACCAAAGACTTACCAACCCAACGCGGTTTAGAGACCGAACAAAGCGCAACCTCAACGGCCCTTCCTGCTGAGACGGGTCCGCGTCCTGCCCCCATGTTGGGAGTAAACGGGCAGCTTGAAAACCCGCAGGACAAAGTTTGTCCGGTGGAAAAGGAAACGAAGGTAGCAGGATTGAGACCACACAGGTAAACAACGCTGCTCGCCATTCGGTCAGGTGGAAAATACCTTTAGGCAGGTAAAACGAGGTGTACAGGTCACCTGCTGGTAGTTCATGGCTGCGCTCCGTTCCAGCCCGTACACCACCACCCCTCGGTGGTTCCAGTGAGATTCAACGTCACACATAATGAAAACCGTACTGCTTGTGTCTCCTGCTTTCGCTCGCTGAATTGTTTTTATGGAAATCAAATAAAATAATGAAATTACTTAGCATATCTGTGATGATAAACAAGGCAAAATTAATATTTAGACTCTGCATGTAACACATTTCACTTATTAATCTATAGACACTGAACTGAAATGGACTCTAAGTTTCTCACCCAAGGACGTATTGCTTTCTGTGTATCGGTATCACGGCTCCTCGGCTCTGCGTTTGGGCATGGGTTCGAATTTGGCTCTGTCTGACCGGAGTTTGCATGTTTTCCTCATGTTCATGCGGGTTCTCCCCTCGGTGCTCTGGTTTCCTCCAGCAAGACAAAGATGTGTGTGTTCAGCCGAACCGCTGACTCTAAATTGTTCTCGGTGTGTGAGAGTGAATAGGAGTGTGTGTGGTTGCCCTGGCGTCCCGTCCGTGTTCTGCCCTTCCGCAACCCTGGATCAGCGGTTTCTGAAAATGGATGGACGAATTATTGTAAAATAATTCCTGGCACGTATTCTGGAAAACTCCGAACATCCCGACAGAAAAATACACCGTGCCTCTTCCAGTGCAGGATTATTACTCCCCGTAAAACACATTCAGTGGAATTTGGAAACTGAGTCTCAGACCCCCTGCATTTATATGCCCAAATTATTAAAAAGTTATATGGACCTTTGAACTATATACCAGAATTATATGAGCCATATTAAAGAGTGTTATTTAGCTGGTGAGCTCTTTTAGCTCACTGAAAAGAAATGATGGACAATTTGAATATTGTTACACTATTGCTGAAATACACAGCGAGTGGAGCTGTTGTCTCGTAGTGCCTGAGCTGTTTGGGCGTAGGTTCCAGTTCAACCCGGCCTGTGTATAGCTGGCATGGTCTCCCTGTGTCTTCCTGGGGTTTCTCCGGCTGCTCTGGTTTCCTCCCACCATCCAAAGACATGCAGTTCAGGTAGATTGGTGATGTTAAATTGCCTGTAATCTGTCAATGGGAGGGTGACTGTGTGTGTTTGTGTGCATTATTAAACAATTTGTTATTAAATATTATAAAACAGATAAAGATGTACATCATTATCTCTCTCTTACAAGATCAGGGGAGAAGTGACTCTGAAAGAGGTGAATTTTGAGACCTTTCTTAAATGTAGAGAGGGATCCAGCAGTTCTGAGTGACAGAGGGAGGCAGTTCTACCACATCGTAGTCAGAATTGAAAAGTTTTGTGCTTTTGATTTTGGACCTCTTGTGTGTGGGACCACCAAGCGGGCAGAGGTGGAGGAGTGTAGCAATCTGGTTGGGGTGTAGTGAATGTTCAAGTTTTGTAGATATTGGGGAACAGATCCGTTGATGGTTTTGTAGATCATAACCAGAGTGTTGAATCTGATCCGGGCAGCTATAGGAAGCCAGTGCAGAAAGATGAGGAGGAGGAATACGTGGGAACACTTTGGCAGGTCAAACACGACTTGTGCAGCAGCGGTATCACCTGGAGAGGTTCCTTCTTTTAAGTTCAAGTTGTGTTCTGTTCTCTCTGCAATGCTTTGGCGGGAGGAAACTGAGTAGTGAGGGTCTCAAATTGTTCTTTCACGAGGTGGAGGGGAGCACCCTTTAAAATTGAGCAAGATTTCCTGGTGCGGCTTGCGCCCGACACCCGAAGGCAGTAAACGGTTCCGTGGAATGGAAAGCAGCCCATAGGAGACTTGTGTCCTCAGCTCATGTGACAGCGCTATAATTCCACAAAATGTACCACTTCACCTTCACATCTGCAGGAGGAAGAGGAAGGGAAAGGGAGCCAAAGGAAAGGCTAAGCCGGCTGGGTGCGTGAGTCCGGGCGGCCGGGACCAACCCTCTGCAAAGACCCCCAGCAAAGTGTCCCGGGATGAGGACAGCACAAAGCTGGACAGCCTTTCCCAAGAAGAGCAGGAGAAGGATGAATGTGCACCAGCCAATGAGAAAGTGGACAGTCTGGAAGATGGCAAGACTGCTGAAGGTTTGTTTCCTATTGTCCTCCTATTGAAGTGATTTTTTTATTAGATGGACAATCTTTTAATACCTTGACTAATGGTCATGTCCATTAATCTGCACTGTGAACTTGAGAACATGGCAGAATACGGGCGTTACCCCGCTCTCCATCCTCAACGCGTTCCTCAAAATGGGGTGGAAAACAAAAAGGCGGATTCTTTACATCTTCCTTACGGGGAAAATTATGGGCGGGTCCCAGCCCATACTGAAAACCCTAACTTTGACAAATGTCTAAAAATTATATAAAACAGTTGAAATAATGGTAAGGTAAAATGACCCTAATAATAAAGTACAACAGTACACTATACTTATTTACTGTAAGTCACCCAGAAATAGTGTAAGAACCCATCCACACCACGCCATCAGAAGCACTACAGAAAGACAGCTCCGGAGACAAACATGTTGGACCATGCACTTTGTTGCACCGCTACATGATTACACAGCAAGAGGCACCCACGCATGCACATGCGCAGAACAACATGGGGTCATTAATCCCTATATCTCCCCATAATGGTTGCACAACAACTACTGACATCCACAGGGGCAGCGCTGCATTATGGGAGACCTACCACCCCAGTCACTGCTGCTTCAGTATGTGTTCTAGCATTATTTGTTGGAGTAAGAAAATATAAGAAAACGTATTTATAGAAGCTAATATTAAAAATTTTTTCAGCAACGCTTGGATAAAAAATGCATTATGGCAGGAGTAGGGTATCCGTGTTTATCCTATATGCTGTATATACTCTGTAAATAGGTATGTCATAAAAATGTGATTAATATGCTTGTTAAGTCTAAAAATGCTGGTAGCATAGCAGTTAGAACTTCTGGCTTTGGATCTAAAGGTTGCAGGTTTAAATCCCATCCCTGGCTGTAGTTCCCTTAAGCAAGGTACTTGTCCTAAATTGCTCCAGCTGATACATGGGTAAATAATTACAAGCTTGTAGTAATATTTAACTTTTAACATTGTAAGTTGCTTTGGAAGAAAAGCTTCAGCTAAATGAGTAAATATAATGACCATAATAATAGCTCATCATATCCTAACTAACCTTTAATTGGTTTTTAAGTTCTTAAGTCATGTAGCTTGAGTTGAGTGCTTCCGTGTGTAGTTTTCCAACGGACGAGATGAGGATGAGTTGTAGCTCCGGAGAAACGCAGCTGAAGTACGAACTATATCCTAAAGTCCATCTCAGTGTGCCGTTTTGCATCTCTTCCTTTGTCAGATATCCCCAGCGTCCAATCGGAAGCTCTGCCCAAGGAAAACGGCCAATCGCACGACTCCGTTTCCGATGGGTCTCTCCCAGAGGAAAATTCCGACCAATCAAGCGCTTCCCCTCATCAGGCCCCTCATCTCCTTAGGTTGCTGGACCCTGAACTCCTGGAGTCTGGAGTCATAGCTCTGACAGGTAAGCGGGGATCAGTGGGCTCCTTCATCACACCGTGACAAAGACCATGGGGTGTGTTAATTTATGCTGACCCATACTGAAGGTTAGTTGAGATGACCCCGATCAGGAAACACATGCGTCTGGTGCAGCGGGGAGCACCGGTGCCTTGCAGCGTGTCTGGATGAGTGAAGTCACGTGGTTTCGTTGTAATGAAGAAACCACGTGACTTCACTAAGTGGGTGGTCTGCCTCAAAAAACACCCCGATTTGTCAAAAATGAAGCAAATAACCTCAAAATTTTGCTCTTTTTTGGGCTTTCTTCATCCTAGAGCCTTTTACTAGCACAGGCAAAATGTAAAACGTGTGTCTTCTGTGGACAATCAAACGTGAATCCTGGTGTGAATGACTGCTTGAGTTTGGTGTGTGGTGGGGGTGCGATGGCGCAGTGGGTTGGACCACAGTCTTGCTCTCCGGTGGGTCTGGGGTTCGAGTCCCACTTGGGGTGCCTTGCGGCGGACTGGCGTCCCGTTCTACGTGTGTCCCCTCCTCCTCCAGCCTTACGCCCTGTGTTACCGGGTAGGCTCCGTGACCCCATGTGGGACAGGCGGTTCTGAAAATGTGTGTGTGTGTGTGTGTTTAGTGTGGTGTTTTCACACACTCTAGTTCAACTGGGATAGAAGTGTCAGGTAAATACCTGTTAATAATCACTGTAGATCACTTAAGAGAAAAGAATGTGCTTACGGAATAAAAGTACGTCATAACGCAACCGCGGCACGGTAAATACTATGGTGCCAGTCAAAGTTTGAGTACGCCTGTTGAAAGCCAGATTTAGTTTTTTTTTTTTGTTTGTTTCCGGTAAACAAGTTCAATGAGAAGGGAAAGAGCTGCCATGTCTTCCCAGCTCTTCTGCAGAAATTTGCAGCGATGTAGGACACTCGAACACACCCTCCCAGCCAGGGTGCCCCATACGTGTATTGCCCAGGTCGCCGAGGTGTACTCAAACTTTTGACTGGAACTGTCCATGCAGTAGAGGTCCCGGTGCTTGCGGGGCCCCGGACGGTATCAGTAAATTCACAAGAGTGCCTCTCCTTACTTCGCTCACCCTCAACCCCCCCCTCCCCCCACCGCCATCTCGCTCGTCCCTCAGGCACCGTGGACAGGGTGGGTCGGGCGCTGGTGGTAGCGCGGGTCCCAGAAGACGGTTACAGCAAAGAGGAGCTCTCCCACGTGCTGATCTGCTACCACGCCATAACACGGTAAGATCACGTGCGCACACACGTCGAACCTGCAGCTCTTCCTCGCACCACGTCTCATTATGGCTTTGCTTCCACTTCATACCATCCCACTCTGTTTGTGTCATCCTCACCGTCCCTCCTTCCATCTTTATCCCCCTCCCTCTGCCTCTCTGCCAACCCCTACCACCCCACCCCCACCCCCCTCCCCCTCCTTGTTTTGCACCCGCAACCCCCCCCCCCCCCCCCCCCCCCTTCCCGCAGCCCCTGGGTGCAGGAGAAAGGACTGGCCGTGCTGGTAGACAGCAGACTCTCCCCTCCCACCGCTCTGTGTCTGGCGGCTCTGCGGCACTTCCAGGTGAGCTCGGCGCGAGAGCGTACCGACGTCGCAGCCGTTTCGCGTACGTATCCGCGATCGCAAACCGCATCTGGAATGTTCCCCCTCGGAGACGCGCCGCTGGGAAGCGAGGGAGCATCGGGAAATCAGACAGACGGAGGGGGGCGTTAGAGAGGCGTCGAGAACGGGTCTCTTTGTGTCCCCGTGTGTGTGTGTGTGTGTGTGCGTCTGTTTCTGTGTATCATGTGTTGAGCCTTTTTTGTTCTGCATGCTGCTGTATGTATTACTGTATGTGGCTGTGTGTGTGTGTGTGTGTGTGTTATATTCTAGGTAGTTCATTATTTGTTATTTTTTGCTCAATGTTTTTCTCCAAAACAAATTACAGTTGTTTACCTACTTATCCAATTGGGTCATTTTTACCGGAGCACGGTAAGTACCTTGATTTGGGGTACTGTAGCAGGGTTCGAACTGGTCTCCTCAATAAAAGGTGGAGGATGTTACCGCTGCCCCCTCAATCGTTGCCTTTATTTGTTCGCCTGGAGCTTTTCTTCAGAGCGACTCACCACGATTTACCCATTTATAGCAAGGTAATTTTTACTGGATCAATGCAGGGTAAGAACTTTGATGAAGGGTACGGCAGCAAGGCGTGGTATTCGAACCTGGGTGAATTTAGTGCGTGGCGGCAGCTCTAACCAGTACGCCACCTACTGCCCCCTCACTTACACTTATTTATATGTTTGGACAGTAAATACTACCTATAGATGGTAATAACTGCTCTTACTAGTAAACTGTGATGTGTGTTTGCACAGCCTCTGTTTACTGTATGTAGTGGCTTTGTGCATCACTCTGTGTGTGTGTGTGTAGGACCTGGTACCAACTGGCCTGGGCTGCGTGCTGGTCCTCACAGATGAGCAGCAGGACTCCAGTCCCCAGCGCCCGGAGGGTGTGGAGGTAACTTCACTACACTCTGACCCTCGACCGGGTCCCACCATAAACAGAAAGTCCAAAATCATAATTAACGATCTTTTGCGTTTCGCGGAATAAAACGAGTAAGTGCCCCTTCTGCCGTCAGGTGCACGTGGTGCGGGGGACGGGCATCCTTCAGCGCTTCGTGGATCGGCTTCAGTTGCCCACAGCTCTCGATGGAGACTTTCCGCACTCGCACTTGGACTGGCTCGCCTACAGGCTGGTGAGGGAGGCCTCCGCCGTTACTGTGATTTACTGCTTACGTACCGTGCTGTACGTGTTGTTCTCAGACCTCGCAGACTGGATCCATGAACTGTATGCCGTTTACATCACTTTACTCACTTTCTCTTTGAGTGTCCTATCCCAGTGTGATACTCTGCGTTCCAAACAAATCCGCTGTGTTTTCTCAGAGCCTGGAACGCCTGACGGAAAGATGCGAGAGCGCCCTCTCTCTGCTCGGTGGGGCATTGCACTCCTTGGAGACAGAGCCTCTACCGCAAAGCACAAAGGTAGGATGAAATACACCATGTGCGGAACCCGGTAAACTGTTATACAGCGCAAGACAGGAAGAAAGAGAGGGGCATCGCGTGGCACGGAGACGCGGCAAAGTGTCCGGCGCAACCTAGCGCTAGGGTTTTCATCTCCTTCCTGCCCTCTGCTGGCTCTCGCTGGTAATGACACCAACGAGTGAGACGGAGCCCTCGCAGCCGTCGTGACATAGCACAGCAGCAGTAACACTGCTGTCTCGCAGCGCCTGGGTGGTGCGAGTGGGCGTAGGTTCGATCCTCACTCAGTCTGTGCCGAGTTTGCATGTTCTCCCTGTGTCTGTGTGGGTTTTCTTCGAATGCTCTGGTTTCCACCCACAGTCCAAAGACATGCCGTTCGGGTTCACCCGTAGTGTGTGAGTTGGAGAGAGTGTGTTCCACTGATATATGGATGAGTAAAATTACCCAGCAGTATGAATGGGTAAATAATTGTCAGTACCTTAACATTGTAAAGTTTTGGAGAAAAGAGTCAGATAAATATTTCACTTAAGTCTCTATCTATTGTCCAGTTTTGAGTAAAAATCCTCATCTTTTTCAAATTTTTCCTGACCCAAGAGTAGAGTGGTGGTGCGAAGTGTCCAAGATCTCCCTAAAGGTACATTATAGGTCAGTCCTTATAATGTAAAGTGCTGGCAAGTTATTTCTGTGTCACAGGAATGTCATAACCTGCTCCACCGGTGCTTGTTATTTCATCTGTAACATCCAAAACCATTATGCCTGATGGGGCCATTGTTGGTGTCAGCGTTTAACTACGAGGGTCGCCTGTGCTGATGTGCCTCTTGTCACAGCAGTGAACATTGAAGTGTGTCATGCTGACATTTATAGGACTTGATTTCATTGTTTGTCCTGCATAACATCACTCAGTCCCTCTGGAAGGAACTAGTTCACCTTTACCGTATTACTGATGACCATGTTCAGTGCCCGCTGCCGTTGATTGTGTTTGGCATTGTGTCCTAACTGCAGGCATCATACTGTGTTTTTCACTATAAGTTGCAAATCCCTGATCCAAGTCCCCTATTCCTGCATGTTTCACCTGCACAGCAAGTACAGGCACGAAATGAAATGAAACCAGCAGCGGAAAGGTTCAGTTCCGTGCGACTGCGCTGTGCTCGGCAGCCTCTACTGCTTGCTGTTTTATTACTAAAGCAATATCGTGAAATTCTATGGGAAGGAGTCAAACCGATCCTGCTCTGGCCTTCATTTGACTGGCTGAGACCAGACACTGTGACCCCTGCTGTGGTTGGACACCCTTGGCGCATGTGGCTCAGCAGTGCCACCTGCTGGTTGGCCTTGGAACATATTGACTGGACATTGGGACAGCTTTCCATTTATTCACATGGCTGACACTTTTCTCCAAAGCAGCTTACAGTGTTAAAGTTCTTATAACTATTTACCCATTTATACAGTTCAGATATTTCACTAGAGCTATTCAGGGTAAATACTTCATTCAAGGGTACTACAAGTAGAGGTAAGGCTTAAACCTGTGACCTTTAGGCCCAAAAGCAGCAGCTCTAACCACGACGCTACCAGCTGGCTCTGCATCTACACTTAGCAGGTGGTGTAAGGGTAAAAGCCACGGCTTTTGGACTCAGCGGTCCCAGGGTTGAATCCCAGCAGCTGCTGTTGCACCCTTGAACAATGTACTTACCCTGAATTTACTCCAGTAAAAATCACCCGGCTGTAGAAATGGAGAAATAGCTATAAGCTGCTTTCGAGAGAAGTGACAGATAAATGAATGAATATTAATACCAGAGGTAGTATGACACGGTATAAGATGGTGAAATGTGGTTGGCTGGACTCAGCAGTGCACTGTAATGCTTAGCTGAGTAAATTATGCTGCGTGTCATCTCTCCTCTGTCCATTTGACGAAGGTGGTGTCCCTCAGTGTGGCCAAACACAAGCAGCTGATGATGGACGTCTTGGCTGACCAAAGGCTGACCGAGCTGCAGAGAGGAGGTGGAGCCTGGCTGGCAGGACTGACCAGTCGTGGTACTGAGCCAGCGCTGAGGTCACAAGACTGCAGGTATTCAGTGGGAAAGCAATGCAGTGATCCCCTCCGGTCTCCTAGTAATGAGGGTTTCAGCAAGAAGCATATCACACCCAGGAAAAGTCTGGAATCGAAAGCCAGCAGGTTCTCACTTTACCCTCCTTTATGATGGAATGAGCTCCCTCCATCCCTCAGGGCTGCTGAATCCCTTTGAACATGCAAGAATGGCTGCAAAACCATCTCATTCAGAGGCACCTATCGACCGATTGTCTATCCTAATAGACGTTTTATTTCCTATTAGCTCCATCAGCAGCTACTCATGTAATCTGCACTGGCAACAGCGATACTGGATAAACTGGCCGTGCTCCGATAATCACGTCCGCAGGCGATTTCTCTTTACTCTGAGATGTACGACGCCTTTGGGACAAGCATCTTCTTGATGAATAATACTGTACAACTGTCCACTGGACTCGTTCAATCATATACCGTACACTTAACGAACGCTCACAAGCAATATTCATATGAATATATGATTATGTATTAATTCAACCTTCCAAAAATAACGGAACACTAAATACAAAAGAAGTCAATGAAAACAATGAAAATGAGCTGACGCTCAGTGCACAAGTTGACTTTTTTTGGACTGTCCAGATGGGGACATAGCTACCGAGTTATGACCAGGTGGGGGGTGGTCATTGGAATCGACCCTGAAGAAACCCTCTTCACCCTCCCTCTCTCTCGCTGCCCCTTGTCTTCCAGGGCTGCTCTAGCCGTGACCTCTGACCTCTACAACAGCGTGGACGACGCACTGCACAGACTGGTCCGAGTGTCCAACCAGAGGGGTCGAGACCTGGAGACCCTCGGCAAGCTGGTAGCTCTGGAGGAGAGACTGGACCAGGTGGCACCCGGGCAAGAGTTACCTAAATTTCCACGTACCATGTTTTGATAATGCTTACACTGTCCACCGTACACCCCTGCCCCCCCCCCCCCCCACAGTGTGAGAGGGATATAGAGAAGGTCCAGGAGCAGCTGGAGGGGTATAAGGACACCCCCCTTTCTCTGAGCAAACTCTCCCTCAAACAGCAGAAGTTCAAGGCCTTCAGAGAGTCCACTCTGGTGAGTGTGTGTGTGTGTGAGACCACTGTTGCTCAAAAGTTCGAAACGCATTAACACCCATGTTTGTGAAGCCCGTTGTCAAGGGCAACTACAGGTGGTCCCCGATTTACGATGGCTCAGCTTGCAATTTTTTTCGACTTTACGATGGCGAGTTGGCGACAGACATTCAGTAGAAACCGTACTTCGAATTTTGAATTTTGATTTTTTCCTGGGCAAGCGATACTGAGCGGCGACAATGATCCGCATCTTCCAGTCTGTCACGCAGCGGTGTGTTTTAGGTGTATTAAATGCATTCTCGACTTTCGATATTTTCCACTTATAATGGGTTTCGGGGAGCGTAACGCCATCGTAAATCGGGGCCCACTTGTATTCTGACATTTTTCCCTTTTTTTCCCTCATTTTCACCTTTTTATAACAACTTATGAAGCCTTGTCAGTTACAAAAATAGTTTCCAGAAAGTTCACTCATCTTTTTATTTACAGTGTGCTGTAGGTCCACGCGGTGTTTAATAAACAGTGTGTGTGCACCTATGTATATTATGTATATATGAACAGATGCACAGTATATTTGTTTTCTTATTGATCTTATCTGGCACTGATTTACCCGTTTACACTGCGGGGCGATTTTTACTGTATCAGTTCCGGATAAGTACCTTGATGGAGGGTACAACTCCAGGAGGTGGGCTTCGAACCCGCGTCCTTCGAGCACAAGGCGGCATCTCCCACCACCGCACCACCTGCAGGCGGCACAAAAATATTACACGAGCACTTTATTCCACGTGTCTGGATGTGTTTTGTTGGCATGACATGAGTCACAGCGCAGCGCACCCTTCACTGCATGAGGCTTTGACCGTGCTGTATGTTCAGGTGAGGTAAACGTGCGTGTGCTGCGCGTTCACAGGAGCTCCACAGGGAAACCCACTCCGTGCTGGGACAGCTGGAGAGATGGGCGGAGCTGGAGTGGGCGGGGCGAGAGTGGGCGGGGCTGGAGGCGGTGCTGGAGCGCCTGCCGCCGGTTAGGGAGCGGCTGCGGGACATTTCGCACTGTCTGTCCGACTGCTGGACCCAGATGGACAGCACACAGAGGCTGCTGTCCACACTCACCGAGGTGCGTGCCTCCCCTTTCCAGAGTGTGTGTTTGCAGCGTCTGTGCGCCTTCGTGTGTGTGTGCGTGTGTGTGCCGCTGTTCCCATCCTTTGCGCTGAACTGCACCGTCCCTCCCTCCTGCTAGGCGTCCCAGTGGTGCGATGCCGTCTCCGCCGCCACAGGCCCCCCCTCCGCCTCGCCGCTCTCCTCGCTCCCCCCGATCCCGCCCTCCCGTTTCCAGGACGCCCGGGCGCTGGCCATGGAGCTGGGGGGCGGCCCGCTGCTGGAGCTCTGGTCTCGCACCCTGGAGCGCTACCAGCGCACGCTGGCCCAGTTCAAGACCCGGCTGCTGCAGGCTCCGCCCGGAGCCCCTCCCGTGCCCCGCCCCAAGGCGGCGTCGTCGTCCAGCATGTGGGACCTGCTCGGCGCGGACGGGGAGCTCGAGGGCGAGGGCGAGGGCGACTGGGGGGGCCTGCAGTCCTGGGGGTCCCTGGCCTCTCTCTTCCGCCCGCAGAACTGCTCCACCCTGAAGATCGGGGACGAGCGCAAGAAGGACACGGCAGCAGGAGGGGGGGGGTTCCTGCAAGCGCTGCTGCACCCTGCCAAGAAGAGTGTGAGTGTGAGGCGTGTGTGCCCGTCCGCTTCTTAAACTGTGTGTCAGCAGGTAGGTAGATAGATAGATAGAGAGATAGATAGACATACATTAGATTCTATTGGCTATACAGTCAAATATTCTCTTGTTTATTTAGTTAATGATCTAAAGTGACTCATAATAATAAGCTACTTACAAAAATTTTACCCATTTTTACAGCAAAGTACTTTTTACCGGAGCATTTTGGAGTAAATACCGTACCTTTCTCAAGGGTACTGCAGCAGGAGGTGGGACTCAAGCTACGCTCTTCTGAGTGCAGGTCAACAGCTCTAACCGCTGCGCCACCTGCTGGCCCCGTTCCTCTCTCTTCAGCCGCCCGAAGCCGCCCTTCCTCCCAAACCCCCCCGGAAACGCCACCCCAGCTTCGACCTGCAGGCCCTGCTGGCTCCCCGCCGCGGTCCCGCCAACTCGCGTCCGGGGGACCTCCCTGCCGCCACCAGCCGAAGCGCCCCCATGTCCTGGCTGGGTCGAAAGGCGCTCGTCGATCCCGTCCTCAGCATCGGCGTGGCGGCCGCCCTCCCCGGGGACGGCGCGGCGGGCGGGGCGACGTCCGGGGCCGGGAGCGTGCTCATCCGAGGAGTGGAGGTCAGCAGCAAGGAGGTGGTGGACCACACCGGGTCGCCGCGGCAGCACGTCCTCCTGAGCAGAGCGGAGAGGGAGACGGGGGGCGAGAGGCAGGGCACCACCGCCCAGAGGTGAGACAGATGTGTCTGCAGCTGCACTTCTTCACCTCCAGCTGTGTTGAATTAGTGTGATGCACGGCTGGTCAGTACATAGAACCTCAGCCGCTTTCCTCGGTTCATCCTCACATGACCGGTCTAATGGGGTGGGGGGTGAACGGTCAGGCAATTGGCCAGTCCGTCCAGCGTAGCATGTCTGGGATTTTTAATACCATTTGGATATGATGGGAAATTTGCTGTATGCAAATAAAATATTTTAGTAACAAAACAGTACAAGACAATAAAATAGACATTTTTTTGTATATATTTATATTAGATATTATGTATGAGCTGGATCCAAAAGGTTGCAGGTTTGATCCCCACTTCCGGCTCTAGTATCCTTGAGCACGGTACTTACCCTAACTTGCTCCGGTAAAATTACCCAGCTGTATAGATGGGTAAATAGTTGTAACCTTAACACTGTAAGTCGCTTTGAAGAAAAGCGTCTGCTAAATGAATAAATATGTACAGTATATGGTAATCAAACAATAAAATTAACAGTACTGTAATTTTACGACAGAAGTAAATCACTACAGATACTGACATAGTGTTATTACCCATGCTCTGGACTGAAGCTTTTTTGAGAAAACAGTGTAAATAATGTTAGAAAAATGTTTTTTTTAATTATTATTATTTACATTTGTGCTTCAAGCAGGGAATTTAAATTTTGTTTGGAATTTCTGGAATGCGTATTAAAAACTGCGATAGAAGGATATCCGGTCCAGGATTTTCCACACTTGGCCTTGCGCCCTGTACCTCTGGGATAGGCTCTGGATCACCGTGACCCTGACTTGCACAAGCAGTTACTGAGGGTTACAGTTAATACGTTAAAATAATGATAGTGGTGATGCATCGGGCCGTCCAGTCGTTACAATATCCGGTCACCTGAGGTCCACAGATGACCTGTATTTGAGCCTGGGTTGTGTCCGTGCGTCTGAACTGCCCGAACCCCCCCGCCGCCGCCGCTGTAACCTCCTCCCCGCTTCCCTTTCAGTAAAATCTGCCAGCTGTGGTGTCGGCTTCTCAGCTCGGAGCGGCAGTACGTGGCTCTTCTCAAAGGCGTGGAGGAGAACTACCTGCCCCCGCTCGACTGCCCCGACGCCCCCGCTCATCTCCGGGGCAAGTGGGACTCTCTTTTCGCCAACTGGAGCAACCTGTGCGCCTTCCACACGCAGCACCTTCTCCCAGCCATGGAGGGCGCTCTCACGCAAACCCTGCTCCTGCAGGACTGCTTCAGTAAATTTGTGAGTGTCCTCCGGGAAAACGTCCTCGTAGAGCAGCGCGTCAAAGTGCTCCAACCAGCCCTCCGTCCCTCTCGCTCTTGTGCTGCTTTCAGAAAGAAGAGTTCCTGCAGTATTCCCATTACATCAGGACGAAACCGGACCCGGACTCAGCGCTGGTGAATCAGGCGGCCGATTTCTTCAGGGTGAGGATCCCTTACCGTCGTCTCGCCTCTCGCCTTATCATGCGGTGATTCGTAACAGAATGTACGCCCCCCCTGTGTGTAACGGGCTCCTGTGCAATGGAAAAACTGCTACAATGCTTATTAGGTATACAGGCAGTCCCCGGGTTACGAACATCCCACTTGCGTACAACCTGTAGTTACGAACAACCCCCTGTAAAGCCTATTATATTAAAAATTTGAGTTACGTGAATTGATTCATAATAACGAGCGGTTGCTACTTTGCGAAGCGTATGAAAACATTGCGCGTCTACAGCGGTTCGTCGGCTCGTGGGCCCGAGGTAGGACTAAGACGTCCTTATTTTCAGTCGCGCCACGTTGCTCTTCACAGCATCTCCTGTGTTACTGTATTTAGCTTTTTTTGTTTGTTTTTACCCTCCTAACCAAAGTGTAAATGTGATACAAGTGACGGTGATGCATCAAAGAAAAGGAAAATGATCACGACTGAAACTAAAGCGGAAATAATAAAGCGATCGGAAAAATATGAAACGCCAACGAATACTGGAAAAGCGTTCGTCCGCAGTTGGTCGACGATCGGGACAATTTTAAAGGACAAAGCGAAAATAATTGAGCATGTAAAATGCTCTGTCCCGATGTCTCTCTCTATTATAAATACTTTAATTATACAGTATTATTATTATTATTATTATGTCTTCATTACATTGTATCATTATTATTACTGTATTGTTATAATAAAGATTTTTTAGTGTATCCGGAAGTGTTTCTCTAATGTTTTTTATGCATAGAAAGATACACTATATACTATATACTAAGACAAACATTTGACTAACTGACGTTAGATACGAACCGTACCTAATTGTTCCGACTTACGTACAAATTCGACTTAAAGACAAAATTAGGAGCGGAACTCGTTCGTAATCCGGGAACTGCCTGTATGTAATTTTTTCATACAAAGGGCTTATTAGTCAACGGGCGACATTTATTCTGGGCAGTACAGTAATTTTACATCCACAACAGGTCTTTTATTCACTGCCTACTGTGTGTTTCACTGTGCAAAACATGAGAACCCTTCTATGAAAAAAATTAAGTAGCGAATACGCTACTTCCTGTCACATGACAGCCTCGGCCAATCACAGCGCTGATTATGGCAAGTCTAACTCACATACAGAAAAACAGATTTAGAGATGAGATACTTTGTTGCTATTGTATGCAGTTCAATACATGGAAATTTTCTGCGACAGCCCTCAGAACAACAGCGGCAGAAAGAAAGAACACTGAAATAAGTAAGTTAATAAATAAGTGAGTAAATAAATAAATACATAATGAAAAAATAAATAAACTAAATTGTATAAATAAATACATTCATAAATAATAATAAAAATAGATATTAAAATAATAATAATTGAAGATAAAATATATATTAACTAAGTTAAAAAAATTAATACTGACTTTTAGAAATAAGTTGTATAAAAAAGAAAACATTTACTCAGTTATTTAAATAATCAGAGCGGTTTTATGTCCTGAATACCCTTACACTTTTGAAAGTAAAGTGTTTCTCTTGTGGTTTGTGAGTCGGAGTTTGAAGGTGACACTGAGAGTCAAAAAAAATAGACACTTCCCTGCACAATTAATAAGTGATAGAATTCACATTTTCATTAAAACTTATGAAGTATATTGGTGTTATCGTTCTCACGCCTAAAAATACCATTTATTTTGGTTAATTTTAGATTTTAGTTGACATCTTTCATCCTGGAACCAATTATATTCTTTCCGTAAGAGATAATAATTGCAGCTCCTTAATGGAAATTTGCCTAATGGGCTGATTTGGAGCAATGAATTAACCGCACAAAAGATGTGTGTTCGTCCTCCTTCAATCCTTCAGCGTAACATATAAACTCACAACAGACACTGCCATGTGTTTCGTGGTAAAACTAAGGGACACAAGGGGTTACCATACTTTCAAGTGAATCCTGCTATTCAGTCGCTTAAAATCATAACTTATCATCAGCAAATTCTAACAGTATATATATATCTGACCTCATGTGACCAAAAGCAGTGAGATTTTACTTTGTTATTATTTATTCAAAATTACTAATGTAAAAATGATGCACTCTACTCAGCTGACAGTATTAATAATTTGAGCCTGGCTGCTGAAATCCTATCATAGTAATTTAGTCATTTAGAATAAAGAGGGGGGATATGAGGTGGGATGAGCAGATAATTCACACTTTATTAATTTCATGGGCTCTGTTGAGTCACTGGGTTCCTTGCTGTTACCTGTGTGTCAAATCATTATGATGGAATAACGTGTCAAATGCTCTGTGTGTACACTGTTTACCATGCTGCCTGAAAGTGTGGGTACCCTACAGGGATGCTCATTGTTCTTGTATAAATTATTGAAATAGACTGATAAAATCTAAATGTTATCTTAAAGTAAACATATAAAATGAGTGAATGACTATGATTTACACCCCTGATCCTACTTAGCTACTTAGTGTAACCAATACAACCAATACAGTTTGGGCTCTTTGTGTGTTTCTACTACACACACGATGTTCTCTAAAACAATCTATGGGACTGATCATCACACACCTATTAAGTCACATGAGGAACACAGGAGCACTCATTGAATAACCATTTTGTGGTAAAACTAAGGGACACAGGGTGTTACCATACTTTCAAGCAGCACCGTGTAGACGTAGTCTGCGTACACGCTGATGGAGACATCCAGCCGACACGCACTCGTGTACGGTTCAGGTTTGACATCGATGTCCCCATTTTTCGTTCAGAATGTCAACCCGCAGAAGCCGTGTATGAAAAGAATATGTGAATCCTATTATTCAGTCGCTTATAATAATCATCTTCTGGACGTTATCGGTCTTTTTCTCTCTCCAGAGGAAGGAGAGCAGTGAGTCCTTAGGAAAATTCTTTAGCTCATTCGGCTTTGACCGCTTTGCCTCCTCAGCCAATCAGAGGTCTGCTTGACTGCGTGTTCGGCACACACACACACACACGCACACACACACACACGCACACAGAGGAAATGCAATATGTTAATGACCCTGATTTATGTGATTTTATTTCACTTAATGCTATACAGGGAGCAGCTGGTTGTCTGGTGGTTCGATCTGCTGCCTTTGGACCCAAAGGTCACAGGTTTAAATCCCATCTATAGCTGTAGTATCCTTGAGCAAGGTACTTACCCTGAATTGCACCAGTAAAGATTACCATGCTGTCTAAATGGGTAAATGTTTATAAGTAACTTAACATTGTAGGTTATTTTTAAGGAAAGTATCAGTTAAGTGAATAAATGTACTAACCACTATTTCCTTTATTTGTTCAGTTGCTTATTTGCAACAAATCATCATTTCATGAAATGAACGAATGCCCCAGTTTTAACCCATTTTTTTTTATTTATGCCTCTTTAATCTTTTTTTAATATCACAAATACATTTGCAGTGAAAATTTTCAGACGCATTTTGGTCATAATAACAAAAAATGTCACATAATTTTAATGAACTAAATGCTCAGCAGGGGCGTGGTGGCGCAGCGGGTTTGGCCGGCGCCTAAGTCCTGCTTGGGGTGCCTTGCGATGGACTGGTGTCCTGTCCTGGGTGTGTCCCCTCCCCCTCCAGCCTTGCGCCCTGTGTTGCTGGGTTGGGCTCCAGCTCGCTGCGACCCCACTTGGGACAAGCAGTTTCAGCAAGTTTGTGTGTGTGTGTGGGTTCAAATCCCCCCTGCCTGCTGTAGTGCCCTTGATCAGGGTGCTCAGCCCTTATTGTTCTAATAAAAATGTTCCAGCGGTGTAAATCACACCAAAAAACTTTAGGTGAATGAATGAATGAATGAAGTGTCCAGCTTTGTGTGCAATACCAGCGATGGCCACAGGGTGTCAGTAAAGTCCCCTGTTTCCACCCTCTTCCCATTGCCCAACCTCGGTGTCCCTCCTTTAACCCCGGTCAATACTCCGCCCTCAGGTGAAGCTGCCCATTCTGCCTCCGCTGTCCCCTTTGGCCTTCCCACAGTGCCTGGCGGCACCGACCCAGCGCCTCTCGCAGTACTGCGAAGCCCTGGAGGAGCTGGGCAGCCTCAACAGCGCCCCCGAGGCCGCGCTCTCCACCCTTAGGCACATCCAGCGGCACGGCGAGGACCTCCGGGCCAGTGACCTCATAGTGGGCTGTCCGGTGAGACGGCTCCTTCTCCGAGTCCCGTGGCTGCAGCTTCAGCTGTTATTGCGTTCCGTTGTGTGACGGCTCACGCGCAGTGAGGCTCAGATCGACACACCTCAGACATCAGGGCTCATTTGCTCCTATTGCCTCCATTCAATGTAGCGGTTTAAAGATATTTTTTAATATGTTTGGGGTAATTACTGTCTAAGACGCTGAGCATTATGAAAATAAAATGTATGAACATGGAATAATATGTTGAATTATTTATAAATGTGTATTTAAATTAATTGTGTGTGTGTGTGATTTAAATTAATTATAATACTTAATTGATTTATTGTATATATATATATGTATACTGATTTTATAGACCAAATTTCATATATTTAGAAATAGTGGTAATCCCACCCCCCTCACAACCCATAAATATACACAAATGCAAATTCACAAACTCTACCCCAAAATTGTGTTGTTTTCTTATAGAAATAAATTATACAATCAGTTATATAACCTGCAAAGTAAATTACTATTTTGCTGATGTAAGACAGTGTTCACTGATACCCCTTAATTAATAGATGTATCTGTGTATGCTTATAAATATATACATTAATGTTCCTATTTTCATATGTGTATCTGCTCAGTCTTATGAGACACGAGTAAGGTGCTTACCCTGAATTGCTCCAGTAAAATTACCCAGCTCTATAAATAGGTAAATAGGATGTTCTTTCACTTTACCAAGATCTGTGTGCGTGATGTGCGTTACCTCGGTCAGGTGTGTGTCAGAGGGTCGGATGCGATCGGTGTGTTATCTTTGTCCTTCACGTGAGAGCTGCACGTCTTTTCCCTTTCGGGTGCCACAGGTGTGTCATTTTTCACCCGCGTTTTCTCGCTGTGCTCTGAGTGTGTGTGTGTGTGTGTGTGTGTCTCCTGTGCTCCCAGGTACCGGTGGCCGAGAGGGGCGAGTTGGTGCGCCAGGGGGAGCTGCTAGTGTGTAGCGGCGCTCGCCGCAGGAAGGCGGGGCTCCGCTGCGTCTTTCTGTACCGGCACTTCCTGATACTCACCAAGACCAAGACCCCCAGCTTGGGCCGGACCGTCTACAGCTTTAAGCACAGCATTAAGGTGGGGCTGCGGAGGACGGCGACCGGAAGGTACAGGGGGTGTGAAAGACTTGGCCCAGATACCGCAGGTCACGCTTGGGAGTACTCGTATACTGGGTGTGTGCAGCTGGCGGCAGTCAGATGTGGCTTCGAGTCCAGCTTGGTCCGTGTTGTGTCTGCATGTTCTCCCCTTGACCGCACGAGCTTCCTCCGGGTGCTCTGGTTTCCTCCCACACTCCCCATTGCGAGGCTGCCGGTGTCCTACAGCAGGAGGCGGGATTTCGACCTCGGGCTTTGGAGTGCGGGACATCCTCTAACTATTACGCCCCCTGCTGCCCACCAGCTAAAGCCCTCTCTCCGTCTCACAGGTGGGGGAGATGGGGCTGACCCAGTGCGTCGGTGAGGAGGGTGTCAAGTTCGAGGTGTGGGTGCGACAAGCTTCCCGCATGCGCGACTGCCTCACCCTCCAGGCACAGTCAAGCGACGAACGGACCGCCTGGACCCACGACATCGCCCAGCTCCTCTGGACCCATGCGATCCATAACACTGGTGACCTTGACCTTTCACCCCTCACCTTGAACACATTTATTCTGTAATTCACTTATTTCCTTTCAGCTCATATTGACTTTACTGCTCCCGCCCTGCTCCGCCAGAGCTGTGTCTGAAAGAGAGCCTCTGCATGGGGGTGTCCAGCAAGCTGCTCCTGGACGTGACGGGAGCTCACAGCACGTCTGACCTGGACTCCAGCTACTCGCTCAACGACAGAGGTACCGCGCACACGCGCGCTCGCCGCACCATCGCCACTGTGAGGGAGTCGCATGCACATGTCAAATGACGACACCCCCATCTTACACCGTGGGTGATTGGCAGGGATAGGAATAGCAGAACTCACACATAAGTGAGGTCTCGCATGTGGACAGCTGGTAGTGTCGTGGTTAGAGCTGCTGCCTTTAGACCCAAAGGTCTGAATCTCGGCTTGGGCTGTAGTACCCTTGAGCAAAGCACTTACCCTAAGTTGGTCTCGTAAAATTACCAAGCCATATAAATAGGTAAATAATTACAAGTGGCTTTGGAAAAAAAGTCTCAGATAGATGTTAATGGCTGTGAAACACAGTGTACTGGGAGCCTGGCTGTGTGTAACATAGTACAAAACTACAAAATGAGTAAAACTCCTTCGTACGTGACAATTTAATTTTGCACCCGTTCATCACATCATGGGGTTGATTTGTTCTGCAAAATCACCCCATCAAGTGAATTACTATTATTTTTTTATTTTTAAAAAATGTGATTCCTGGATGAAACCTATGCCACTTGACATGAGTTAAAATACCGAAATGAAGGGTATTTTATTTTTGTAACAAATAGGAAATATGTCCCGTCCTGGGTGTGTCCCCTCGCCGCCAGCCTTACGTCCTGTGTTGCCGGGTTAGGCTCCGGTTTCCCGCGACCCCATATGGGATAAGTGGTTCAGAAATGTGTGCATATTTTATATTTGTTACAAAAATTATTATTTTAGCTTATTTTTCATACTCTCATTCATTAACTAATTATCAGTAAATGTCTGTCCGGTGCAGGGCCACACGAGGCCAGACCAGCATCCCCTCTGAGCCGTGGACATAAGCGCGTTTCATTAACATGTACAAAAGGCAGAGTCATAGGCCGACATATGGCATGACATCATGTTTCATAGACATGTTTCATAGACATGACATTATAGGCAGTGACTAAAATGCTCGTTATGGAAATGAAATGACAGAGTATCCAGGCAAAAGTGCCGTTGTACGGAATCATAAGTATTAAATCCGGGGGGGTGCGGGTTTGGCCGGGGCCTGCTCTCCGGTGGGTCTAGGGTTCGAGTCCCGCTTGGGGTGCCTTGCGATGGACTGGTGTCCCGTCCTGGGTGCGTCCCCTTCCCCTCCAGCCTTGCGCCCTGCGCTGCCAGGTTAGGCTCCAGCTCGCCGCATCCGCGCTCGGGACAAGCGGTGTGTGATATGTATTAAATCTGGGTGTACATTCATAAGAGCTGTAACAGTTTAGTGTCGTACAAGACCCTGTTATATTAGGGATGAGTGCACATCGACTTTTTCCAAAAACAAGGATGCTCAGGGTGCTTAGTCAGTCGCTTTCATGACTGCTGGCTGGATGAGTCTCCATCCACACCTACTGCTTCTCCATCCTGGATAGAGCGCCCCCCCCGCTGCAGTACCCGTAGGGGCCACCAGGGGTCGCCCGGTCACCCACGTTGTCGCACTGTCGCACTCACACCGACAGGCTTCCAGGTCCATTTGGTTTTGTGAATGCGCCGCCGTGTGAATTAATTAAAGTCGTGAGTCATGAATTATGGAATGCGTAGCCTTTCAGTCAGCGAGATCATGGGTATAGTACTCACAGCCGCCCCCGTCCCTGTCTCCATGTGTCTCGTTCGCAGTCCACAGCAGTTGCTCGGATTCCTCCTCGGTGGGGAGTCACAAGGAGGGGGGGGGATCACCGGCATCGGGGAGGGACCCTGAAAAAAGTGTCGGACAGACGGGGCCCGCACAGGTAGGAAGCGTCATGCGCACACGCGCGCACACACACAGGTTGGCTGGTAAATTATAAATACGGGATGCAGCTCAGTCCCTTTACATTGCAGAGACATGATGACACACACACACACACACACACACACACACACACACACAAAAGGTAATACTGGATTACACGTGCAAAGAAACACACGTACGGGGCAAAAACAAGAAGACATATACACGCAGAAACAGGTCATATCAGGTAACGTGCAATTTTTTCAAATAGCAGCAGAAAAAGTCAGTGACACACACACACACACACACACACACACACACACACACACACACAACATGTCAGCTATGTTAGCTGACACATATGCACACACACACGTAGAGTCACACATGCATGGCCACGGGGGCGGCAGCTGGTCCAGCGGTTTGAGCCGCCTCCTTTGGACCTCCTCGTCCTTGGTTAAGGTGTGTGCAAGCACAGTAAAAAAATGACCCCGCTGTTTGGAGAAAAGCACCAGTTACTCAAGTAAATGTGAATACGCACATTGCACAGAAAGACACGCACACTGAAGCTCTGCTTCGTGCCGCTACACGTGTGTGACAACTCTTTCCTGTGTGTCACAGCAGAACTCATCTCCTTCCACTGCTGTGTAACCCTTATCTCCACAACAACCGTAAGTTTCCTGGCACACACCCCTTTATCCTACACTCTGCCCTGTCCTCCTCCTGCATGGCCTGTTCACCACTGCGTTCTGTCCGTGGGAAGGAGACCGAGGCTCCCCTGTCCGCACCGCGGTACATCGACGGTACCCGGAGGAATCATCGGTCAGCTTCTCTGCCTTTCATTTCGCCCCTTTCGTCCCCGTCTCTCTGCGTTCTCTCGCTGTCCAAATCTCAGTTTTTCTCTGTGTGTGTGTGTGCCCTCCAGCTCCTGTTTCACTGAGAGGAGCATCCGCAACGGGGCCAAACTGGATCTTGTTGGAACAAAAGAGTGTGATGGACAAGGACGCCGTGGGACAGAACACTGGAAACGCCGACATCGCGCAACCCCGCCCCCCCCCCCAGCCTCCTTGCCCCCCGTGGGCCACCATCTTGGCTCCGGCTGTCACAGTTGCACAAGCGGCTGTTGAAATCAGAGCCTCGCCCATTATTGGCTTCACCTCATCATTCCTGGTCCGAAGAAAAGAAGAACCGCGACCAGCAGCAGCAGCAGCTCTGGATAAGTAGGAAGTCTGCATCAGAAGTGGGTTATTGGTGACAATCATAACTCCCATGACAGTCATGTGCAAAATATATGTTGTATGAAATAGCTCTTGTATCCACGCTTTCGGTGACCAAAGTGCAGAACACGCAGTATTACAAATGTAAAAAACTAACACTATTGACTGTAACAGCAAAGATACACATTTCAATTAATTTAAATGTAAATTTAATTTAAATCACACTTGTTACAGCGAAACCTTGGATGCGAGCGAAGAGCACATACTGCGCACAAACCCGCAGTTCTGCTATTCATATATATAGGAATACGTATATTATCCCAGAGGCAGAGTTTCTTCTCCTTCACCCGGAACACGGTGAAATCAGCATTTTTTAATACGTACCGACAGCAGCTCAGCATTTCTGTCGAATCCATGTCTTATTTACCCACACTTTTAAAAAGGAGGTGTGAGCAGCAGCCGCCGCCGCCACCTGCCAAAATCATCATGTCATTTCTGAGTTGTGGTGGGGAGACTCCAGGCCTTCATTTCTTTCTCACCTGAAAAGTCGCATCAGTGTGTGTTTGCGTCAGCTACACTAACCTGGCACATAATACCAAGTATCACCTGTGTAACTGTAGCAGTAGCGTTGCCGTACCGTGGTATGGAGTGCGGCGGCCCATCGCCCGTGACCTGCTCGACCTCTCCTCTCCAGCGCTCTTTCCTCATCTCCGCAAACCGACGATCGAGTCGGACTCGTTCAGGTGTCCGCTGCCCTCGGTCCGAGGGCGACGCCTCAAAAGATGCAGATGTATCGGGAAATGAACAGAATAAATTTGTATCAGTGGCATCATTATTACGCTCGTCGGACTTGGCCGTATCTGGTTAAATACAGACACTCCTCTACTTACGTAAATTTGACTTACGTGTAAATTCGGATTTACGTTAAAAATTCCCGCCGTGCACATTTACAGATAGCGCTTATGCAAAACATCTGAAATAACGTTAAGTGCAAGTCGGCGTAGCCAGACAAGGCAGGAAGCTGCATCTTCCCGGTTCCTGCGAGTTTTGAGTCGTGAACACGTCTCCTTTCGTTAGTGTAGTGTTTTTTTGCGCATATTTTTACCAATTTCGTTATTGACAACGCCTGGTGGTAAATGTGCACTTGAAGAAAAACGAGAGCCGTCTCGCAAGCGTACAGCAATCGATTTGGAGATGAAAATGGCAATAATAAGGAAGTATGAAGGTGGAAAAAGATGATAATCTATAACACGGAAACCAGGTTCAGCCGTATCGACTATAAATACGATAGTGAAGGATGCTGCACGTATAAAGAAACACGTGAAAGGAACAGCTAGCATGAAAACAACCATAATAACGACGAAATATCAAGATGCAATAACTGAGATGGAGAAATTATTAATGTTGTTATGTTAAATGGTGGGGGAGGAGGAGGAATCAGACGTACGTAAATTGTGACTTACGTAAGCGGTTGAAGAACGGTCTATTTGCGTAAGTCGAGGGGTGTCTGTATGTTGCCACCCGCGTTCTTCTATACGTGTTACAGTAATTCACAGCAATTCACGTGTCTCCTTGTCCTTTCTGGTGTTCGCGGAACATGCAGGACTGGAGGGTGGTTGGGAAAGGACTGCGATTTGTACATTGTCCCATTTGATGCGGACGATCGGTGAAAAGTTTGAGTAAACTCGCTTTAAATTTTTTTCTTTTTTTTTTATTATTGTTAAATTTTAATTTTGAGCAGGAAATGGCCCAGCATGTGTTCTGCAGCAGTTTCCAGGGATGTAGGACACTTGGCTATTTCACCGTACAGTCCAGTTTACCCCATACATGTATTCCCCAGACTGTCCGGGCGTACTCAAACTTTTGACTGGAGCCGCATATTCTCTTACTCCATATCTTGTGTAAGAAGCCCTTGCTGGTTCAGCGTTTAAGTGGCCGTATCAGACTTGCTCTTTTTCACCATCCTGCATTCGCCAGCAGGCGAAGAAGGGAAAAATCTGATGTACTGTTTGGAGATACAGTAAATGTACAGTAAATGTGTTCGTTCGCTCGCTACGACCTGTTCTGAAATCTGTTTACTTACCTGCAGTTGGATTTACTCAGATGTACTTACTCACCTGCTGGGGTTTCACCTACTGAGTTGTTGAAGGTGCTTGGAATAAAAAAAAAACATGTATTTTAAAATATATTTACTACATACAGCTATGTTTAAATGAGCTTCCCAGCAGATTAAGTTTTGCATTTTTATGCTAATCATGTTCAGTGTAAATATGGTCTATTTCACCAGATAATATTATATTATTGTTTCGGTCCGACCGTAAAACATAGATGTTTACCCATACTGTGTTTTGTTAGTCTTTTCATGTAATGTTTGCATGTGATGCTATATTGGATACATTTTCTCCAAGAATTTAAACTGGACATTTTGTTACAGTGTTAAAAAAATGTAAAACTCCATTAAAGAAAAATTTACATCTCTGCGGGTTCAAAAATTGCCTTTGTTAGAAATGGTTCGTTTCTTAGTTTTTGCGTCTGAACGAGACGTACACGTGTTCTGCCGGTCGGAAGGCATGAGGGATCAGCGGGTAGCGCCGGTGGTTTGCAGTACCTGGGCTGTGGGTTCGCACGTGGGTTGGAATCCAGCTCAGTTTGAATGTTGCCCACGTTACCTCCAGGTCCAGAGAAAATCTATTTCGCATGAACTGGTGACTCTCAGTTGTGTAGGAGTGTGTGTGTTACATTGTTGTAGAGTAGACATGTACACAGTAGGTGGTGGTGTAGTAGTTACAGCTGCTGTCCGTGGCTCCGAAGGGTATGGGTTCCAATCTTACTGCCAGCTGTACACACACACACGCACACACACGCACACACACACATTGTCTAAAACCGCTTGTCCCAAGCGGGGACCTGGTCAAACCCGCTGCGCCACCACGCCACCCCTTCTGCCAGCTGTAGTACAATGTATTTACCCTCAATTGCTCTAGTAAAATTACTCAGCTGTTCAAAAATGGTAACTAAGTGTAATTTGTTTTCGAGAAAAGTATCAACTAAACGAATAAATGTAAATGAGTGTTAAACGTGTAGCATATTTTCAATCGTAAGTCACCTTGAGGAGGGAAGCCGGCTCAATACTGGTCAATGGCAATAATTACTTGTTACGTAATAATTATGTCATGTTATGTAATAATGTAATTAATGATGTGTCTATGGCGCACCGCTCCGAGCCCATTGCTTGTGGGATAGGCGCCAGACCGCCGTGACCCTGCTCAGGACAAGCAGTTGTAAATTTGGATGGATGGATGGATGGATGGATGGATGGATGGATGGTTTATGTAAATAGCAACAATATTAGGCCACCCACAGTATATTATGTACACACGTGAGTTTTTCCTATGACATGGATTTCTGTAACGTGATGTCCACACACACACACACACACACACACACACACGCGCGCACACACACCTGGGCACAGTGGCCTCTGCTGATGTTCCACACAAGAGCAGCCAAGGTGCTAAAATGCACATCAGCTCGCATGACTAATGCTGATTTGTAGTTTTCATAATGGAAACTTTGTGAAACGCCAGACGGTGTGAAATGCATTAAAGGTGAAATGGTTCCTTTTTGCTGCTTTATGGGCTGCGTGGCAGATAAGCAGGTAGCACCGCTGCCTCGGGAGCTGCAGGAGAGGATGTTTCGCCGCTGATTGCATGGACATCCCACGGTTTCCTCGCTTTATCCCTCAGAAGCCACGCTGCTCGGGCCAACTCTTGGTTCCGAACTGCTCTGGGAACGCGACTCTATAAGGGGGTGCGTGCGCTTGTGAACGACAGCGCGGCGGATCGGGCTCCCATTCGCAGTCCCAGGTACGTTGCCTTCGGCTTTATATTTGCCGCTAGAGGTTTTGGATCACTGAAAACCTCATCTGTGACCACGAAAATATCATGGGAAGGAAAAGGCTGTCCATGGAAAGAAGATGAGGATGGCCGTAGAAGGTTGTCCACTTTGAGGCCACTTCCTCAGACCAGTTCTTTTTTTCTTTTTTTTTTTCCCCAGGGAGAAAAAAATTAATTTATCTCATGCTTTCCTCCAAAGCCACTTGCAATTATTTACCCATCTACACAGCTGGGTAATTTTACTGGAACAATTTAGTGTAAGTACTTTGCTCAAGGGTACTACAGCACTAAGTGAGATTCAAACCTGCAACCTGTTGCTCTGAAGGCAGCAGCTCAAACCACTGTGGCTTCTCTTAGATCCAGGGTCAAACCCCCACTTCTTCAGAGCCTCAGTCATTTAATTGACTTATTATTTGAACAGTAGATGAGCTCACGTGGTGCCTCGGGTGTAAATCAGGCTTGAACTGAAATGTACTCTGACACCGGTAGGATTTTGGCTCCTAGATCTGGTTTACATTAATTACTAGGTCTGGTAGGGTTGAGGTTATAGTGCGAAAGGCCTAAACCAGCACTAGTGCAGGATGCTCTTCTACCTGAAAGGTAAACCAAAATCTACAGTGCTCACTATGTGGCCAGCAGGTGGCAGAGTGTTTAGGGGCCCATTGCCTTCCAGCGGAGGGACATGAGGGTTCAAATCCCAGCCCCTGCTGCTGTGCCCTTGATCAAGGTACTTATCCCAAAATGCTCCAGTTAAACTTGCCCTCCTGTTTAAAGGGATAAATATTTGTAAGCAGCTTAGTGTACAACCCTAGTGCTGTAAATTGCTTTGGGGAAAAATATCAGCTAAATAATAATAATAATAATAATTTGTAGGATTTTCAGCTCCTGCTTTACTTTGGTTGAAACTCGCGGTCTAGAAAGACAAATCTGCCGTTGTCTTCTTCAGGGCCCCACATCGTATGAAAGAGGGATCTATAGAGGGTTTTAGCACATGATTTATGGAAGAAGGAGGTTTAAAAATGAAACGTTGACTGGCTGCCAGTCCAGAGTATCGATGATCGTTGGGAATATAAATATAAATCTGAGTTCGACTTCACGCCAAGAGTGGATGTGAGGGCTCTCTGTGTTTCGTATACATGTTTAGCAGTTGGGCACGCACACGCGCACTCACACACACGTGTGTTTATCGTGAGAGGTTCCTGTGCTCAGAATGGGTTCCAGAGACGGCACGAGAGACAGGAAAGGCGTCTCTCGAACACGGGGCGCAGATCAAAGATTCGTCAGAGGAAGAGAAAGAGTGAGAGCGAGAGAGGGTGTTGATAGAAAAATAACCGGGGTGGAAAGAAAAAAGGGGGGAGTCAATGAGAAGGGGGGCAGAGAGGCAGGAGAGCGATGGGACAGCAAGGGGGAGTGTGTGTGTGCCTCTGTGTGTGTGTGTGTGTGTGTGTGTGTGTGTGTGTGTGTGTGTGTGTGTGTGAGGAAAAGAAAGGGATCAGACCGAGAGGCACGGAGAGGGGAGGAATGGGGTAAAAGAGGGAGGACACGGTGCAGAGCAGGGCGATCAGAGGGTGGGAGGGAGGGGGGCAGATGGAGAAGGAGAAAGGAGAAGAGTGAGCGAGGGGGCAGACGGGGGGAGATGGAGGGAGAGGGAGAGCGAGAGAGAGAGAAAGAGAGAGAGAGAGAGAGAGAGAGGGGCAAGGGGGATGTTGACAAAGCAGAGGGAATGTGGAGAACAAAGAGAACGTGGAGAGAATGAGACGGGTGAAACATCAAAGGGATTTTTCGGGACTGGTTACCGGGACAACAGACATTTGCATGCGATTAGCTTTTTACATCATATTGGTGTGTGTGTGTGTGTGTGTGTGTGTGTGTGTGCGGTGTCTGTGTGTGTGTGTGTGTGTGTATGGGGGGAAGGAGCGCTATAGATGACACAGAAAAAGAGGGAAGGAAGCTGGTCCTGTTAACTCGACACACTCGGCGTTCGGATGCTCACACGTCTCGGCGTTTTTGACATTTCGCCACATTTGCACTATAAATACACTTCTAATAAGTGCTACAGTGTGTTCAGCTGGTGTCAAGTGGGGACTGAGTACAGTGTGTGAACACTTCCAGAAAGTACAGTACATTAGCAGTGAGTGCACTGAAATTAAAGTATATAGTGAACATTGCTGTACATGTGTAATACACTAGAGTACATTGGAAATACCATGGGAAACAGTTTGTGTAGAGTATTTACACTGTATTTACTCTATATACTGCAGAACTCTTACATACTACAAGTGTACACATGTTTATGTGTGTGTATATTCATATATGTCTGTAAATAAATATATATAATATACAATATACACTGTACACTACACTATATCATATATATATATATAAGTGTGTATATAAATACATACACTATATTTGTGAGTGTGTGTTTAGCGAATAAGACTTGTATAATTAGAGGAATTATAATGTAGTTTTTATTATAATATATAATATTACATAATATATTCTAATAATATAATAAGAATTATTACAGTTATAATTAGATTAGATTTAGAGGGAGATTAGATCACATTTTAGGAACCACTGAGACAATTATGAAGAGTTGAAATTCTCTCTACATATATGCTGTGTATATCATATAAGTCCTACTCTGACTCCTCCGGGGGGGGAGGTACAGTGAACACACACCTGTAGGACTGCGCATTACAGTGCAGGAAAGGGTTAATCCGGCACCTTCAGTGACTGAGCATATGGAGCCCAAACAGAAAATATTGTCATTATTAATTGGCCGGCTACCTGCGTAGCACCGCTCGCCATGTTTGTATCGCTCATCATCACACACAAACACACACACACACACACACACACACACGCTGTGTGTCGTGCGCCACTGCCACATCCGGGCAGTTGGGCCGCAGTATGGAGTTGCTGTCATGACTCCGCTGTGATGTCGGAGATCAGGGCGCGAACAACCGGCATCTTTTCTCATCTCCACTCCCCCCCCCCCACCCCCAGCTCACCCTCCCCTCGCCAACTTGCCCCCCCATTCTATCGCTCTGTATCGATGTCCCCCATCTCCCTCTAAATATGTACATATTGATCTCTCCCTCCTGTCTCCCTCGCCATTGTTGCCGCGATCAGATTTCATCCGCTGCGCACATCTGTCCTCCTCTGAAGCGATGCTCTGATACGGCGTCTCCTCCATCGCCCCTCTGCGTCTCCCCTCGGCCCGTCACTCATCTCTTTCTGTCTCCTCCATTCTCTCTCTCTCTCTCTCTCTCTCCTCCCCTCTGCCTCTCCTCCATCTCGTCTCTCTCTGCTTTTTTGTTTGTCACTCTCTGCATATTAATTGGCGCATTTGTGCCACGGCTGAGGAAACAATTGAGCCGTCGGGGCGGGTGGGAAATGGAGAGAGATTGTGCCATAACGCAGACGCACACACACACACAAGCACACACATGTACAGTACGTAACCGAGGTGTGGGGGGGGGAATGGATCGGCCTTCATAAATATAAACACAAACCACGTTATATGTCATATTTATGCACATTAATGTGTGAGCAGACTGGTTTGGAGGCACGCGGAGGGCCGGTCCGTCGGGTCCGCTGGGTCCATCATCTGCGGTTCTGATGCCTGACAGGCGGTGCTGGAGCTGAGCGCGGCCCGGCGCGGTGCTCGCCGGGTCCCGTTACGCCGTGTCTACGCTGGAGTCCACGGTGCGACCTCCCCGGCAGCTGTGCCCACGTGTTCCTCTCCTGCACGTCCTGCTCCCCTGAGTCATGCCCCCCGGCACCTGAGACTTGAGCGCTTAGCATGACAATAGGTACCGGGCGCCTGCTCTTCCTCATTTTCACAACAGGACAGTTTAAAACACTCAGGAGTATGTGTGTGTGTGTGTGTGTGTTTGTGTGTGTGAGCCATGATCTCCGTTCCCACTTAACAGTGTGTCACTGTTTTTTGTTTCAGTACAAATCAACACTCAACAGCAGAAAACCATCAACACTATTCAGATTTATTCTGGCCTTGCAAAACACAGCATTGTGACCTTTATTATTATTATTATTATTATTATTGTTATTATTACTATAGCAGATGGCACTGAGGGAAATGTAAAGCTAGGTGAATCAGTGCACATCCCTGGGTTTGAGCTGACTGGTCACCATCAACCACATGGGGGAGGGTGCGGGGTGGGGGTGTTCCTCTGGATACCACCAAACCACCACCTGGGTAAATAAATCTGTGTCACTTGGTTTCAGCCAGTTGCAAGCTTAGTAAAGGAGCCCACGCCACTGGATCAGTGTGATCACCACACAGTAAAATACAGTGAATGGGTACTATAGCAGTCGAAAGTTTGAGCACACTCGCTCGAAAGTCCTGCTTTTCGTACTGGACGATGCTCAGATTTTGAGCAGAAAGTCGGAGCAGTGCGTCTCCCCCAGCTCTTCTGCTGCAGGGGCCTTGTCCCAAGCGGGGTCGCAGCAAGCCGGAGCCTATCCCAGAAACACAAGGCACAAGGCTGAAGGGGGAGAGGATACACCCCGAACAGGATGCCAGTCCATCGTAAGGCACCCCAAGCAGGGCTCGAACCCCAGACCCCACCCCCCCACACTGCGGGCACTGGCCTGATAAACATCCGCCGGGTAAATAGGTGAACGTCACCAGTTGAAACAGGTGAGAAGACACATTTCAGTTGGTCGAATCCACAAGAAGCTGCGTGAGCGAAGCTCTGCATTATTTCACATATTCACACCCCCACAAAAAAACCAGATGGGGCAGCAGGTGGCGTAGTGGTCAGAAGTGCCCCCTTTAGGCTCAGAGGCTGTGGGTTTGAATCCCACCTCCTGCTGCCATACCCCTGAGCAGGGTCCTTGACCTCAATTATGCCAAAAAAAGTTGTGGTACTGCACACATGGGTAAACTGTAGGTAGCTTAACATTGTAATTTGCTTTGCAGGAAAGTGTCAGCTAAAGGAATAAATGTAGATTTATGTAATTATTTTTTGGATTACCATCATGGTCACTTATACCTCACTATTTCAGCAAACCAGGGCTGTGGTGGCCTGGGGCGATCCCAGAAACACAGTTCTCAGGGTACGCCCTGGATGGGATGCCAGTCTATTGCAGGGCATTAACCACGTATAAGTACAATTCATATACAATTAGTTTAATGTATTCTCTCTCTAGGGGGGTGCGGTGGCGCAGTGGGTTGGACCACGGTCCTGCTGTCCGGTGGGTCTGGGGTTCGAGTCCTGCTTGGGGTGCCTTGCGATGGACTGGTGTCCTGTCCTGGGTGTGTCTCCTCCCCCTCCGGCCTTACGCCCTGTGTTACCGGGTAGGCTCCGGTTCCCCTGTGACCCCGTATGGGACAAGTGGTTCTGAAAATGTGTGTGTGTGTGTGTGTGTGTGTATTCTCTCTCTCTCTCGCTCCCTATATATGTATATATATTACATTTATTATCTATCTGATTCTTTTTGCCCATGGGACATGGTGGTGCAGTGGGTTTGGCCAGGTCCCACTCTCTGGTGGGTATGGGGTTCTAATCCTGCTTGGGGTGCCCTGCGGCAGGCTGGCGCCCTATGCTGGGTGTGTCCCCTACGCCATGTGTTGCCGGGTTAGGCTCCGGCTTGCTGCGACCCTACTTGGGACAAGTGATTTCAGTATGTGTGTCTTTTCTCCAACATGACTTACGTTAATGTTAAGGTTACAATTATTTATTCATTTATTATTTATAGAGCTGGGTAATTTTATTGGAGCAATTTAGGGTAAGTACCTTATTCAAGGGTAGGACAGCCAGAGCAGGGGATTGATACTGTGACCTTTTGGATCCTTAGGCACTAACCCTAAGTACTACTCTACCAGCTGTCTCTACATATTTGGTCCTGGAGGAACCAAATATATCTGTATTATATACCATACCTCCAGTATGGTATATGCAGTATGTATATATACATATATATATATAAATATACAGGGGGGTGCGGTGGTGCAGTGGGTTGGACCACAGTCCTGCTCTCCGGTGGGTCTGGGGTTCGAGTCCTGCTTGGGGTGCCTTGCGATGGACTGGCGTCCCATCCTGGGTGTGTCCCCTCCCCCTCTGGCCCTACGCCCTGTGTTGCTGGGTAGGCTCTGGTTCCCCGCGACCCTGTATGGGACAAGCAGTTCTGAAAAATGTACATACATACCTACTGTATATCTCCTCATAGTCTTGTTATATCATGAACACACATGTATTCATAACATATTCATGTAATTCCTACTATGATTAAGAACATGTCTTTGCAACAGAGGAGCGAAAGGCCAGAAGGGCCCTGTGGTAAAACGTGTGAAGTCCAGTCACTGCAGTCAAAATGTGCGGAAAAATTCCTTTTTTTAATTACAGTTTTACACAGTTTAACTGCTTCTAAGCCATGCTTGAGAGAAGGTAGTGTATTTTTACGGGGTCAGCTGAGGTGAAAGGAAGGACGTCGTACCGGTGAAGCGTGAGCATCGCACTCGTGCTCTTATAAAGAGAAGAGCACAGATTCGTGTCCCACTTCGGAGCCCGATGTGCGCACGTTGGCGCAGCGGAGAGCCGGACGTGTGCAGCAGCTGCGCGCTCCAGGCACCTGAGCGCGGCGGGCACGCGAGCACGTGGCTCGCGATCGCGGCGCTCGCGGCGCTCGCGGCGGCCACCTCGGGGGGCGAAGCCGTACTAACACACACACACACACACACGCACGCACTCGGGACAACGTAACGAGTTGCTTGTATCACATTTTGTAGCAAATGTGGGCATTAAATCACTCCCCCCCCCCGTCACAAACAATGTGTTACTGATCCGCCAACGGTAACTGAACTTTTCGTCTCACCAAAAAACGGATGTTTTCAAAGAGGCACAGTTAAAAAAAAAAAAAAAAAGAAGTTAAGACAACTCGCATGTGAAACTTTTTGAAAACCGTGCGCTTCCGGCCTCGTTTATCGCGCCAACATTTGGTAACCGCACACTGAAAAAAGTGACAGTTTACTGCGACTTTTAAACGAGGGGATTAGAAATAATAAACGTAAAAAGGCGGAGTGGGGGGCTGTGTGTGTGTGTGGTCGGGGCTGATGGTCCGCCAGAGATTTGAGAGCAGAGATATGCGCTCTTTAAAAAAAAAAAAAAAAAAAAAAAAAACGTGGCAATACTCTAAAAATGGTGCTTGGCAGATTATAATTACATTTGCAACCTACATCTCTGTCCCTGCCCTCTCATCTCTCTCTCTCTCTCTCTCTCTCTCTCTCTCACTCACTCACTCACGACTGCACAATAAAGGGATCTTTGAAAAAATGCGAGAGAGAGAGACGTGCAAAGCGAGAAGGGGAGGAGGAGGAGGAGGAGAGGCAGCGAGGGCGCACGGGCGGGGGGAGCCGTATGCTTGTATACAACAACCCCCCGATTTCCATTTTTTTCCCAACTCGTAATGTATTTAATTCAAGTGAAACGTAATCATGACGTGTCGTGTCATTAATCTCCTCGCCGCCTCTCCCGTAAGTACATTGAGCCTTACTTTCATCACAAAAAATATATATTTTAAATGAGATACAATTCATCTACATTTATACTTATGCTCATCTATATACGATTACACGCAGCTGAGGGGTTTTTTACGCTGTGGCGAAACATAACTCAGAATATGTTATTTTCATCGCTATTATTGTTGTTGTTTGAAACAACAAAATATCTGACGACGACTTTTTTATGTTTTCCGAATCGGGCGAAAGGGATCGCAGTTGTTGTTTAAATTGCGCTTATCGGTCTTTTTTCCTCCACCTTTTCTTTTTTTTTTTCTTTTTTTTTTTTTTTTTTATTATTCCTTGCGTGTGTTGCGGTGGTGTGCGGGCTGCTCGCACTGATTGGCGGGTCGTATATCAGCCCCGCGCGCACATACATACATGTCGGCGGTGCACGGCTGACCACTTTTGTTCGCATGTGCCAAGCGTGTACGCGCGCGTGCCTGCGGCTCGGGCTGCTGCTACACATGTAACGCTCGCGACGAACGCACACGCGCGCACACACACACACACACACGCACGCCGCCGCACGGGAAGCGCACCCAGGGGCCTAAAGAACGCGCTCGGTGCCGGTGAAGGACGCGCGGTCGCCTCCGACGAACTGGCTCAACGCGAAGTGCGAGAAAAGTGTCGGGAAAAGTGAAAATGCGGGCGCGCGCGCGCCTCGCGCCCCCGTCCGCACGCCAACTTCTAAGTTTTTTTTTTTAAACCGTATTCGGGCACTGAAAAGTTAGCTTAGTGCGTATGTAGCACTTTAATGTATGTCTTTGTATTTGTTGTGGACGGTTCGGTTGTGTGTAGCAGCCTTGTGTATTTTAGAACTTTAAAAAAAATGGGTAGGCCTGTGTGTGCACGAGGGTAAAAATATCAGAATGGTTGTATTTTTTTTTTTGGGGGGGGGGCGGGCAGTTAGAAATAAGAGCAGTTAGAGGTGTGTATGTTGTGCAGTGAGCGATGTCGGTGTCCCACAGCGCGCGCGCGCGCGGGGCGATCCGCTCCGTCTTTTGTTGAGATCATGTCAAGTGGAGCACGACGTCGTTTGAATTCGTATGAAAGGTGCGGTGGAACGAGGCAGGTTCTCGTCGCCCGGGCCCCAGGCAATATGAGCCGTAAAGAGGCATTAATCGCCGCGATCGCTGCTACTTGTTAGCAGACTAGTAGTAGTTGGCGCGCGGCGGGAGCGCTCGCGCCGCGATGTCCTAACGTCACCCCTGGAGCCCGATCTCCACCTTCCTTCCCCAGGTCGCTCCCCGACCGCAGCGTTTTCGCGGCGAACTTGGAAAGTGCGCGAAGGAGGAGACGGGTGCGAGGTGCCTCTGCTGCTTCTGGATGAGGGCAGGATGTGAAAGAGCGGAGTGGCGCCGCGCGGCGGGCGCGAGAGGGCGGAGAGACGCTTCGAAATGAAATCCATGATGGCACTTTCGCTCACTTCGCGCACTCGCTCGTCTCCCCCCCCCCCCCCCCCACCACCACCTCTTTTTTTGTTGGAAACAAGTCGAGAGAGGGCTGTCATTTAGGCCACGACGCGAACAATAGTGCGAAACGTCCGCGCCGGTGGATTAAACCCCGTTTCGTGACTCTTACGTACCGCGACTTAATGGAACGAGTGAGACGATCCGATTTTAAGCGCGCGCCCCATGTCTGCACGCATGGAAGTGTTTGCGGTAGTTGTGTGTGTTTCTCTGGCGCGCGGCTCCGTGTTTTAATTGACATGGCGCTGGAAGCGGGCTGCGCGTTCTCGGCGCGCACGAGTCGCGCTCGCGGAAGAAATTCCCAGGCGCGATAAGGAGCGCGACATGTCATCCGGTGTCGCCCCGGAGACACTCCCTGAGCACGGGGACGCGGAACCCTCGGAGAGCCTGGGCCGATTGCCCTGAGCGCGCGCGCTCGCTCGCGCGTGCACGTCTGAGTGTGTTCGCGCGAGCGCGCGCCCGCCTTCAGTAGTTCCATACGAAGTTGGCTGCGATACGGCCTCGACGGGCTGTAGACGGAAAAGGTGACGCGGCGCCTGTAAACTGCGCGACGCGCCTTGTTGTTCTGATTTAGTGACTCCGTCGCACAAGTTAAAAAGAAAAAGAAAGGAATTAAACAATATTGATTCATTTTGTCATCCAGTTCCTCGTATTTCCCCTTAGATTTATGCGCGATTGTTGTGCAGGAGAAGCGGAGCAGGTTGTTGGACACATCGAATCACATCGATGCTTCCCCCCTCCCCTTCCCTTGTTCATGATTAAAAATAAAGAAATAATAACGTCTTCTATTTTGGTTGTACAGTTATGACATCACGTGGCCCATAACAATAATCTGTCCTTAATTAGCTCTTGGACACAAGATGGCAGAAATGATAGAGGAGCCTCGAGCGCATCGCGATGCTTCCACACCGCTTCCCTAAATGATGCCTCGCGCTAGACACCATTTATCAGTTGATGTATCAAAAATTAAAGCTTTTGAGATAATCAAATCCAGTGCGGTTCTCTTTGATGAGCTGCGTAAAACATGGGCGAAACAGGGTCGAAATAAATGGCATTTATGATTTAATATTTTCTTAGGTGTCACCTTTCTGCAAAACACCGGCATATATTGAATACATATGAATATTGTACATTTTACACCGCTGAATTGGATATACACTGGAGTCATTAAGGTGAAACGCGCTGTAAGAACGGATGGCCTGCTGAGATTTAAATTTACTGTACTTTAGCCGGAAGTCTGTATCCTTGCCTCTGTTTGCTTCATAATTACAGTTCTGGGTGTAACAATGGAGTAATTCATATGTTCATTTATTCTGGGGTAGAACTCAACACGTATGGCTGTTTAACTTGGGGACTTATCTAGATGGTGGGGAAAGTTTGTAACACTTTTACGTCACTGGGACTTGTGTGTGGGTTTGAGATCACGGTGAATTTGACAGTTCCTGTATGAGGAAAATGCAGAAATATGAGTCATTTGGGTTTCTGTTGAAGGTAGGGAAAAAATATCTGGGCCTAGGTGAATCAGGGTTCCAGCGTACTTCCGACATGAGGTTACCGTGCACGATGTTACCTTGCTTAATGCTGTCTAAAAATGCTTTTTACGAGGTCATGTACTGAGAATCAGAATCCGATTTATTTGGCTAAGTATGCAAACACGTACAGGGAATTTGGCTTCGGTTCCCGGTGCCTCATAGTGTAGAGTAGACAAAAAAAAAAATTAAAGAAAACACAAGGTACTCTAATGTACAGATAATTAAATCTAATTTATTTATCTGACACTTTTCTCTAAAGCAACTTAAAGTGTTGAACTACCTACAATCTCTTACCCAATTACATGGCTGTGTACCATTTACTAGAGTGATTTAGTGGAAGTACCTCACTCTGAGATACTGCAGCAGGTGGGATTTGAACCTTGGATCTAAAGGCAGGAGCTTTAACCGCTATGCTATCAGCTGCCCCTATTGGACAGTAAAATTGTGCTGTTCAGTTAAGGCAGTAAGTGTAAATTATAGATGACGCTGCTCTTTTACCCTTGAGAAATGTAATGAGGTCAATGGCCACTATTATGAAAGTTTACACATTTCATTCTTTCATTCCTGAGCTGTAACTGACATGAAGAAAAAAGGCCCCGATAAAATTAACCGCATTAATCTGATGCTTTTCTCCAAGGCGACTTATAATGTTAAGATGATTTTTTTGTCCAAATAATTAATTAGAATTATTTTTACAAATTCTACAGTTATTTACCCATTTATATAGGTAGCCTCAGTGGAGCAATTGAGGGTATGTACCATTCTCAGGGTGCTACAGCTGGGATTTGAACCTGCAACCTTTGGGTCCAGCTCTAACCACTGCACAACCCCAACAGTTGAGCGCTGTGTGTTTTGCATGTGCAAAACGGAAGCTGTGCAAATGATCTTCGATAATAACAGCAAGGTGCACATTTTTACACTTAACCTCAGATAACAAAATGTCCTTTTTTACTTCATACCCAAACTTTGACTCACAGCACTTTTATTACTTATTCATTTTGCCAACTTGTTACTCACAAAGCCACTTACAGTGTGAGGTCTGTACAAGAAGCTACTTTCAATTTAAATTTCCCATTTAAACAGCTGGGTAGTTTTTACTGGAGTAATTTGAGGTAAATATCCCACTCAAGGGTATTGCAGCAAGAGTGGGATTTGAACCTGGCTCCTTTCGGTGCAAGTTAACGGATCTCAGCGCTAAAGTAGCCGTTGGCCAAGCAGAATAAACTTTTTAATTATTAACAACTAATTAAAACTGTACAATTTCAATATATTATTCAAACACGGTGCCTTGCTCAGGGGTACGAGCACAGGAGGGGGGATGGGAACCCAGGCCCTTCGGTTGCAGAGCGCCGATTCCATCCTCTGCACTTCTCGCTGCCGCTGTTCACAGATGTTAAAGATATTGGTTACAGATGTTTCATAACTTTGGTTGAATTAAAATGCGCACAGTTTTTTTTTTTTTTTTTTTTTTCTCATTTTTCAGATTTTGAGAACTCAGCAGCTGATGGTTTAATAAATATTCGGCTGTAAAACGGCTTGAACTGAAGTGGGTTTAATTGAAACGTGTAGGAGACAGCGAGAAGGTGGCGCTTCCATCTTTCGAACGGAAAAGCGAGTTTGGGCTCGAGAGCCCGGGGTGTGTTTCGCCGTGGCAGCCGCGGAGTGTGTGTGTGTGTGCGCCGCGTCCAGGTTACGGCAGGACGGTTGCTTGAGGAAGACGTGCGGGACGGAGGGTTTGGGTTCGAACGAAGCCCAGGAGAGAGAGAGGGTTCAGGGAAAGGTGAAGGGCAGGAAATGAATTCCGTCTGTGTGGAAGTCCGCTGTGCAGCCATGGCAGAAACCACAAGGCCTGAATTACACCCCCCCATAAACCCACACCCACTCACACGCGTGCTTCCACGTCCTCATGACCTCCCCCCCACACACACACACACACACACACACACACACACATTCACACCACACTGTCATCCCTCCTGCACTCTCAGCTACTGTAAAACCGCACGCAAACTCGCTTACATACAGAGTAAAATTAGAAGTGTTGAATCAACTCCGAGGGAGTAAAATAAAAACGGGAGAAAAACTTTAAAAGGGAGTTAATTTTGAACGTGCGGGGTCTATATAAACTTTCAGAGTTAATTTAACAAATTTACTGTACGCTGTTAACCCACAGCCAGGAGCAGAGCCAGGACAGGTGGACCTGTGCATACCTTGAAAAATCATTTCTATCTTCATCCTTACATGTGTAACGTTACGATACACTTTATATGTATGTACACTAAATACTGCATATATATATTATATGTATGTGTGTGTGTGTCATCATCCCTATATACATCCTCACACTTGAAATATCTATCTATCTATCTATCTATCTATCTATCTATCTATCTATCTATCTATCTATCATCCTTATTTGTATACACTTGCATAAATACATAGTTACAAACACACAATACATCTGTGTTGTCCCCACCTCCCTCCATGACCCCTCCCTCTCTGTCTAGCACCTTCTCTCCTTCTCCATCTTGGAAAATTTATAAAAAGCTTTATTGGCACAAAAGCGTTGGCCCAGAGCACCAGCAGAATGGTATGTAATAAAACATAGTGATGATGTCATCACATTAGTATCAGCGCGGCAGCAGAGTAAACAGTGCGAGAGCAGATAAAGAGCGCGGCTCTGCTGTTCATCCGAGAAGCTCGGCGCACCCGTCCTTCTGACACGCGTGTGTCCATTGCGTTCCGGCTCCCCCCCCCCCCCCCCGGGGCACATGCACACTGTTTTAAGCCCAATATCCCAGTGCTGTGTCATTCTTTATCACTCATTTCTGATTTTTTTTTTTTTTTTTCTTTTTTTTCAGTGTGGATTCATTGCCTGCTCTGCGTACCGGTCCTGTTTACCCTCACTCTCGCCTCCCCTCTTCCTGTCTCTTTCTCTGTCTTCCTCGCCATGTTGGCAGGCCCAATGTACCAGCTGATATCAGCATTCCCTGGCACGGGTCCAACTGGCACTGCAGTCAGCGGGGAGAGAGAGAGCGAGCGATCGAGAGAGAGAGAGAGAGAGAGAAAGAGGGAGAATGAAAGAGAATGAGTGAATAATGGAGGGAGGGGGCGAGCGAGTGAGAGAATGGGGGGGATGGGGAGGAGTGCAAAGCAGAAAAACAGAAGGAGAGCAACTTTGGGGGAAAATGTGAAACAATGATGGCACATTGAGAAAGGAAAAGAAATTGAGGCCCAGGAGTCAGAAGGAGAGTGAGTGTGATTGATGTGATTGATACCGCAGATGCCTAATGAGTCATACGTGTTACAATATGTCTCCTCGGCTCCGCCGTGTCACAGCACCGGCCTTCCGCCCACCTTTACGCGTCGAGTCGAGGAGAGCGCGTTCGCAACCGCGTACTCAAAGTGCCGCGGTGCTCTGAAATGGGCTGCGCGCGCGCGCGTGTGTGCGCGCGCGCGCGTGCGTGCGGATCCCATCCGGCGTCGCCGGAAAACCGTAACGGCGATCTGAGGGTGGAGTCGCCACTTGGGGCGACTGCTACGCGTTAGGGTGTGTGTTTGTTAACCCCGTGTTATTACAGTGCTTGTACAGTGATTTTACACTTCCTGATGTCAAGGCACATCTTAAGCGAAGTAGCGGCACAGGCCTTCCCTTCTTTACCGCAGTACTCTAAGCCGTACCGTGTAACTCGCGGCGTGTCGGGCTGCGGGCGGGCGCGCGCGCCGGAGACCCCAGCGGGTGTTTGCGGCGCGGTGACGGTCGCGCTCTGCCAACTCCTGGGTGCTTTGTTTATGGGCTGGGCGCCGGGCGCTTTGTGCTGCGTCAGGGCTCCGCTCTCGACGCTCTGTACCGTTTCAGGGCTCGCTGTTGTGCGAGAACAGGAAGGGTGTGTGGGGAAGTGAAAACATCTGGCGCCCATCCTGTTTGGGACAGACCGTGTCCTGCTCTGCCCTGCTCCTATAGACAAGCGAAGCGTATGTGACCCCCAGCAGCCTGTAGGATCGGACTTTTACATTTTGAAACCCTAATGGCAATGAAGTTGACCTCAGTAAACCGGTGCCTGCGAATGGCTGTGATGACAGTTATCAAATATAGCGGTAATAAATGAGGTAATGATCGTGAATGTTAATGCGCTCTTGCTGATGATGATGTACAGTATATTTGCATTTACATGTATTCATTTAACAGACGCTTCTCTCCAAAGCGACGTACATCTCATGGAAAATACAATGTGTTCATTTTATTAGCAGAAAGAGATGGAGGCACGTGATTCTGAAGTACAGTTGGTTTGTTTCTTTGCACCATATGAACCATTGTTCATCGCACGAGCAGCTGCATAAAACTTTATCAGAATATCGACGATTCCTGATCACCTTCCTAGTAATTTTTTTTTTTTTTCGAGGTGCATATAAACGTTTACGTTACATTACAGGAGCAGCTGTGTAAAGGTTTATCCGGGCATCATCTTAAAGTTATAGAGCATGAACATTTACACCTTACATGAACTTAAGAGATGATGGGCGAAGTGAGTCTGAAAGAGGTGAGTTTTAAGACCCTTTTGAAATGTGGACAGGGATTCAGCAGTTCTGAGTGAGACGGGGAGGTCGTTCCACCACAACGGAGCCAGAACCGAGAACCCAGAGCACTATATATATATATTTCTGATATCAAGGAAGTTGAGGACAAAAGGATTAAAAAGTCTCCGTCCCCCAATCCCCCAGTTTTAAAAATATCATATTCCTACCAGGAATTCATTGCACCGCTAGAATCATTGAGGTGTCATCCAACTGGTCAACAGACACAGTGAAATTTGAAAATGATGACGATAATGATGATGATGATGATGATAATGACGGTGGTGAATTTTACAGAAGACTGTTGGAGGTGGTCTGGGGAACTGGACTCAGCGCTACGTCGGCCTTTCCCGTCTCTGCAGAGCAGCTGGAGCATGGAACAAAAACTGTACTGGTGAGGGTTCCAAAGACATTCACATTGCTGTGAGCTGCAGGTGGTGTAGCACTTAGAGGTGTCACCTTCCAGCACAGCGGTTCTTTACTCTTACTTTTACCTATTTTACCTTTATTTTACTCTTTATTATTCCTAGGCCCTCGACACCTTTAAGAATCTTACGAAAGTTAGGGATCCCCTAGTAGAAAATGTCCAAAAGAAATTCAGATCAAATATTGGTCTCACGAGGGGGCGCGGTGGCGCAGTGGGTTGGACCACAGTCCTGCTCTCCGTATGGGTCAAGCGGTTCTGAAAATGTGTGTGTGTGTATTGGTCTCATTTTACTGAAACCTGATTAACTTTACACAGAGTGACTATTGTACACATACGCACATCGTCTGAACCGCTTGTCCCATACGGGGTCGCAGGGAGCCGAAGCCTAACCCGGCAACACAGGGCGTAAGGCCGGAGGGGGAGGGGACACACCCAGGACGGGATGCCAGTCCGTCGCAAGGCACCCCAAGCGGGATTCGAACCCCAAACCTACCGGAAAGCAGGACCCGGGCCAACCCACTGCACCACTGCGCCACCGCGCCCCCTCTGACTATTGTAGCATAGTAAAATTATTTTAATTTTAGAGTTTAATTAGTCAGTATTGTTTTTAAAGTAAGGCTGCATTTTACAGATCCCTCAAAGCCCATCCACAGACCCTCAAGCGCTCCATGGAGTCCATCTTAAGAACCCCTGCTGTAATTGAAGCACTCAGGTTCAAATCCCTGCTCCCACTGTAATAGGCGTAAACAAGGTACTTACCCTTAATTACTCCAGTAAAACTTTACCAGCTGTATAAATGGGTAAATAATTTTATGAAGATTAGTATGCAAATCTTACATTCTAAGTTGCTTTGGAGAAAAGCACCAGATAAACAATAATAATAATAATAATAATAAGAAGAAGAAGAAGAAGCAGAAGAAGACACGATCCCAAATGTGCTCCATATTGGTGAAGCCACCCACTGTGTATCAAGCTGATGTGTGCACCTGGACAATGTAAATACAGGAAAGGTATGGAGGAAAAAAATGATTTGGCAGTGACTGCACATTATAAACACTCAACGTGACTGAAGCAGGTGCACAAACATCTAAACTAACACACTGGCTTCTTTGTCCCTTTACCAACCCAGTGACATTGTATTTCCAACTAACGTACTGACAAAGACTTTATTGATGTCTGTGTGTGTGTGTGTGTGTGTGTGTGTGTGTGTGTGTGTGTGTGTGTGTGTGTGTGTGTGTGTGTGTTACATTGCTCTGCTGTATTAATGGGTTACTAGGGTGTTCAGTACAGTGTATATAATGCTCCAAGTCACCTTGGACAAAGGTGTCAGCTAGACATCCGTACATAATTTGATGATGAAAATGAAAATCCGGACGAGAACAATAATCACATTAATTTAAATGGGAAAATTGTTGCTCCTGTCAAAGCTCCTCCAAGTTCATCCAGAAATCACAGTAGATGCCCAACACAGAATAAAAAAGTTTAGTGACATGGTAACGTAGGAAAAATAACAATTCATAATAACACACACACACACACACACATTTTCAGAGCCGCTTGTCCCATACAGGGTCGCAGGGAACCGGAGCCTAACCCGGTAACACAGGGCGTAAAGCCAGAGGGGGAGGGGACACACCCAGGACGGGACGCCAGTCCGTCGCAAGGCACCCCAAGCGGGACTCGAACCCCAGACCCACCGGACAGCAGGACTGTGGTCCAACCCATTGCGCCACCGCACCCCTTCATAATAACATAATAATATATAACAAAACATTGTATAATAATATATAATGTTCTCTGAGATGTGTGTCACTTTGGATTAAAGCATCTACTAAATAAATGTAAAAGAAAACATTAAGGTACTTTGATAATACGTAGTAATAGAATTGTATTATGTTATTATTTCAAAAATATATTATTATCATATTTAAAAAATTAAGATTTTATGAAGTCACCTTTATTAATAATGAGTAATAAATATAAGGCCCCATCCACCTCTGAATTCCTCCTACCCTTGTTTTTCTCTCACTTCACTCTGTCTTCAACCACGTTCTCACGACACTTCACTCCGCTCTCTCCCTCTCTTTCAGAGCATGGATTCACCCCCAGAATCTGTCCTGGCTCTCTCCTGTGAGCCCCTCCCAGCATCCCCTGCGCTTCCCTCCTTGGACCACAGTCCCCTCAACTTGCACCGTTGCTCCTCTCCAAGTTTCCAGCTTCCCACGTTCCCATGTGAGGAGGAGGATGACGATGATGAGGAGAGTGAGGAAAAGGAGATTTCGGTTCCTCCGTCTCCCACCCCTGCGGTTGCGCTCTTCCCAGGGGGGCAAGAGGCACACAGCCCCTCCCCAGACAACAGTCCCCCAGAGCTACGCCTGGACCAAGCACCGCTGAGGGAGGCGCTTCCCGGATTCGGGGCACTGGAGCTGGCGCTCTCTTCCACTCAAGACCCGAGCTGCAGTGACGAGCTAGACCTGCAGCTCTTTCACAACGGGCGGGATGGTGGCGAAGGGAGAGGAGGCGACGCGGCAGTGGCACAACCGACACCCCCTGCTCTGAAGTTTCCCTGTAAGGTGTGCGGGAAACGGTTTCGCTTCAACAGCATCTTGTCTCTACATGCCCGTGCCCACACCTTGGAGCGGGAGCGTGCATCGTTTTCCTGCCAGCATTGTGGGTTCCGGGCTGCCAGTCGGGCCGCGGTGGCTGTGCACCTAAAGAGCCACCAGATCCAGAACCGAGTGCCGGAGGTGCAGGAACAGATCCTCAAGGAGGCCATGCCGGTGACCTCGCCAGATTCCGGCGAAACACCGTCCGCTCTCAGCCCGCTTTTCTTCACACCCCCCCTTTTGGAGGAGACTGCCCCTGTTGCTTCCTCTTCCACCGAGGATCCGTCCTCCTCCGCTGCGGTTGCTTTCCGCTGCCACGCCTGCAAAGGCAAATTCCGCACGGCGTCGGAGCTGTCGCGCCACGTGCGCATCCTGCACAACCCTTACAAGTGCACCATGTGCCCCTTCTCTGCCAGCGAGGAAGAGGACCTGGCCTCGCACCTGCAGGAGAGCCACCCCGCTCTGTCGCCGATGGAGGTTGAGGACTCGCCGACCCCTGTGGCGTCCGCCTCAGCCCCGCCCCCTCCGCCTGCATTCCGCTGCGAGACGTGCGGGCAGCGCTTCACCCAGTCCTGGTTCCTCAAGGGTCACATGCGGAAGCACAAGGATTCACTCGACCACAAGTGCCAGGTGTGCGGCCGCGGCTTCAAGGAGCCCTGGTTCCTCAAGAACCACATGAAGGTGCACCTCAACAAGCTAGGACTTAAGGCCAGTGCAGGGATGGCTCTGGGCAGCAATGCTGTGGAAGATCAAACCAAGGCTCCCCCTGGAGGCCAGGCCTTGGGCGCACTTTACTCCAGTATTCATATGGCTGGAGGAGGAAGTAGTGTGAGTGGTACGGGTGGAGGAAGAAGGAGGACAGAAAGGGACACCCTGGCCAAGCTGGCTGCTGTGGGGGGAAGTGAGACCGGAGCCTCCGGTAAAGCATCCCTGCTGGGCTACCTCGGCCTGCCAGGTGATGGCACCGGTGCCAGTTGCATGGAAAGGCTGCAAGCCGTGGCACAGGTAGCCGAGATGGGTAGCGGAGGAGGCGCAGCTGGAGGGTTGGGGGACCAGGCGTCTATGTGGCATCTGATGGCACGCAGCCTGGCTGCCGCTCAGCAGGCCCAGCAGCAACGGTCGAGACAGCACCCCCACAAGAGTTCTGTTGCTGGGGAGGCGGAGCAGGTGCGGGCCTACCTGGGCGGGCTCATGACCCGGGACGATCCTCCAGCCACCCCGTGGGAGTGCCCGGATTGCGGCAAGCTCTTTCGCAGCCTGCAGCAGGCCGTGGCACACGCCCGAGTCCATGCACAGAGGCCACAGAAGAGGGAGGAAGGCGGAAAGGGAAGCAGAGGAGTAGAAGGAGGAGGAAGAGGAGGTAACGAGTCGAGGATGGAGATGCCCAAGGCTGCTGGGAGTCAGCAGCAGGCAGCAGGAACGAGTACGGGAGCTGTAGCTGCTGGAGGATATCATGCAATGATGTCTCATTTCCAAGGTAACCAAGGTCCCAGAATTGCAGATTTGGCCCATTTTAATATTTGACATTTGCTATTATAAATTTGTAATATGAAACGATTTAATATTTGTTACAGAGATCGCCGGTGGATAATCTCCCTTTCTTAAGTGTTCCCAGGAAATAAGCGTGGATAAGTCACTTGACCATAATTTTGGCTCAACCCCTGCTCGTGTTCATTGTTTCGCCTCTCTGTCCCGCACCCTTCGCAGGTGAGAATGGTGTCAGGGGGCTCTCGTCTGGCCAGCCCGTTGGCCCGAGAGAGCGGGTACGAGGCACAGGGATGAAGGACTGCCCCTACTGTGGTAAAGCCTTCCGCTCCTCCCACCACTTGAAGGTGCACCTCCGAGTGCACACGGGTGAGTGATTCTCGTACTTGTTGTCGAGATGTCGTAGTATAACGTTGTAAGATGGTTTTCTGCATGCAGAGGTTTGACAACACGAGTCGAAAAAGATTTGCTTTCCTTGGTTATACTGCCATGTTTATTTCGTAAGCCGTACTGTGATCAACTCTTCTCAAAAGCCGCTAACGAGTCACTTGACGTTTTTGCGAACAGTTTAATAACTCCAGAAGTGCAGTACTTATAAAAAGGATGGAAATTGCATCTTTTTAATTATTCATTAATAATAAACAAATTTACTCTACCTGGGCCATTGGAGAGAGGTTAGTTGTTACCTTTCATCCAAAGGATCCAGGTTTGAATCCTTTCCCTACTGTAGTACCCTTGAGCAAAGTTCTTAACACTATTTGCTCTGTTATGTCTGGTTCCGGAAGGAAACGGGGGACCCAAGTGCAGAGCGGTGTTCGTGGTTTATTCAGGGAGATCCAAGAGAGGTGGTCAAAGGACAGGCAGTTAGTCTTCGAGGTGCAAACATCCTTACAGGGAGAATCCAAAAGGCAAGGTCGGTACGCAGGCAAGAGGTTGATGATCATAAAGAGGTACAGGATCCTGGGAACAAGGGACGGGATCGGGGAAGGCGTTAGGGAACAGGAATTAGAAGAGCTAAGAGCTAGGAGGTCTCAAACAACAAGGCTGAACAAGGTTCCGCATCAGCTGCCGGTCTGACGCAGCCTTTTATGCCCCAGTCTGCGCCGCGTCCCAGGTGTTCCGTGTCGGCTCGAGGGTGTGGGCGTGGCATGCTCTAGAATTTATCCAAGTTGGATCAATCTAAACTGCATCCAGATAAATGTGTGTCGTTTTTGTTACTAACAACAACAGCACATATAAATCGATATCCGGAATTTTCCAGTCAGTCAGTCGTTTTTACCTTTCTGTCCATACTTATTTCAGTTTGTGCTTTTCCCCCAGTGTGCAGTAACTCAAGCAGCTCTGTTAATGTCTTTACAGGGGAGAGACCGTATAAGTGTCCCCATTGTGACTATGCTGGAACCCAGTCAGGCTCCCTGAAGTACCATCTGCAGAGGCATCATCGGGAGCAGAGGAGCTCTGGTGGTGGAGGTAACTCCTCCAACACTGCTCCAAACCCCCAAAGTGTCACCTCGATGCCTGGCAGCGGGGCTCTGCACGGCGAGCTCGCCTCCAAGCAGCACGGATCAAATTCCACCTCCCAGAGCTCTTTTGGGAGGATCAAGTCCTCCAGACAAGGTCAGCAGTGTCATTTTGGGTCTTCAGAGCGCAGGGAGAGGAAAGGTGGAAACTCCCAAGGAAATGCTATTAGAGGAATGAAAGGAGAGGTGGATGGCTTCCGCTATCTCTCTGGGGCCAAGGCGGGGGTGTTCCCAGGGGGCACGGACCGCAGCATGGGTGGGGAATCGCCTCAGGCTAAGCTGCCTAAGGTTTCCCGTCGTAAGCCTCTCACTACCAGTCGTATGGTCCCTGTGAATGGCCAGAGTGGAAGAAAGGGGGGCCGTGGGCCACAGGACGGATTTGAGCCCTTGGACCTTTCCCGCCGACCTTCTCCAGGCCAGGGGTGCGAGGAGAATGGAGCTGGAGTGACCCTCAATCAGTGCCTGTTCTGTCCTTTCCGCACTTCCTCTGCAGAGCTCATGGCTATGCACCTGCAGGTCAACCACACCAGCAAGTCTCGTCGCAAGAGGAGCTCCTCAGGAGAAACATGGTCTCACAATGAAGCCCCAAAACCTGGCCTTCACCCAGGCGTGGATCCAGTAGCATGGAGATTCTGGAAGTCTTGGAGAGATGACACACCCATTGCTGATGTTGACTGGGCTAGTAGTACAGCCATGACACATAATGGTCTCCCCCAACAAGAGGTGGGACCCAGGACCTCCCTCAAGCCAACCCCTGACTCTAAACCTGACCATTTGATCACTGGAAACATGGAGGATGATTGTAACGAGGAAGAGGAAGAAGTGGAGGAGGATCTAGAGGAGGAAGAGCAAGAGGAGGAAGAGATGGAAGAGATGGAAGGAGACAGGGAGGCAGACAACAGTAGTTTAGATGATTCCCCGGGGCTTGAGAGAAGAATAATCCATTGTTCAACTGTAGGGTTTCAGGAGGCTACCTCCATGGCAGAGAGGAGCACTGGTGAATAGCAGGAGATGAGATGCTGTAGGAAACAGATAGGACAAAGGGGTCTACATGGACAAGCATGAGAGGAAAACAATTTAAGCAGTCCAGTAGCAGAGGAATACTGTGGTATAGCCTTGTTCTCTGTTTCACTTTTTCTCCACACCATCTGTGTGGTCACCCCATCCTCCTCACCACCCCAGCATGAACTGACAAAGAGTGAGGATTCTTCTTCTTCTTCTTTTTTTTTTTTCTTTTTTTTTTACTACAGTTCCATTGCTTCCGCTGGGGGGACAGTATTCTAGAACCAGATTCTTCCTTCTGAAGAAAAGTTGTCTTCTCGCTACGATTATACTTTTCTCTCGGCACACGCTTACAATAACCCGAACAACCCAAATTTTGAATCGTGCCCTATAGGTTATCACCAGCTACTGAACTGTGGTAACTGGAATCTGTCTGAACGCAACCACTTCTGTTGATTTTGAAAATAATCAAACCTGAATTTTTGAGGCCTTTTATCTGCTTCGCTCAACTGAAGTTTATGTTTCTCTCTCGGAGGGTTTTGTATCAGTTGTAGTTGAGAAGAGGTGCCTTTATCTGGAGGGAGAGTGAGAATAAGGAAGAAAATATGAACAAAAGTACGAAATGAAAGATTCTTCTGTCAAAGCCACCAGTTAAAGGTCAGCAGTCATAGCCCAGTGCGAAATAGCTCAGTGCCGCTTAAAACCACCACGCTGATCTGGAGATATCTTTCGTGATGGAGATGAACCGCTCACGCTCGGTTTCTACAAAAGTTGCGTTACACAACAGAACACGTTGCAGTATGGGAGATCAAACCTTCAATGTACGCCAGAAGCACTTACTTAGTGTACCTCAGAAGACTGCCACGCTCCGAACTAGTTGTCTGTTACAGCATCTCGCCAGCTTTTGAGCTAAAGTTACCATAGTCATTTCTAAGTCACGAGTACTTTACGTTTCTACAGCAGTATCTTAAGTCGGACAGCGGCGGAGTTTGGAGGGCTCCTACACCTCTGAGTTTGTATGGACCAAACCTGCTGTAGCTCAGGAGAAGCAGCCCTGTCTGTGAAACTCAGCAAGAATTTAGATGTGAATACATTCCACAGAGTCAATCTAGAACCGGTTTTATTAGTCACAAAGCTGCCTTCGGTGTTTCAAAAAGACTGGTGTCTTTATTGCCACTGTAAGCCACTTGACTGCAAGGGAGTGTGTGTGTGTGGGCGCGTGCGTGTGCATGAGTGTGTGTGCGTGTGTGTGTGTGTGTGTGTGTGTGTGTGTGTGTGTGTGAAGCTTGTTCACATGCACTGAACATTGAGCGATCGGTCCTCTCTGTGTGAACCACTTGCGTTCTCCAGCCAGAGAGATTGCTGTCCGGAGTTCAAGACAACAGTGCAAGAGATCCATCCGGAAGCTCAGAGCCTTCTCATTTACCTGGACCGGCGTGGTGCTTGTCACCTGCCCGTGACCCGGGCGTGTCCGTTGCCATCTGGTTTAAAGAGATTTCCAGGTGTGATTCAAGACCAATGTGTGTTCATTTAAAGAAAAAAAAAAGGAGAATAGTGCCTGGTTATATGACATAGAAAGGGTCATAACTTTCATATATTGCTATAGCAAATAGTAGCAGCTCTGTAAATGAGAAGGTTACGTTGCATTCTGTACCACAAGTCCCACTGGGACAAAAATCGTATGGCTGCAGCACATGTCCAGTCACACTACTGTACATAATGCTAGCACCTATTAAAAATATGTAAAAACAGAGGGAATATTTCCATTTTTATCAAAGTGCCAGTATTTTTGAGGAGACATTCTGACAGTTATGGGTATAAAGGTGCTGGTGACACCAGGTTGGAATCTATTCCAATGATGGAGCATCTGCAATGGGGAGAGAAAAAAAAAAAAAAAAAAGAAAAAAAACAATATGCTGCGGATTGCTGGAAGCCCAGCGTTGGGCTCGGACTCATAATTCATTTACCCATACATCCATCTCAAGTTTCCAAGGACAGAAAAGGAGCAAAAATGAGAAGCGGCACAATTCAAGAGGAATCGTTAAACGTTATCGAATACTCCGTCTTTTAGATCAGTAGTTTATTTTTTAAGTTATGAAAAACACTAACAAAAGGATAGAAAACCCAGTAGAAAATGTGTAGCTTTTATAAGGACAAAAAAGAGAAAAAAAAAAAAAAAAAACATTATCTGAGAGAAACAAAAAAAAAAACATAAAGGAAAGGAATATTAATATTAGTAATAATAATAATTATAACAGTTGTGAAAGAAGACTGGAATGAAACGTAAAATAGATCACTGTGTGAAGGGTATTTTCTCCCTAGTTTTTTCCTTGAGTACAACCAAACTTTTTGTTTTCTTTTTTTATATATATATATATATATATAAATATATATATATATATATAATATGAAGTAACTTTGTGTTATTGAACCTGTAGAGCTGCACCGTGAATTGTGCCCCCATCTCCTTTTATCCCTGGTGGGGGTGGGGGTCTCCATATCCTGCTGCCTTGTTTTTTTTTTGTTTTTTTTTCCCAGTTGCATCCGATTTTAGTTCCTTCTTTTATATGTTTTATGAAAACTGTACACTTCCAGTACATGGGAAAAGTTGGCCTTTGACTTCCGCTGTCTTGTTGCCGGATTGTCGGGAGCTCAGTTCAAGAAAAAAAAATCAAAATTTTGTGAATTTGTACAGCACTTGCTTTGCCTTCTGGGGATCCTTTTTCCAAACTGACTAATGTCATACTAGCCAGAGGGCTGATTCTTGAAAGCACATAAATATTCAGTGTTAAAACTTCCGGAGAGTTTCAAGAATTTCATCCATAATGTAGCTGGAGCTGTTTCGTGCTATGACTTAAGACTCATCATTGAGCGTGATGATGCCGGGGGAGCCGAGCCTGGTCCGTTGTGTCGAGGGCAGGGGGCGGGGGGGGGGGGGGGGGGGGTGATTCTCGCTGCGGCTTTACTGTGTCAGACTGTCCGTTATATTACGTTGTTATTAGAGCACCTTATGAGTTTCTCGGTCAAAGTGGTGGTTCTTAGATTCAATACCATCGTGCCTTCTGTTTAAAGCACTTCCTGGAGTATCACGTGAGCACCCAAAGCACTTAGTCTATATCACCTAATTTCAAATGCCTCTTTCCATCCTCACTTTTCCATTGGTCTTGTATTTCTTTCTGTTTATCCACTACATAGACATGTCTTCGTTTTTTTTTTTTCTTTTTTTTTTCCCCCTTCCTGCACCTAATTGTGTCTATGGGTCAGTCTACTTAACGATGATCTACTGCTTAAGTTTTATATGAAATCAGAATATCTTATTACAGACAGATGAAGCTTTTATAATTGTATCTGTGTAATGGAAATACAGCATTGGTGGATCTGGGCATTTCAGCCTTTGCGTTCCACACCTCTCTCTATCTGTGTCTCTCACAAACACCACAGGAAGGTGATGTAAACTAACTGGTATTGAGGCCTTTGTTTAGGTTTGTGTTAATTTTCAAATGTGACTTTTTAAATTGATGTTGATGAGATGGCAGTCCATTGCTGTATTGCTCTTCTTATAATTATTATTATTATTATTTTTGGTATAATAAAAACAAATGTGTCTGATGAATGTTGTACAGATAGCACTAGAAACGTTGTGTTTTACTGAGACCACAAACCCAGCAGCTCTGCTTCTGTGCCCGACGATGTTCTTTGCGGAAAAATAATGTACTGTTAAACATGGTAAATCCTATGTAAATTGCTACGAGCAATTTATAAGGTCTGTAATATTCTTCCATGCCTCGATAATAGAAATGATTAAATACATAAGAAAATATCATCCACTGCTATTATATATATGCCGTTATATGAAATATTCCTTTGTTTATTAATATGTTCGCATGCTACTTTTTCGCAGAGGGGTTTCAGTGTATTAAGGCACAAGTAGAGGGAGAGTCCGGCGCCCGGATGGCCCTGTGTTTGTGTGTGTGCTGGTAAGTGCAGTAGGAAGGGCGCGCTGACGGGTGGGTTTGAGGTCTCGTGTAGTTGACTGCTATTGCAGTGAGGGAGCTGATCTAACATGTAGTGACTAATATGAAAATGTGGACAGAAAACATTAGAGAAGAACCCATTAAAGAGTTTTTAAAAGTTTTTTTGACTATGTTTTCTGTTACCCCATCTTTCTGTGATTCGTTTTTTTTAATTATCTGCATTGTAAATAGTGCCAGATTTTTAAAAATGTTTCCGTTGAAATAGCGCTCTACTGTAGTCAGAACTTTTTTTTACCGGGGATACGAGAAGCGCCCGTCTCTAACACGGCATACAGCGAAAATCAAGGTAATGCTGAACACTTACATTTTCGTATAGTTTATTCTCTTATCAGACCCTTCAGTCTACATTGATTATTAACTAGTATTTCACTGACACCTTTACCCAAGATGGTTTACAGTGATAAATTACAGTAAACTCCCTACGGTCTTTCGCTCATTCGTACAGCAGATCAGTGTAACACACTCACACACACACACACACACATAGAAATACATACTATGGGCAATTGAGAATCATCAGTTCATCTGGAACACGTGTCCTTGGAGTGTGTGTGGGACCTTGAGATGTATCTACAGCGGAGCTCTAAGTCCCAGTGACTCGATGTGACGCCAATCTTCGGCATTCAAAGTGTTAAACGTGCTGGTAAAACGCAGCAAATACAACGAGCAGCAGGTTGAGGGGTCTTCTAGTTACCAAGTTGATGAGTGAAGTCGTGGAGGACACAGTGGAGATGTTTGGGATGGGACAGCTGGTAGTGCAGCGGTTAGAGCTATGGCCTTTGGATCCACGGGTTCGATATCCGGCCGTAGGACCCCTGAGCAACATACTTCCCCTAAATTCTCCAGTAAAATTACCCAGCAGCATAACTAATTATAAGCTTGTAATAATCTTAACCTTAACAAATCACTTTGGAGAAAAGTATCATATAAATGTAAATGTTTGGGCCATTTCCAAGGTCCTGGACCGATAATATATTCAAAATGCAGGCTTTTAAAGTTCTAAACTGTGTTTTTCTCGCTCGGCGCTGAATATTTTAATCGAACTTAAATTAGAGTGGTTTTTAATTTTGTGAACGTTCAGGTAGCGCTATTAAAATTAGCGCAGGTGTTTTTCTCGGGAACAACAGGTGCCAGATATTGCAGGCGCATTACGGCGAATCCAGCATTCGACAGTCTAATTCCTTTTATTGAAGCAACAGCTCACGCAATTTCCCGAATCACACCCTTAATTGTTCCTTGCAGCTTTCGTCAACCCGAAGCGAAGGCGTCTCTTTTTAAAGGCGCAGACAGCAAGTCGGGAACCGAACGGCTGAATTCAACAACGTGGTAAATCTAAGTACGGTGCCGCACGTAATTCTTCAGGCCCTAGATGTCAAACGCCAGTCCCCACCTGCAGATTTACGAGATTCTTTAAAAAAAAAATACTTTGTTAAAGGAGGTACTTGAACAATGGAAGTAAGCACTTCAGTAAAGGAAGAGGCGAGGTGAGCGACCAACAGCACACCTTAGCGCACGTGGGAATAAAGTTGTTTTAAGTGCTTTACACATGAATGACTAACTAGCACTGAAGATTATTTCCCTTACCAGAGTGGGTATATTTTTGGGCTAGAATTATCAAATATTTTTATGGCACACACCGGGTCTCTAACGTACAAACACAAACGGTACAAAATCTGTTCATAACTCAGTTTGTTCGTAAGTCCAACCACCACGTCACAGTCAGCAAAAGCTTAATAATACACACATCCCTTAGTTTATTCACAGGTTAGGTTGTGTGAAAACTTGAAATACACCTATGACACACTCATTCATTCATACATACACACAGAGTGTGGTTTAGAGTCAGCAATCCACCAAAAACACATCTTTGGACTGTGGGAGGAAACCAGAGCACCTGGCAAAAATCGCACAGACACAGGGAGAACATGCAAACTACACTCAGTGAACTGCATTCGGATCAAGGTCTGAACCCACCAGAAGAAGTGAGACACCAGCACCATGTGCTGCTCCACCACACTCTCTTTAGAGTGAGGGGAAAAAAAAAATCTATTTTAATTTTTATCAGCTAGCATCATTTCCATAGACGTCTTATGTAAAAGGCAGAAGTGTCATATTCTGTTTTGGAAAAGTAGCAAGAACATGGTAACATTGATAGAGTTCTTGCTAAAAGTAGCAGGAACATTTGACATCAACAGAAAAACCCTGATGTGAAAATCCGCAGGCAGAGGTACGAGAACAAGGTAACGGCACGTGCTTTAGTGACACCTATTGGTGGTCCGGTGACTAAAGAGGATGTTCAGATTTGTGAATCTCCACAGTACCAGGGTTCTTCACATGACACCTCTGTTCAAGACCACTTGCCAAACCTGGTTTGTAAATTAACGCACAAAACACAAAGACTTACCCATATAGAAAGTGCGGAATTCGTACTTGAGCATTCAACAGCACTACAGAGGAGCTGGGATTCAAACCCAGGACCTTCTGATCCTGGCCACCCAACCCTTGCGATTTTTCTCTCATTTTAACCGTGTCAGAAATTTTCCTGGTTAATTCAAAACACAGGAAAATTGCCAACAAACCGGAGATGAAGGCAGCTAGATGAAGACCTCCCTCACTGCGATGGCTGCTGGGAAATGACTTTCCCAACTGAACACAGCAAAAACTGTTATTATAAAACATGGAGGATATGAGTATGAAGAACGTCAGGACAATTTTGGCTATCGCTACATGACCTTACATGACCTCCTGGCCGGAGGCTCCTTTTCAGCTTATCCCACACTGGCAATTTGAGAACAGTTCCTTTCAAGTGACATCAGCGTGAGAACAAAGTCACCACCACCACCACCATCATCATCATCATTTCAGTCTCACCAGTGAACCCATAATATGGTAAGAGATGTCTTTGATGGTCTGACAACACTGGGTACACGTCAACCCTAAGAGGGCCTTCGCCAAAACCTCCTCTTTATGGTAATACCACAGTACTGCCTTTAAAACGGAACATTTTACCAAATAGCTTGACGCATGATGTCACTTCTTTAGCTATTTCTCATATCTGTTCAGTCCTTCTGCAGGCACTCAGAAGATGTGATTTTTCAAACAGAAAATATTTGCAGTCCATATACGTACAACACCATTCGTGACGTCTGGCCAGGAAGTCCCTGCGTTCCACGGACCCAGGCCTCACCAGTCTCACTTTCACACACACACACACACACACACACACACACACACACACACTCTGCATGTTCCTCCATCCTTCCGTGTGCAGAGGGTTACTGCGACGAGAGCCTCTGCCTGCGGACGCCTCCTCCACCCCCACAGTAACTTTTACAGCCGCATCCTTAAGAGTAAATGGTATAAAGCAAAGCTGATTGCAATTTTAAACATTACAGCTTTTACAAATGTAAAAAAAAAATACTAAAAACATACAGTATGTATAACAATGATCCATAATGGATTCAAATAGGTGTTTTTTTACACTGAATGATAAGAAAATACTCTAACATCAAAATTTTCTAGTTTGTTATATGTGTGTGTGAATATATGTATAGTATGTATATTATATATATAGTGCTGTTTGAAAGTATGTGAACCCTATAAGGATGGTAGTTATTCTTGTACAAAATATCAAAATATAAGCTCATGAAATCTCAAAGTTAAACTAAATGTATAAAATGAGTAAATGGCAATGATTTACACCCCTCATTCTACTTACCTACTTGGTTTAATCAGTGTAACTTGGGCTTCACTTATTTTTTACAGCTGCGCTACTTGTGTGTTTCTACCACACATGATTTCCTCTAAAGAGACGAATGGAACTGGTCATTACACACCTGTTATGTCCCATGAGAAACACTCATTTTCATGAAATAACCGTTTTTGTGGTGAAACCGAGGGACACAAGGTTTCACATACTTTCCAGCAACACTGTATTTCATATCTGTAATTCGAAATTGATTTGCAGGAATGTGTCTTTAGCATGAACTAAATCAGTTGATCAAAAAAGCCTACTGTAACTCTATACCGTAAAACATTAATACACATCCAAGGACAATATAGTATTTAACAGAATAATATAAGTACTATATAGGCAAATTGCAAAATCATCAGTCCTGTTTATTTAACTATAATTGAGTGCTATACATGTGTTAGAATAATAATAAAAAAAAAAAAAATTAATGAGATGCATTAAAAAAGACACCAAACAAAATTATTTTCCTGTTTACTAAATAAATCATACAAGTTCAAAACTTCTGCAGAGTAAAACAGAGAAAGCAAAACAGCGGAAACAAAGCTCGCGTTCGAATGGAACTTCCATGGGAATCGAAAGATACGGACCGAAGGGGAAACACACAGCGAGAGAGTCGTTATCTATATATCATGAACAAAATGCTGTCAATTTTACGAAACCAATTTTTTTTAACCTTTAAAATTTTTGTCAAGAAAAACTGAAAAAGTTTTTGACCCCCCACCCCACCCCACCCCACCCCACAGGTTTCTCATTCCCCAGTTTCTCTTTACAGAAATACAGGGATACTTCTTCCATATAAAAAGAGCAAAGTTCAACCTTGTTCAAGGATCAAAAATAGGAACGATTCTTTTCGACATCTGAACTTACAAGACCGTATGGCTGCTGTGCCACAAGATTCGAGAATATTACAGTATCACCGGAATATCGTACGAAGTATCTCAGCCCTGAAATTTGCCGAAGGGTTATTACCACAGCCTTGGACAAACACCACACCACAGCACCACAGTGTTTACATGCTTTTACATGCTTGCACCTGTCTGTCAACTTGGCGTTTCACGTTCTCCAACACCGCCGCTCCAGCGAGGCCACGCGAGGCCGTCGGCGGCTCCAGACCTCACGGCCGGCCCAGATACCTGAAGGTAGGACCAAGCGAACGAGTCAAAGTGGCGATCGGCTCAGGTTTTGCGTGCGACACGTCTTTCCATGTCAATACCTTGAAAGATCTGGTCTCAAACTGCTAAAAAAGGTGTTTTCTGCCAGCCGTACTGGACCTTTCAGCCAGATCTGGAGACAACAGAGTTTGAGAGCTGGAGGGAGACCATGCTGGTGCTCTTCAATGCATAAAAAACACGGAATCTCCACATAGAAAGAGGAATACAGGTGAGGCTCAGGCAGCTGGGTCGGTTCATTGCAGGATCCGATCTTCTCCCGAAACTGGACCTCGGGAGGGGTCTGCAAAGAACGGAATCCTCCAATAAACCTCTCCAAAGCTCTGTCGAAAACCAAGCGTGACGGATAATAATCTGCGCGGGTTGGGAAAGAGGAAGGTGCCACAGTCCAGCATCCAGACACAGGAAGATGGTCTTGAATGGGTGAGGGGGCGTCGCCTTTGTCTACGTCCCATCAGAAGCCCTCCAGCGACGTATACTAAGCGTGCGTGTCGGGTACGAGCTGAGGTACCATCTGGAAGCTCGCTGCTGTTCGGGATCAAACGCAGGATCTTTTAGGGTCCAAGAGCAGGGCATGAAACCCTTGATATTGCACAGGGTTTGTGTGGCGTCCACCTTTCCCTTGCCATTCCCCAGCAGGAGAAAACAAACAAACAGCCTTAAATACATCATCTGAGCAATGATACCTGACAGTAAAAACTCTATTTCTAAATGAAAATATGCCTTTTTTTTTTTTTTATTTGACAGATTAAATAAGCTGATATTTGAAGAGAAAATCCTAGAAAGAGAAAATTATTTTTGGTAATAAATAAAAAAAAAAAAAAAAAAAAAAAGCCCTCAGACCTGCAGTTTCCACTAAGAGTTACCCCCGGAGGACGAACACAAGGTGAAAACGGGGTAAAATGCTGATGGGGTGTATTAATAAAAGAAAAGTATCATTTCTCTTCCTGTCCTCCTTTCTCCTGCAAGTCATGAATCTGACAGTGAGAGACAGTCAGCAGTTCTGTCAGATGAAGTGTGTGTGAGTGTGTGAGCGTGTGTGCGCGCCAGCGAAAGCCGATCAATCAGTGCATCGCGTTCACGTTTGCGAGGCTATCAGTGTTCATGACTCTGTCCAGTGCGGCGGTCAGTCTTCATCACTCAGTCGTCACCTGCATCTGTCCACCACAGGTGTGTTTTGGTAGCGGTGCCGCCAACCGAGCGTGTGTGGCGAGCGGGGGTAAGGGGTGCGCTGAATGGCGTGACTGTGTTGCCATCGGTGCGATAGAGTCACTCAAGTCGTCAGCCTGAATAATTCCGTATTAATGAATCAGCCCTGGGTGCAGATATGCGTAAGTGGGTGCGTGTGTGTGGGGGTGTGTGGATGGGTGTTGTGCATCTGTCAGGCTCAGGACAGGAAGACAGACATGGTGTGTACTTTAGTGTGTCTGTGTTTTTCGTGCAAGAGGGTGAGCATGTGCGCCCCGTGTGTGAGTGTGTGTGTGAGAATGTGTGAGTGTGTGCGTGCGTGGTGGGGGGTGGGCTCTGGTTTTGCCTCCAGCTCAGGAAGACATGCACTGCACGTGGTCGGGACCCGTGTCCTCGTCGTTGGAGGATTCGGCAGAACTCCAGGACTCGTCCGTGTCCCCGTCCGCCCGCCGGCTCTGGAAGAGAAGGAACGCGTCGCCCTCAACGCAAACGGCCGCTTTGACCCCACACCGCTACCGGTGTAAATGGTGAAACGCACGCGCCTGGTGCTTCTCGCTCACCCTCTGCGGACGCCTGTGTCTCATGTGCCTCATGAGGAACCAGAGCAGCTGCGTGTCATACGTATCGCCGTGACGCACGCTGTCTTCATCGCGCTCACGCTTGTTCTTCTTCATCACCTGCGCCGCCAGCGCCACCACAGCATTAGCACAGATGACATCATCAGAGAAACAGAGACACTCACACTGCCCACACATGATCTGGTAAACACACTGCTGTAGTAAGAACACGAGTCCGCACACATTCGAGTGTCTGTATTACGGGACACGTGTGTGAGAATACACAGTGGTCACTAGTACCGCACCTCTTTGAGACCCTTCAGGCCGGTGGGGGTCTGGGCTGTAGGGGCCCACAGTTTAACATCATGATCCAGGCCACTGGTGGCTAAGACAGGAAGGTAGGGGTGGGGTTCCAGACAGTTCACCTATACAGGGACAGAGAGACGGACAGAAACAGAGACAAAGGACAGACAATCAGTAGTTTTTTTTTTTTTTTTGCTTTTATTCTATGCTTATTCATTTAAACTGGCTCTTGAAGTGAATTGTTTTGAAGAGTGCTGTGTTTCCTTAGGTAATACACCGGCTCCTCGCGTTACAAAAGTAAGAGTGATGAATTTTCAAAGATAAAAACATTGTTTTTATTTAAAATATTAAATAAAACAATTGTTTATTTATGTTTAACTGCATTTTCTTCTAAAATTTGCATTGCGAATCGACACCTGTGTTTCCACTTCCCGCCACTAGTTGGCAGCAAATCACACAGAGAGCAGGATTGTGGGAGCGCTTTAGACCAAATCACTTCTCCGTCTGGCGTTTTTATGAGTGACTGTGGATGCTGCGCAAGGTTATGGAATAAAACAGTAAAAAATTGGAGCCTGTAGGGTAAAAAAAAATTATTTTTTCTAGTCAATCTATTTTTAATTTTAAGAAAAATCTTGAAATAATCATCTTAAAGCGTATTATTTATGTGGCACAGGGGATGATATTTGGTGGAAAAACAGTCAGTGATTTTGAATTCGATAGCGATTCGGAATAATCTGACTTTGAAGAAAGTTTACAATCCAATAGCGAAATCAACAAATAAATTAATGAGTAAGGACATGTTTTATTAATTTATTTTTGCACCATTGCGAGTTACAGTGAACATTTTTTTTTTAATGTAACATAAAGCAAAAAAAAATAAAAAATCATTAGTTGCTAATTTAAGTTACATTATTAGCTTCATACACTTGCTGTGGTGTTGGTATTTTTTCTTTTTAGCAAAAAGAATCTTGTATTGCTGCTATTTTAGAATCGAGTTTATGCCGAATAATATTGCTTTATCCGTGACTTTAACGGAACCTAACCCCTAAATGAAATCGAGGGATTTCAGTATCGTTAAAGTTCAACTGTGAAACAGCGGCGTGAGGGACTTTCGATTTACGACCAAATCCGATTCCGAACAGACTCACAGTCCCAAAAGTTCATAAGCGGAGGAGCCAATGTGTAGCCTCTTTTCCACCCCCGTTCTCTCACCACTCCTCCTCTGTCCCCCTCCATGAACTGGACGATGCGAGCCGAGTTCTTTTCCCATAGGTAGATGTGTCCGCAGTCGCTGCCGCTGACCACAAACTCGCTCCGCGGCCCGTAGAAATTCACACCCTTTACTACGGGACAGACAGAAGGAGAGCGGAGCGGAACCTCGCAGAGGCGTACGGGACAAGACGATGCCACACCGGAGATACACAGACCCCCAAAATCCCAACACACTCACCTGTGGCATTGTTACGGTGGCCCTTGTACCGCCGGATATAATCTGCCCCATCACCATGGCTGTTGTCAAACAGGTAGATGTCCTCGTCGTTATAGCTGGCAAGTACCTCTGCCGGATAGCGTGAGCACCACAGGGAACACACACATTACTGATGTATTCCTGGCCACCAATAACCAGGTTTCAGAGCAACGATATGCGTGTGTCGGAGTGTGCCGGAGTGTGTCGCCCCGGTTTACCCGAGCCATTGTGGCTGTACACAAGACAGGTGATGTTAGCCTTGCCCTCGGTGGACACGAGGTGGGACGGGCAGAATTTCTTCATGACCCCGTTGTTGTCGTTCTCGTTGATCTTTCTCTGGTCGTAGACCCTGCGGGAGGAGCGGGAGGCGTGAGGAGCGAGGGCTCTACATTCGCTTGGCAGGGCCGTAGGAAACAACCTCGCGATGTGCTTACATTCCACTGCTGAAGGATTGCGGCTGAACTACGGCGACTTTTTTTTTTTTTTTAAAACTTTTTTCCCTGCAATACATGGAGTCAGAGCAGTGTGACACAAGAGGAGAAGCATGGTAAAAGGCGGGGAGAGTGTGACGGACAGCTGACATTACTATAGTAAAACCGGGGGAAAAGACGTAATGATGACAAAATCTACTGAAGCTTCTGCTCCAAGAACAAGATGACATTGTGCTGGAACGTGCAAGTGTGTGTGTGTGTATGTGAATGTTATTTCACCATGACACACTGTCTTCTAGAGGAAAACCAATTAGCGGCATGGGCATACCTAACATACTGGTCTCTCCCACCCACGGCAAAGTGGTGTGCGTTTGCCGGGTTCACGAAGATGGAGTAGAGCCCCACTTTCCGATCGCCCTCCTTCACCACCACCAGTTTCCTGTTGACAGATTAATTTATTATCAATATTTATTCACTTAGCTGACATTTACATATTTAGCAGATGCTTTCCTTCAAAGCGGCTTCCAGTGAATTCTATGCAGTGTTATCAGCCCACACACCTTATTCACCGCGGTGACTTACACTGCTAGATGCACTACTTACACTGGGTCACTCATCCATACAACAGTGGAACACACACACACACACTTTCTCTGTCACTCACACACTATGGGTGAACCTGAACAGCATGTCTTTGGAGTGTGGGAGGAAACCAGAGCACCCAGAGGGGACCCATGCAGACACAGGGAGAACATGCAAACTCCACACAGACTGAGTGGGGCTCAAACCCATGTCCTCTCACAACACCAAGGCGCTGTGAGACAGCAGCACTACTCGCTGTGCCACCATACCACCGCTGGGCCACTTAGCTGACATTTCTCTGCAAAGCAAGTAAGAACAGGTCAACTGGAAGTGTGGTGGTCGGAGCTGCTGCCTTTGGACCCAAAGTTCGCTGATTTGAATCCCGCCTCCAGCTGTAGAACCCCTGAGAAAGGTACTTACTCTAAATTGCTCCAGTAAAACAACCCAGCTGTATAAATGGGTAAAAACTGTATGGAGCTTAACAGTGTAAGTCACTTTGGAGAAAAGCGTCCGCTAAAAGTAAACAACGTTGGTCTAATCTAACTTCATAACAACACATCAGTTTGGACAAAGGTAGGCAACTGCAACCTTCACTGCCGTGTTAGTTCTGACTTCCATAAAACAAGTCTGAAGTTTACAGAGCAGTTTTAATGGAGTCAGATCGTAATAACCAGATAATCTTTAAGAATCACATTGTTTATATTCCCCAATATGCCATCTCCCAGGCACAAGTGAACCCTCTCTTCCAGAGGTTTATTTCCACCGATGTTACAGCTGGAACAACAGCTTTATTATCAACCATTATTAGCTCCTACCTCCTGTCTTACAGTGCTACGTTTGTTTACTATGGTACTTACCAACATTCTTTAATTTATACCCATATGTGGCAGTAGGAGGCGTAGTGATTACAGTCACTGCCTTTCTGTTCCAAGTTTGCAGGTTTGGGTCCCACTTCCTGCTCTAGTACCCTTAAGTAGGGTTCTTACCCTGAACTATTCCAGTAAAAAGTACCCAGGTACGTATATGAACCGGTAGTAAGTCAGTAAGTAGCTTACGAATGGCATCAGATCAGTCAACAGAATGTGAATTTAAAAAGTCACTTAATTCACCCGTTTGAAATTCAAATTCAAAAATTTGGGCAGTAGAATTTGGAGCGTGAAATTCCCATGTTTGAATTTGGACATATTGAAATGAGAAACTGATTTCCAGCAAGGAGGAAAAAATAAAATTGTGGTTTTATAAGGTAATAAATACAACTTATTTATTAGTATTAATAAAGTAATACGATCTAATATAATTGACAAATTAAAAAATAAATCGCTGAACTTTGCAGAGTTTATCTGACGGGGTGGGATTGGAAGGCCACACCGGCGGGAGTCCTATTACATCCAGACTTGTTTTCTGTATGGGGGTTCCTTTAAATTCTAACATTGGAATTTCACTCCCTGAATTTTATTTGAATTTTTAAAAGCCGATTTTCCAAATTCAAATTTCAGGGAGGTGAGTTGAAAGGTGAATTTTATTAAATTAAAATTCTAATCTGACACCACACTGTTAAGTTTCCTTGGAGAAAAGCATCGAGGCTAAATGAAGGAATGTACATTTATACAGTAGGGTAATTTTACTGTATCAAGGCAGGGTAAGTACCTCGCGCAGGGATTCGAATCCGGGTTTTTATAGCGAAGGCAACAGCTGCAACCACCACGCCACCTTCTGAACCTACTCTTACTAGAAAAGGGCACCCTCGCTCATTTTTGTCCACCACTCAAGCACAAAGCTTTTTTTCAGCGAAGCCCTAACATTATTATAAGGCTCAAAGTTTCATTCTGGAGACATGATGTGTGTAGCATGTAGTCACACTGCGCTTGAGCCCAGGGGTCTCACGTGGACGGGCGGTCCAGGCGCAGGTCGATGCCGAAGACCACGGCGTCCTCCCCGGCAGACAGAAAGGAACACGGGGAGTCGGGCTCCAGGGCCAGCTGAGGGACAGGGGAGAGGTGGTCAGACCTCACTAGTGTCCCTAGAGCATCACATGGAGCAGCTTCTGTCTTTGGTAGCATTATTAACATCTTCCAAAAAAACATACAGTCTCCTAATAGCAAAGAAATCAGGTAATATTACCTAAAAAGGCTACAGTAAACGTAATTTGGATATAATGCTTGTGATGATGTCACATTAACATTTATTTAGCATTTAGCGGATGCTTTTCTCCATAGTGACAACGTTCATTATCTGCTGCTCAGTGGACACCTTTATCCAAGGTGACTTACGGTGTTAAATACACTACCCTGAAGTCCTTATAAACGTTCACCCTTTTACACAGGAGAGCAGCATCACGCACTCCTTGCCCCCACATACACACACTACAGGGAATTTAAAATCACTACTTAATCCGAAATTAATCTTTGGGCTGTGGGAGGAAACCAGAGCGCCAGGCAGAAAGCAACGCAAACTGAGCAGCACTCGAACTCCTGTCCAATACACGTCCTGTCGCGCATGCAACGCACGCACTAAAGCTCGCTTGCTATACCCTGTGGGCGGCGCCCTTGTGCTGGGCGACCCTCTTGGTGTTCTTGCAGCGCTGCGTTGCGGACAGCTCGGCCACCCGGATCTGGCCGTCCCGTGCACACATGGCCAGGGTGGAGTCTCCGCTGTGGGGCAGGAACTTGGCCTGGAACGGAGAGCAGCGGTCAGCTCCTCCGCGTGGCGCCCCGCCGGGCGACACCCCAGCCACCGATCGCACGCCTCCTCACCTGAAACACGTTGCTCTTGTGGCCGCTGTCGAACTCCAGCTCGGCCCGGCACCGCGCCCAGTCCCACAGGATCACGCGGAGGTCGTCGCTGCCGGACGCCAGGCGTGTGCCCGACGGGTTGAAGTGGAGGGTGTTGACGCAGCCCGCGTGCCGCTCCAGATTGCTCTGCAGCTCGAGCCGCTGCACCAAGCCCCTCGCGCCGCACGCCCGCCGCACAAACTGGGCTCCCCGTCCGATTTCGCGCGCCCGCAGAGACGGCACCGCCCTCCAGGAGGGCACTGCCAGCTCCCGCACCTCTGCCCCCAGCCACGCCTCTATCGCCTGCTCATCTTCCTCGGCGTGCGGCTCCTCCTCCTCCGCCTCGTCCTCCTCCTCCGAGCTGGAGGAGCTGTGTGTAGCCCCGCCCCCGGATGGCTCCCGCTCCCTGCGTCTCTTCCGGGTCTCCCTGGTCCCGTCCCCTTCTGCGTCCATCATCCTCCCGTCCCTCGCGCTCCCGCCACCCTCCCTGGCTTCTTCTTCTTCGCTGCCCTCCATGTTTTCTGCATCCTCTTCCTCTCGGTCGGGACCAGCTGTGCTCCGGGACCCTGTGTTTGGATGGAGGGAAGGAGGGAAGGAAGGAAGCAAACGCTACTTATGGAGAAACACCTGCAATGTTCCGCTCTGAAGCTTCTCAAGATTCAGTTAAAAGTGTTATTTTATGTCCTTATGCTTAGGACAGATGCCAGTCTATTACATAACAGTTGCTGCTTCTGGTGAGAAACCAGTTTAAAATTAAACTGCTGGGTTGATTTATGGTACCTTGCTTAACAATGCTATAGCTGGGATTTGAACCTACAACCTTTGGGTCTAAGGGCAGCAGCTCTAACCACTACACTACCAGCTGTTCCCATTATCCCAGGGTAATTTTTACTGCTTCAATTCATGTTAAGTACCTTGCTCAAGGGTACCACAGAAGATGGGTTTCGAACCTGGGTCTTAACCACTATATCACCTGCACAGCTTGTACTTCTTTTCACAACGATTACAGTATCTGAAGTATCTATACAGTATTACCCTGGAGCAATTCAGGGTAACTACCCTGATCCAGGGTACGGCAGCAGTGGCAGTGATTCGGGCTTGAGCCCACGCCCTTCAGGTTATGAGCCCATGTCCTTAGAAATATATGCCTGATTACCTGTATTTCATTTTATGAAACACATTTACAGCTTGAACTTCCAGCAGATTGTCAACCGTGTTTCGAACTTTACTATTTGTCGCCGCTTTGTTTTTAGATGAAAACTAGCTTGTTTTTAGGTTACATCCAGTGGGAAACGGGTGCAGAGCAAGAATTTACCGGCGTCGTGTTCAGCTGGTGCCCCATCAGGGTTTGCTCTGCTTCTCTCTCCTCGATCAGAGTTACCGGAGTCTGCAGATGGGATGCAGAGACACAAAGATGAGCGAAACACACAGGAAGGTCAAGAAGGTGAGGGAGGATGAGAGTGATCAAAGGGGTGGGGTGGGTTGAGGGGGGGCCTGATTAGTGTTGATGGGAAATATTTACAGCAAATATCTGACACTCTAAACTGCCGTGAAACTCCTCAAAATCTAATTTTTTAAAATTATTATTCATTCAATGGAGATTTTTCTCATTAGGTTTATATATTAATATCTGTACATTATAGTATGTACACTGTTTTACCCCTTCATACAGCTGGGGAATTTTTACCCTTTCAAATCAAGGTAAGTACCCTGATTTAGAGTACTACCAGCGGAATTGAGATTCAAACCCATGTCCTTTGGCTGGAAGGTAACACTGTAACCACTACACTAAGAAATGGTTGAGTGAATATATTAACTACTAACAGGAAATATAAATTAGATAATTTCAATATATTTTACAAGTACTGTATTTCTGAAATTATTCAGAAAATATTTCATCTGAACAGCTGGTAGCGTAGTGGTTAAAGTCACTGCTTTTGGATCCAAATGTTGCAGGTTTGAACCCCACTTCCAGCTGTTAGCACCCTTGAGCAAGGTACTTACCCTAAAACTGCTCCAGTAAAATTACGCAGCTGTATAAATGGGTAAATAATTGTAAGTAGCTTAACATTGTAAGTCACTTTGGAGAAAAGCGTCAGCTAAATGAAAACATGTATTTTATAAATTTTGGGGTTTATAGATTTACATGCACCCAGCCTTTCGGAGCAACTTGTCATAGTTACAGCCAAACTGCCTTCAAACCCTAGAAATACAAGAAGCAGAAATACAAACCCAACGGTGAACAAACACAAAAAAAGCCCAGGTTCTGTGGTCCTTTAACTCGACGTCCCACCCTCTTACCGTTCAGGTCCCCTGTAGCTCGCTCTCCGCTCGCCATCCTGTATGTCCGCCAACACCTGCGAAGGTAAGCCAAGAAGTTATGAAATATTATTAACATTAAACATTTCAATGTCCAGCACTGGCACAACAAAGTGAATTGCAGTGATTTACAAAGCTGTCACAGGATCAGCTCACTATTGTAGGGTCCAAATTCTAGATGGGGAAAGGCACACAAGACACACCAGCCTCTCACAAGAGAGGCATTCGTAACATCTACATTTATTATTTCTCAAAAGCAACTTCCAATGAACTCTATGTAGTGTTATCAGCTCACACACCTTATTCACTGCGGTGACTTACACTGCTAGATACACTACTTAGAATGGGTCACTCATCCATACATTAGTGGAACACACACACTCTCTCTGTCATTCACACAATATTGCGGAACCTGAACAGCATGTCTTTGGACTGTGGGTGGAAACCAGAGCACCCGGAGGAAACCCACACTGACACGGGGAGAACATGCGAACTCTACACAGAGTGAGAGGGGGAATCGAACCCATGTCCTCTCGCACCACCCAGCCGCTGTGAGACAGCAGCGCTACTCGCTGCCCCACCGCGCCGCCCCCATCAACTTGCGCCGGTTTGCGTGCGCGCGCTCGCGCTCACTCGCGCTTTATCCCTTCGCCGCGATTTGCGAGGGATCAATTCGTCCTTTCTTGAGAGAAACTCAAGCAGAAACGTGTGTCCTTTTAAATGCGCACAGCGAGAGCGAGTGACTCCCTCTCGAACCCGCGATCGCAACGCGTTCACCTTCGTTCCAACCCACCTGCTGAAATAAACTAGCGCATGATCGGCGAGACCCCCGCGCGCATCTACACGAACAAGTCAAGTGACATAATAAACACATTTCCTGCCTTCACATCACCGGGCACGAGGACGAGGACGAGGAGGAGCGTGACTCACTGAGTGCGTGTTGCGGCCGCTAGTCTGCGTCTCATCGTTCTGACACATATTTGTTTACATGCCAGCGAGCTCCTCTCCGCACAAACAAACACGCGCGTGCACACACACACATACACAACAACTCCTAAGGCTAAGTACAACGACAAAAACAACACACAGACACACACCCGCCTCTCTCCGGTCGCACGGTTCGCTGCAGCTCGGTCCGCGATCCTCCGCTTCTACTCCCGATCGCCGCGTCGAAGCTGCATTTTGGGGCTCGGAGAACAGGAGGGAGCGAATACGCCTCGGCCGCGGATGACGGCGAACGGGCACCACGAACGTTCCTCTGCTCCTCTGTTTATGTTTTCATGGGCCTCCGTGGCTCGCTTGACTCTCGCGAGTCCCTTCGCAGCCAATCAGGAGCCACATCCAGGGACACGGGAGTTCTGGGAATTGTAGTTCTGTCACTCCTTCGCGAAGTTTTTCAAGCCAATCACTGTTTGAAATCTTCAAGAAAATAGCACGTGATATTATTATTATTATATTTCTTTATTCACGGAGCTGACCAGTTGTGATACAATGGACTGTTTGTTTCAGCACAGCGGATTTCGTAGTGGATAATGCTTTACCTTTCGATTCAAAGGTCGTAGGTTCAAATCTCACCTGTGTGGCTGTAGTACCCATGAGCAAGGTACTAACTTACTTGCTCCGGCAAAATTACTGAGCTGTATAAAAGGGTAAATAATTGTAAGTGTTGTAAGCTGTTTTACAAAAGGCAAAGAGAAAGATTTAGCGCCTCAATATGTAACATAAAAATATGACTAATTTCTTCACAGCAATTTACAATTTTATGTTACCTGTAATAATTTACGCATTTCATACAGAAAAGCGATTTTTACCGTAGCCATTCATAGTACGTACCTTGCTCAAGGGTACTACAGCTAAAAGTGAGATTCAAACCTGCAACTTCTGGCTCTAAAAAGGCAGCAGCTCTAACCATTACACTAACAGCTCCTCCCTGGGTCCATGTATTATTTTTTAATAATTGAATTTGGTTAAAGTATGTTTTAAAATGTACAGTTCTAATGTGCAACTTTTTTAGCTGTCAATAAAATAATTTGGAAAAAAGAAAATCTCTTGCCGAGTGATTGAGAAAAGCTTAGATATGGCTATTCTGCTACACCAAGGTTATAGCAATCTGCTGTCCAAAATTTTACACCTCACCTGAGACGTGATTACATGGACAGAGAAGAAGAATTTACCCGGTCAATTTAGACCAGAAAGGAGCATTTGCCTGAGTTGACCACTGCTTCCTTCTTAAGGTTTTGGGCAAGCTGAATCCTAACATTATACAATGATTTAGGTAACGAAGTGTATTAACAGCTCCCTTGAGGAATAGGTACTCAGGGTTCCTGTGTACCTTGAGTAAGATCCCGGTATGGAAAGTAGACATCCAACTGCACTCAGTCTTGACCACATTTATTTTATGTCTTGAAGTCTTTAGATTGATTTATTAAAGATGAAAACTCTCCAACTCTTACACAACCAGAAAATACCTCTGACTAAATGCTTATTAACTATCACACAACTATTTTTTAATCTCAGGCAATAGATCAAGAAGCTCCTTCTTTTTTTTTTTTTCCCCTCACAGATCATAATGGATCACCAGCCCACCAAGGGTGCCTGGTTCCACACTGTCCAACTTGACAGGTAAAAGTTTCTCCATTCATCATTTCCAATGATTAAAATCTTTATTCAATAAATAAATGAATCCTGAAAACTGCCATGGCAATAATAAAATCTAAAATAGAAGCTCATCACACCACAGAAACAAACAAGCAAACACAAAGTAGCGTTGTGTTGGAACAGCTGTTTACAACCCATGTCCTTTCAGCCAGACAACATCCTACAACTCCCATCCAGGGTTGCCCACCTCTGGGTGTCCCAGAAGACCCCTGGGGAATACGTTTGCATAAACAGCAGAAACAACCAATCGCATTACGCACACTAATTAATAGGCGCAACTGTGTACAACAACGATTTCCAGTAATGCCCTGAGCACCGCTACAGTATGTAATGTGAATGTAGTAACTGTGAGAGTGAAAGTGGAGGGAGGGAGGGGGTGGGAGGGGCGGGGTGGGGGTGTTGGGGATGGGCTGGGACACTGACAGTAGTACAGGACAGAACAGGACAGGGATCCGCACTCATCACAGGACGATCGGCCACGCGGCTCCCCACGCAGGTTCGCCGCTCTAAGCTCTGCTGGGGGTCACATCTCGGGCGCGTGACAGGTTGCCGGGGTCTTCGCGGGGAACATCGAGCTCCGGCGTCCCTCTCACCCACGGCTTTCAGAGGAGGACGGTGTGTAAAGCTGCCGCTCTGTCCCACAATGAGCGAGGTGAGTAAAAACAAAGTAATTCGTGCATCTTTACCCAACATTTCACAAAGCGGTGTTCTGATTTTTTTACGTTTCTTCTTGGAGATAAATGTATCCATCACTCCTGAAAAATACCTTCCATATTTTTCACGCTAATTCTATTTACTTTAAAATGCCACTGGAGGGAAAAGAGGCTCCTGAGTGTTACCTTGATTCAGTGAGCAACTTCAGCGACTATTTTATTATTATTTATCATTTCTTATGTTTAATGATGAACTTTGTCTAACTGTTTTAACTGACTCCTTTATCCAAGATGACTTACAATGTTCGATAATCACTTTCAGTGACTTACCTGTTTATACAGCTGTGAAAGGTAATTTTTACCGGAGCAGTTCAGGGTAAGCACTGTGCCTTGAGTGGAGTTTAAAGCAAGAAAAGAAGTTCTGGGACACTATCTTTGACTTAGTTTATATAGCCTATAATAATAATAATAATAATAATAATAATAATAATAATAATAATGTGTATCTTGAATGTACAGTATAATGATAATAACAACAATGTTAATAATACATCAAATTAATAAATAAAAAATCAATCAAATCTTTTTTTTAGAAAAATAATAACTATAATAGCTGTTGTCTGAGATAGAAACAATTATTATTATTATTATTATTATTATTATTATTATTATTATTATTATTATTATTGCCTGTGTCAAAACACCCCTGGATAATACAGGAGCGTGCTGATTTCAGCAGTACTATTTTCTACTTTTCAACAGCTGTTACTTATGCTTTTAAGCAGTTTTTTTAAATAGCCTGCACACTTTCATCAACTGCAAAATGAGAATATTAAGTAGGTGGGAGCTGCGTTCATTCACACCCTCAGACAACAGACACGCTTCCCCTTCTGAAAGCCACTTTTATTCTCAGCACGGTGGATGAAAGCGAAAGGCTGCGGTGTTTGCTTTTCTGATTAAGTTGAAATTAGACTCCTGTAGACATTCAATGACTGAGAGACACACAGGGACACGCCGAACTGCTCCTCCCTTCCTTCAGTCCTTGGCTGACCGGATAATTGATTTCTAAATTAATATCTTAAGGGCTTGCCCCCTGATGATCGTGCTCCAGTATTAATGACCTAAGCTAATTAGATTTTAAATGTGCCTGGAGAGCTTTACAAGGACGTTAAAAGAGTGAAGAGACGGCCATCGACTCCAGGATGTCTTCTGTTACGACAAAGGTCAAATATTTTAAAGCTTTGAACATCCTAACATTTGCGTTTATTCATTTAGCAGATACTTTTCTCCAAAGCGACATACATCTCAGAACAATTCAAAAAGTGCATTAGACCAACAGAAGGGGCGATTTGGGTGCAGACACATGATTCTTGTCTATTAACACATATAAATTCATTCCTTGTCAATTACTGCTGTCCCTAATGCAGGGCTACAGTGCTCCAGAGCCTAGACCAGAACCACAGGGCATGAGGCAGAGTATTTTCTTAAGAGGAAACCAGGTCATCACAGGACAATCTCACTCACATCCACACCACTTACATTTATTTGGCAGACACTTTTCTCCAAAGCGACTTCCGATGAACTCTTTGTAGTGTTATCAGCCCACACACCTTATTTACCGCAGTGACTTTCACTGCTAGATACAGTACTTACACTGGGTCACTCATCCATACATCAGTGGAACACACACACTCTCTCTGTCACTCACACACTAGGGGTGAACAGCATTTCTTTGGACTGTGGGAGGAAACCAGAGCACCTGGAGGAAACTCATGGGAAGAACATGCAAACTCCACACAGACTGAGTGGGGATCGAACCCAGGTTCTGTGTGACAGCAGCGCTACTCACTGTGCAACCCACATATAACTGACCTGGATTTGAACCCATGTCTGAACATTTACTGTGTTGAAGCACCTACTAATCTTTATGCAATGATACAGCTGAGTAATTAGTGCAGGGCTATAGTTCCATCACTGGCACTAATGAAAATAACCATTTATGGATATAATCATGAGGTTGGGATCAGAACACTACTCTGCATTTCAAAGCTGTTGGGAGGTGGATCATTCTCTGAGTGCCTCTTGAGCAAATATTGGAGGTTTCACAGGAAGATCAAGGAAGTTTCTTCTCAAGACAAACTATGTAGAATTATTCAGAAGATAAAGCCAGTTTAACAGGATGTTGCGAACACGGTCCATGTACTGTACACACTGACGTGGTGACATGGTGGTTTGAGGGAAGATCGGCACTGATGCAGGAGACTCTGGTCCTTCCTCCTCGTTGGCTTCTGGTTCCTCCTCCATGGAGTGGCGGCAGTCCTCTCTTTTCTGTTTCAGATGAGATCCAGTGAAAAGGACAGCGGCACCCAGGTCCCTACCTCTGAAAACAAAGGTCTGATCCTCCGTTCCTCTCACTTACACTCCCCCGATCCCTCCGTCTCATGCTCTGCCTTTGCTGTTTTCATATCCATAATCAGTTTGGTGTAATTTGCATTCCTCACATCATTTCTTCATCTTCCTATATCCTGCCTTATTACAACCCCCCCGGAGAAGATCAAAGAAGATTTATCTGTCTTGGTCCACCTCCTCTCCATGGCTTTGATAGGCTGAGTGGTTCTTTTCTGGTCGCCAGGGGTTACAGTATGTTCTCTGCCTCTGTGTGTGGGCAGTCAAAGCAGCTGAGACATTAACAGGCAGCATGTTTAATTCATACGGAAAAGGAGATCATGCCTTCTCCAGCAGATACCGGAGAGACGGAAACAGTTATTTTCCCAGTTCCATCACCACATCGCCTCCAAAACAATATTGCTATTTGGTTAATTTCCATTATTATTTTCAAGCTCTTCTCCTTTACCCGTTCAGCTTCTGTACTGCTTTGGCTCTGTCTCTCTTGCGTCACATTCCTCCCCGCGTCCCTCTCTCCTCTGTGTCCTCCTGTGGCTCCCTGTTTTCCTAATGGAAGGCAAAGGGTGTTGCTGGCATGGCACCAAGCAGTGGTGTCGCCAGGAACACTTTGGACACCTCAAGAAATACATATGCGCGCAACGTTTAAACAACAATGGAACAATGGAAACACAGTAACGCACGCAGGGAGGCCTGGTTGCATCCAAACTTGGTAAAGAAAGGACTGGATGGAGTTGTCTCTGTTTCTTGCCACAGAGAGCCTGCCCTGCGTGTGTGTGTGTGTGTGTGTGTGTGTGTGTGTGTGTTTGCTTCTGCATCCGTTAGTCTGTGTTTGGAGACATTCATCCAGTGTGGGTGTGTGTGTCTGTGCACGTGTGTTTGAGATATGCACATCGATTATGTAGCTCTTGCTCCATAACCCATTCAGCTGTGCATATTAATTCACTTTGAGTCTTCCATGGGGGCTAAGAAATATTTCCTTTATAGGATGTACAGTTTAATGACTTTTTTCTTCAGATATTACAAAATATTGTTCAAACATTTAGAACGATCATAAATGTAGTCTTGCTCTCATCTTCTGTCATTACAATGAGATTATGACTACAGTACAAGGAACACCTTTCAGTGTAACCTAGATACTTTGAGCTGCCTACTTTTCAGTCCCACCATCATGGGAAATAACTTTAAGCATCCTGGGAAAAAGAGTGCAAAAAATAGGATGATGAACACAGAGAATCCATTAAAATGTCATCAAAAGACCTTGAAAAAATACCACGGAATTTTCATATTGATTGAGATGAGAATGAGGAGAGGCACAAAGGTTCTGATATGACTTCAACCGCATCAGCTAGCTGGAGAAAGAAAGGGACAGTGATAGCTGGCTACCAATACAAATGATGAGACCGTGTGCGGAGCAGGTAAAACTTAGCTGAAAGTGGAACGTGGAATAGAGAAATTCTTCTAGCACACAAGTAAATCTGCAAGTGACTAGTAGAAAACCTTCAACTAGAAGAATCGGGGTTTTGGACTGACCGAGTCAATAATCGAGGTTTTGGAATGGCCAAGTCCAGACCTGAACTCCGCTGAGATGTTGTGGTGGGACCTTAAGAAAGTTGTGCACAAGAAACATCAATGAGTTTAAACAGTTTTGTGAGGTGGAGTTGGCCAGGACTGCTCAGATGTATGTAATAAAGTGATAATTGTAGTAAACTGATAAACTGCAGCCAAGACCATTACTTTTGACCTGGTCTCCCTGTCCCTGCAAGACGTAGATCACATTTCCATTTATTCAATTAGCTGATGTATTTTTCCAAAGCAGCTTACGATGTTGAAGTACAGTGGCCAGCTGTGAGAAGAGGCAGTCACAGGAAGGCATGGGACATTGGGACTTTAAACCAAAAATGGGTTTTACTATAAATCAAAAGGAACAAAAACAGGCCCTTCTGGGCATAAGACCATAACTACACCAAAACAGAACAAAAACTTGTTTCCAGGCCTCACTTTTGGCCTGTTCTTCTCCAAACTCAGTCAAAACACTTCTCTCCAAGTCCTCCGACTAGCTGCCTTTTTGGTCCTTTGATTGACCTTCTAAATGTTGGCAGCTGGCAGTCATAAAATTGCCCAATTATTTTTTCGGGTCGGGGGCTGACAGCTGTCAATCCTCCAGCTCTCACCTAATGCAAGAAGTTCAGGCCACCCGCCAGCTTACACTACTTACAGCTAGTATTTACTCATTTATACAGCTGGGTACTTTTACTGGAGCAATTTAGGGTAAGTCCCTTGCATCAGGATGCTACAACAAGAGGTGAGATTCCAACTGGCAACCTTTGGATCCAACAGCAGCAGCTCTAACCACTAAACTATGAGGTGCCCACAAAGTAAGTGTGTCAGAAGTGGGATTCAAACTTACACTTCCTTTCAGAGACTAGAACACCTGTCAAGGTTGTTAACCTAGGTGCTCCAGTGCTCCAGACTCTGGCACCATAGACCATTTGCCCATCCAGACACGCAGGCAAACAAATAATTTACGTATCTTCTTCTGCCTCTTTGTTGTTGCTCACATCTCAGTCTCCTCCCTCCTCACTCTTTCTGCATCTCACTGCTCCCTGAGTGCCGTCACAGTGACCTCCTGCCTTCTCTCCTACAGAGAAGCTAGCAGACTCCGCGAGGAAGGCTGGCGATGAAGAGGTGGACATCGACCTGGATGCCCCTGAGACAGAAAAGGCTGCGCTGGCCATCCAGAACCAATTCCGGCGCATCCAGAAAAAGAAGAAATAGAGGCACAAAAAAGAACATGATGAAAAGGAATGTTTAAGACAAATTACCTCCATAAGAAGGTGAAAATTATAATTTGACAATCACCACATTAATCATCCTCTGTATCCGTTCACCATCCCAACACTTTCCACATCTCAGCAATAGCGAAAATGCAGAAAAAACAGCGTTCTCAGGGCACACGAGTTTGAAGGTCTGTCCGTGGGGTGGGTGAGAGACATAAAGGCTGCACTTGGTCTAAACTATTCTTTCCAGTATTCTTCAATGGAGATGGACGTCAGTGGAGGGACGGAGAATGTCTGCTCCATCAAGCAGTGCTGTGGAGTCGGAGTCGTGGAGTCGGAAGCAATTATTGGGTTACTGGAGTTGGAGTCGGAGTCGGTAAAAATGTACTGACTTCGAATCCAACTGATGTAGCGTTTATGCTGGCGTATCCGTCGATCCGGTGTATAAGTTGACCCTCAAAAATTAGAGGTGCAATATAGGTTTAGGCCCATATTCTCTGGATAAATCGACCCCCAAAATAATGTGCAACATTTGGCCAGTACTCTGGAGTTGTTTGCAATCCCTCAAGGTGCCATCAGTTCAAAAATCTATCTGTAAAAAATCTATCTGTATAAAATCTTAAATCTGTCTAGCTGTTTAAGCAAGTGGAAGGAAACACAGTAACCATCTCCATTTTTATGACTTCTGACTCATCTGCTTGATTGTCAGATATGAACATCACTATTAACGCATGTCCTTTTTCCTGATGATATGAAGCTGCTTCTTATGTGATTCCTGTTTGGACTACATAACATTAGACACCCTGTGTGTACATGTTTATTTAAAACAGAGTGCAAGCTGCAAATGTACTATTTCCCTTACTGCATCACAAGAAGCTGAGGGTTTATAGTGAGCCTGAAAGCTGCCCAGTAAATGACCGCAGAAACACGCTTGTATTGTTTTAATCCACAATAAATTTGATGCAAGAAATCAGACACTTTGTGCACTTGGTTTTATTTTTTTTTTCTTCTTCCTGTGGGAAAAAAATGAATTTGAGAAAAAGAAAAAAAAATCTGGACTATGAGGATAACATTTTTCACTGGACTCCTGCCATGTCAAGGGAACATAATTTAATAAATTGTATGTTTCTGGTGTCAAATAAAGTATGTGCCAAGGTTGTATAAAAATTGACTCAGTGTGAATTTAAAAAAGAGTTAATAATAATAATAATAGTAACAATAATAGTAATAATAATAATCTGAATGTAAATTATCAATTTACCTAAACATCTGTTTAGAAACAGTGGTTATTTTTCACTTAAGAGACATACGTTATTGAAAAATTGAGTTTTTTCTCTTAAATTCTGTGTGTTATACTAATTAAAAAATAGTGGAATAAACCTGACCTGGTGACAAGTCACATTAATATAATAACATGAAAAGCATGGACTGGTGGATCCAAGTTATTCCTTGCAAAGAAGGTTCTAATTAAATGCAAAACTGTTGAGATTGGGATTTTAATGCTTGAGAAAGAAATAAACAGTTCTCGTTATCGGGGAGGGGAGAAGGTTTGGTCGATCGGCGGTCAGAGTTAGAGCGAGGATCCATGCTTGTGGTCAGGGGATGAAGCGAAGGGTCGATAACCAGAGAACGGAAACAGGAAACAAGGGTTGCGGGAGAGCAGGACATCGTGAAGGAAGACGTTTGTCTCAAATGCGATTCCGCGAGTATATGGGAGCTGAGGAGGATCTTTTAAAGGAGAGTGGTCGGTCAGGGGTTAGACTGGTGTCAGGTGCTTGATTGGTGTCAGGTATAGGTGTGGATGTGATGACTTCATTCCCTGAACCACAAAAAAAATCAAAGTCTCAACCACAGATCTAACAGTGCAACATGCAAAAATTATTCCGATACTCTACTTTCCTGTATATCCTGATTCCAACTGCCTTTTTTTCAATATTTGTTTCTTCTAGAATTTCTTTATTGACAAAACAGAACCTCTGCATGTAGTTTGGACAAAATTCACACACACACACACACACACACACACACACACAGCCTGAAACCCCTCATCCCAAGCAGGGTCGCAGCGAACCAGAACCTAACCCGCCAACACAGGGCGTAAAGCTGGAGGGGGAAGGGACGTGGACAAAATTCAATGATGCTTGAGGTCTTTGGGACTGAGTAACTGTCCTTGGTGCTGAATCTGTTCTTCCAGGCTCTCCACCAATTTGACACACACACACACACACACACACACACACACAGACTGAAACTGTTTGTCCCAAGTGGGGTCGCAGTAAACCAGAGCCTTACCCAGCAACACAAGGTATAAGGCTGGAGGAGGAGGGGACACACCTCAGAGGGAGCACCAGTCTGGTGCAAGGCACCCCAAGCAGGGCTCGAACCCCAGACCCACCAGAGAGCAGGACCCAGGCAAACCTGCTCTGCCACCGCACCCCCCAATTCAGCTCAGTATAAAGTATTTTTATAGCTCGCTCTACTCACAGACTGACAGAGCACTGAACAAAGGCATAAGGCAAAAAACAAATACATCACGACAAAGAAACAAAGGAGATAATTTATAGACATTATCGATGCTTTTATAAGTACGTCTGCTGGAAACGGAGGAAAGGAACAAAAACTCACAACTGAAAATCAAAGGAGAAAAAACCTCTGGGGGCCCCAGTGTCAGTGGTTCAAAATACTCAAAAAGAAGGAATTGTTAGTAATTTATAACTTAAATAACTTAAATAAAGTTTAATCCATTTTGACACAGAGGTGGAAAAAACAGAAACACAGCTATGTGGAATTACATTTCAAGGTGATTTGCCCAAGTGAACATGTAAGTCTTTAGTCTGGATTTGAAGACCAATACGGACGGGGCATTTCTGACAGTAACTGGTGGAGTATTCCACACTTTACCACACAACTCCTACTTTCCAGTTGAGGGCTGAGCCGGTCCAGGAGGCACTGGGTTTACGGATGGGTAAACCATGGACAAGACTTAATGACTGATTCACTTACTCACAAACTGTGAACTGAGGGCAGATGAGAGTCACCAGTTCACCTGAAGCACATGTCTTTGGACTGTGGGAGGAATATGGGGAACGGTCAGGAAACCCACATGAACATGGGGGGAACATGCAATCTCCACACAGACAATTTGATTCAAACCCAGGTCCAAACCCAGAGCCCTGAAATTGAGAAACACGGGCACCACCGTGCCACCATTGCGCTATATGCATTCCTGTTTTTTAACAGGGATTACATCATTCAATACTATAGTATCTACATGCATTCCTAATTTAGCAGGCTGAAAAACACCTAAACGGTTTTTTTTTTTTGCTATCACATTTTTTTATATTAAACATCCAGGATATATTTCTCTCTGGAGACAATTACATAATAAAAAAAACAGCAAAAACAATATATTTATCATAAAAAAAATACCACCGAACATTGAGCAAAGACATTTATGTGAACAATCAGGTTCATATGAGGGCAGCATGGTGGTGCAGCAAGAAACACCACTGTCTCACAGCACATGAATGGTGCGAAAAGACATGGGTTTGATCCCCGCTCGGTCTGTGTGGGTTTCCTCCCACAGTCCAAAGACATGCTGTTCAGGTTCACCCATAGTGTGTGAGTGACAGAGAGTGTGTTCCACTGATGTATGGATGAGTGACCCAGTGTAAGTAGTGTATCTAGCAGTGTAAATCACCGCGGTGAATAAGGTGTGTGGGCTGATAACACTACACAGAGGGAGTTGGAAGTTGCTCTGGAGAGAAGTGTCTGCTAAATAAATAAATGTAAATACGATATTGTCAAATTGCAACTTCACTTCAATAAAGATGTGTTTCTAAACACAGTGTGTGGCCATCTTCATAAACATCTCTCATGTCTTTTTGCAGAATTTGAAAGAATACAAGAACATACGGATGAGAGTGCTGCACATCAAAGGTTGCAGAGTCAACACTGTAGTAGGAAATGTTGTCACGTGTCCATCTAAAGGACCCTACTTTGTGCCACAATAAGAATTCTGTTGTATGAACAGGTGAAGCATTGCAAGGTTACTTCTCGAACATTGTACGTTCTAAGTTCACACCTTGCATAAATTTCTCCTGATAAATTAAAAGCTCTAGCAATTTTTTTCCCCAGTATGAGAGGACAGTACATTGTAATACCGAAGAGAAAAAAAATCTCAGTGGAGCCACAATTATATTATAGGTAACATTATATATATTCTTTGGATAAATTTTATTTTGCTGCCATTTATACAGAATCTCTTCTGTCTATAATCAGTTACTTATTTTGTACTGTTGCATTTATGTTATTGAGCTATTAGACCATCTTTCCATCCATGACTCAGACAATCAGATTTGCACTCAGTGGCCTAAAGGTGGAGCCAATGGTTGTCCACAAACTTCTTCTTTTCTGAGGGCCATGTTCTCACAGCTCCTTTTTTTTAAACTTATGGCCATGTTTGTAGACATGCTCACACAAATCTCAGAGGTTAACTGCATTTTTTCTAAATAACACAATTTGAACCACAGACTTTGTTCGCTTGTTATTTGTTATCCGCTACACCCCTTGGTTTGATCATCTGCTACACCCTAACCAGACTGATTCTCTCTTCCACATCTGTCTGCTTGGTGGTCCCAGGCACAAAAGGTAAAGCACGAAGGTTCTTGGTTTTGTGGCGGTGGAACAACCTCCCCTTCTACTCAGAACTGCTGAATCTCTGTCCATATTTAAAAAGGCTCTGAGAACTCACCTCTTCTGGAGTCACTTTACCCATCATCTCTTAAGTTCATGTATGGTGTAAATGTTCATGCACTATAACATCACAAACCTTTATGCAGCTACTCCTGTAATGTAAGTGTTTACCACACAACATTAACAACTGCTTATCCTGGCGAGCCAGAGCCTTGGCTGGCAACACAGGGTGCACGGGACACACCCACGACAGGTTGCCAGTCCATTGCAAGGCACCCCAAGCAGGGCTTGAATCCCAGCCCCACCACACAGTGGGCACCGACCAAGCCTGCTGCATCACACTGCCTTTGCCGGCTTGCTTTCTTCCCAAAGTGCATCCTGCTGCCATCTCTTCCACAGATAAACGATGCACACACACCTGGCCGTCCACATGATCTAAAAGAAAACATGATTCATCAGACCAGGCCGCCTTCTTCCGTTGCTCCATGGTTCAGTTCTGACGCTCATGTGCCCACTGAAGGCGCTTTTGGCGGTGAACAGGGGTCACTCTCATGGTCACTCTGACCTGTCTGTGATGCACTGTGTGTTCTGACACCGTTCTTTCATGGCCAGCATTAAGGTTTGCAGCAATTTGTGCTACAGTAACTCTTCTGTGGGATCGGACCAGACAGGCTAGCCATCGCTCCACATGCGCATCAGTGACCCTTGGGCACCCATGACTCTGTTGCGGGTTCACCGATTACCCTTACTTGGACCACTTTTGGTAGATACTAACTACTGCATACCAGGAACGCCCCACTAGACCTGTCGTTTTGGTGATGCTCTGTCCCAGTCATCTAAACATCACAATTTGGCCCTTGTCAAAGTCGTTCAGATCCTTGCGATTGCCCATTTTTCCTGCTTCCAACACATGAAATTCAAGAACTAACTGTTCACTTGCTCCCTAATATATCCCACCCCTTGACAGTCAGTGGTTTTAATGTTTTCGCTGATTGGCGTATACATAAATATACACACATATACATGTAGATAATACACACACACACATACATTTTCTGAACCACTTGTCCCATACGGGGTCACGGGGAACCGGAGCCTATTTTTATTTAATTAAAAAAAATTAAAAATTCTTACAATTTTCAAGGGATTCTGGGTTATTCTGTATTCTGTGTGATAATTATTATTACAATTATTATAATCTTTCTTGCTGACCATTTTTTTCTTTTTCCTATAACTTTTACTTTCTTTTTACTACGTGTATTCGTTACTTACACCTCATGCACTGTAAACCTTTCAGTTTGTTGTACTGTTCCAGTAAAGTGAATCCAACCCACCGGACAGGCAGACGGACGAAGGAGGAGACAGACACAGAGGGAGGTACGGGAAGTTGAGGAGGGAGGGAACTCGCATTATCCGAAAGAGAGAGGCCAAAGAAGCCGAGGAAGGAAGAAGGACTGCAAGGACATGCCACCGTTTTTGCCACCCAACTTTTACAGATATAAAATTTACAAATAGAAGGCCTGGAGATCGAAAGCAGAAATGCAGAGTGAGTCTCATTCTTATTTCCTTAGTTTCACACTCACCGATACACGTAGACATAAATTTAAACACAAGCAGTAATTCGGAGGAGCGACAAATTAAAAACTTAACAGATACGATCACTGAAAGTAGAAACTAATGGAGTAATAAGGGATTGTAGATAAAATATAGATTTTCCATGTACTTTTTACACAATGCCGGGGTAGAGGCTGTACAGGAAGATGGAAAAGGGATCGTTCCTCGTAACATTGCTTTTGTTGCATGGTGGGTTACGTTTTCACAGGTAGAGCTTGTCTTACTGCATTCCGTAAATGTCATGGAGGGTTCACTGTGGGGGGGCGACTTCTATTCGCTGCTTCCCACACACTGCTGAAGAGTCTCTATTTAATAGCACTTTGTCTATATGTATACATGCTTATTAGCTGCTGTGATCTTGTGTGTTCAGTCGAGTGTAAATTGGCTTCTTCTTCTATGGGGCGGAGGGTAGTGTGGAGGTTACAGATGTTACTTTGCATTCAGAAGAGCCGGGTTCGAATAGCACCTCCTCATTCGGTACCAAGGCTTTTTCCCTAAGTTGTCCTAGTAGGAATTGCTGTATAAAGATAATGTACATTTATATGTTCTAGTTCCCAACTGTTCTTCTGTTATTGCTCAGGAAATTTTTAACATTTTGCACTTCCTACCTTTGCATTTATACATTTAACTGATGCTTTTCTCCAAATTGACTTACAAAAAGTTACTTACAACTTTTTCCTTATTTATGCATCTGGGTAATTTTACGGGAGCAGTTTAGGGTAAGTTCCTTGCTCAAGGGTACGACAGAAGGAGGTGAGATTTGAACCCGCATCTAAAGGCAGCAGCTCTAAACATTGCGCTAGCAGCTGCCCCCATGTCCTTCAGCAGTCTTGAATTCTTCCGTAAACTGGGTTTTAGTGTTTCTCGTTAATTCTGATTCTCTCTATAATACTTTCAGGCTCTTTATGTTTCTTGATCAGCTGCACATTGTGTTTCCACTGAGCTTCATTGTTATCACATTGCTGTCCAAACTGTCTAATTCCAAAGACGTGAGATGATTTTCAGGTCAATATATTGTTAATTTAAGTAATAACAAAGATTAGGGAGGCACAGTGATGCAGTGGGTAGTGATGCTGTCTCTCAGCATTGGGTTTGCTCAGGTTTTGGAGTTTGCATTTTCCCACCATGTTTGCATGTGTTTCCACCAGGTGCTTCAGTTTCCAGTCAAAGTCCATTTCGGTTTAGTTTGTTTTTCTGTCTTTGGTGTGCGACTTATTTTCACATCCGTTTATTATGCTTTACACATATTTATTTAGCAGACATATTTCTCCAAAGTGACTTCCAGTGAACTCAACATAGTGTTATCAGCCCACACACCTTATTCACCAAGGTGACTTACACTGCTAGATACACTACTTACACTGGGTCACTCATCCATACATCAGTGGAACACACACACTCTGGGGGAACCTGAGCAACATGTCTTTGCACTGTGGGAGGAAACCAGAGCACCTGAAGGAAACCCACACAGACACAGGGAGAACATGCAAACTCCACACAGACTGAACGGGGATTGAACCCATGTCCTCTCAACTACCCACGCACTGTGACACAGCAACACAAGAGAAAGTGGATTATCTTTAATATGAACCCTACGAGACCCTAACCCTAACCCAAAGACCCTACAGGAGCTCACATAATGCTCTTTTTCTGCTTGCTGTCTCATTAACCCAACCATATATTCCTTAACTGAACCCCTACCACCTGACCCCTGAACTCTGCCTCTCAGGCCCCGATCACTCTGTAAACCTCTACGCTATTGCAGTCTGAAGCTGGCTGTTGTGCAGTGTACCGCTGTGGAACTGATCACTGCCACCTGTTCCTCTTCCATATAGACGTGGCCTCCCCAGGGGCCCGCACTCTGTCCGAGGAGCAGTTCCTGTGCTCCATCTGCCTGGAGGTGTTTGTGGAGCCTGTTTCGACACCATGCGGCCACAGCTTCTGCCTGGCCTGTCTGCGGGGCTACTGGAGTCACAGCAAGCAGATCCAGTGCCCCATGTGCAAGAGGACCTTCCACCGGAGGCCCGAGCTCAGCGTCAACCGCGTGCTGGCCGATATCGCTCAGCAGTTCCAGGCTCTCGGAGTGTCGGAAGAGGGACCTAATTCCAACCATTGGAATGACAATCCTGGGGAGTCAGAAGGTGGGGCTTTTGCAAGGGAGGGGGAGGTGCCCTGCGATGCCTGCATCGGGAGAAAGATGAGAGCAATGAAGTCCTGCCTGAACTGCCAGGGCTCGTTCTGTGAGACACACCTGCGCTCCCACCATAAGACAAGATCTCTCTCCACACACCGCCTGGTCCAGCCCACCGCCAGACTGGAGGAGAAGATGTGCAACAAGCATAAGCGGCTCCTGGAAGTATACTGCCGCAGTGACCATGCCTGCGTTTGCACAGTCTGCGCAGAGACCACGCACAAGTCCCATGATATCATCTCCGCTGACAGAGAGTGGAAGAAAAAGATGGTGAGTCAAGACTGATTGAAGACAGGACACAACCCAAGGAAGACTTCACACCGAGGTCTTCGTGAATTTGTTGTCCTTCAGATTCAGAGAGGAAATCACTGCACCTGATTTTTGGTGTGTAAGTCACGTTCTCGTCACTTGATCTCTCACCTGATCCTCTCCCCTTCAGAGCCAAGTGGGCAAGAAGAGGTCAGAGGTGAAGCACTTCATCAAAGAGAGGTCAAAGAAGCTGGAGGAAATCAAACAATCAATCAAAGTTATCAAAGTGAGTACAGTCGACTGCTCAACACTACACGACGGTGCCAAACACTCAAACACTTTACAAATTTCATAACAGTTATGAAAATGGATGCTGTGAAGATGGCGCACAACTTACACTGGGTCACTGATCCATACATCAGTGGAACGCAGACACTCTCTCTGTCACTCACACACTATGGGGGAACCTGAACAGCATGTTTTTGGACTGTGGGCGGAAACCAGAGCACCCGGAGGAAACCCACATAGACATGGGGAGAACACGCAAACTCCACACCTGCCGGTCTTATTTCAGAATTCATATTTAATTCAGTGGCAGTCCAACACCAGGTCACATGATCATCACACCTCCTACCGCGTGTTATTTTCCACCATACAGCATATGCACATTGATCATATACATACCCTCTACTGAGATATGTTTTGAACTGTTTGTACCCGCTACTAGGGTAGACAACAAGCAATGGAAATACTAACCACATATCGAAAGCTCAGGTCCTACAGCTGCTGAAAACTTTCTTTTCTCACCTGCTGGGGAGCCAACTTATTGCATTTCGGACTCATGGAATCCAGAGGCCGGTGCTCCTGCCCTGCCTGCGTCTTCAAATAGCCTCGAAGGCAGCTGAGCCGTGTGTAAAAATACAATGAATATATAATTACATGGCAGAAATTTGATCTGTCCGCAACCAAGTCAACCACAGAGCTGAAAACAGGAAAGAATAGTTAAAGTGAGGATATTACGTAAATAATTTTTTTTTTCTTAAGAAAATTAAAAGTACAGTTTAAAGTACAATCTAAAGTAGAGTTAGGTTGTTCCTTTCAACCATATGAACCAACGTTCATCACATGAGTAGCTGCATAACCACGATTCCAGATCACCTTCTGGAAGGTTGACACCTTCCCAGTTTCTTTTTTTGCAATCACTATAAAATGAAATCTGTCTTACAAAACATAGATCCAGCTGTAGCCATGGAGAGCAGAACACCTTTTCAAAAGTCTTTTATTATAGGTAAAATAGTACAATTAAAACATATATCAAACCTGGTACTGCTGGTCATATTAAGTATCATATTAACAGTGAGTAAAATTTGCTTTACAGCCTTTATTTATAGATCATGTTATAATTCATGTATTCAATCATAGTTTGTTGTTAAAAAGACTGACACTGTTTCGCAATGCAATGGTACCTCATAAATAACGTAGACCGTAGGTAACTTTTTACCTTTTCCCCATGGCTAACTCTGGTGTCACATTTTATAGCGCGTTGAAACAATAAAGGTGCGACACAGAGCAGGAGTGAGTTATTTGCTTATCTACGGAGGGAATGTGGTTTGACTGGTTGGTCCTGCCTTACAAGGTTGCGTTCACAGCAGGCAAAATGCTGAAGGTAAACATTGTGTTTTCTCAGACAGGCATTCAGTGAGCTCCTCTTCAGTTTACATTTATTTATTTAGCAGATGCTTTTCTCCAAAGCAGCTTCCAAGAGACTCTGTGTAGCGTTATCAGCCCACACACCTTATTCACCAGGGTAACTTACACTGCTAGATACACTACTTACATTGGGTCACTCATCCATACATCAGTGGAACACACACACACACACACACACACACACACACACACACACACACACACACACACACACACACACACACACACACGTCTTTGCACTGTGAGAGGAAACCAGAGCACCATACAGAGAGAACATGCAAACTCCATAGAGGCTGAGTGGGGATCAAACTCATGTTCTTTTACACCACCCAGGCACTGTGAAAGAGGAGCACTAGTCATTGAGCCACTGTGTTGCTCGGTTCTCTCTGCTTCAGGATTAACCTCCAACAGAGTGATGTAATTATTTACCTGTCAGAAATTGTAACACCTCGGTAGGTGTGGAGCTGCTAAATAACAGTTTTAGACTTCTCGTGGTTAGAATATTCATATGCAACATTAGTTGGTTAAGCGCCATCGACTCGCGTTCGATTCATGGCGAATTGTTGAATTAAAGATCTAAAAAGAAATCGGTTTCGTGCGAGTTTGGCAAGCTCTTCCAGCGTCGTCCCCGTCGTTGTTGTCAACGAATCGAGTCATCTCAGGACAGGTCTTCCTCTTCTCCTCAAGTAGGTTGCCGGGCCTTTCTTCTGCGCAGTGAATTTTGATCTTGTTGCTGTTGTCGCTTCGAGCGTGATCCTCTACCTTCAGCACCGCCCATCTGCTGCTGCCCAGAAGGGTGGTATAGTTAGTCTGGCATCTCCGCTGTTAAACCCATTCACCTCGGGAGGCCCTGTTGGTAATCATAATACCGACGGCATAGTTTTCAGCACCACCGATGCATGACAAGCCCTATACCAAGTCAGGAGAACATTGCATCCTTTACAAATTCTATAAATCTACTGTTTTGGTGTGTCACTGCTGTGTTTAGAAGCCAGGGGTTCAGGAGAATGTGACCTGTGCTTTAAGGGGAGTCACCAAGGAGACTGACGGGAATCCAAAGCATACAGTGCTGCTTGAAAGTATGTGAATCCCATAGGGGTGGTTATTATTGTTATATAAAATATTAAAAGAAACTTATAAACATAAGCTTAATTATGTGAGTAATTAATTAGAAAATGCAGGAATGACTATGATTTACACCCCTGATTCTATTTACCTTCTTGGTTTATCCAATAAACTTGGGCTTCACTTATTTTTACACCTGCACTACTTGTGCGTTTCTACCACACACACGATTTCCTCTAAAGCAACATATGGACCATATTGGTCATTACACACCTATTATGTCACATGAGAAACACTGATTCTCATTAAATAACAATTTTGCGGTAAAAATAAGGGTTCACAAGTTTTCGAGGCGCACTCTGTAGTCTTATTAACGAAGTCAAAATCAACTTTATTGTCACTTACACTTATTCATTCTGCAGATGCTTTTCTCCAAAGCGACGTATGGTACATGTCATAGAAAATACAATTTGTGCATTACCTTAGGAGTGGCATAGCTGCAGATGTGTAATTCTTAAGTACAGTTTTTTTCCTTCACCAGATGCACCGACATTCATCATACAAGTAGCTGCATAGAACTTTACCAGAATATGGATCAACTGTAATCAACTTCCTAGTAGTTTTTTTTTTTTTTTTTTTTTAAATACATATAAACATTTATGTTACATTGCAGGAGTAGCAGTGTAAAGGATTGATCACTTCCATAATTTATTTACAACATACACTGGAGTGAAATAGCGTTTCTCCCAGACCACGGTGTGACGCAGAGGACAACATATACAACATATACTATTAATACTACAGGACAGTTAATAATAACTAACTATTAAACTGAAAACACTGGAATAAAGTGCGGTGGTGTGATTGGTTCAATAAATATAAGCGTAAACAGATTTAAAAGTGGTATTGCAAAAAAGGTGAGTTTTTTTCGTGCAATAATTGTTTGGAAAAGAGGGGTATATAGACCTAATGTATTAAATGTATTAAAGAAATAGAGCATCTATACTTGGGATGGAGATGAATTTAAGCGAGGTTTCAGCAGAGACCATCAGGGATCTGAGAGGACAATTTCTGCAGTCCATATGAAAGTGGCTGGTGTCCTTCTAGATGGTTCCGGTGGTCGACGTTCAGGATTCTGGTGTGTAATGGGTGGTTATGGGTGTTACGGAGAGTAAAAAAATTCTATAAGTAGTTCTATAACGGGTCCATACCATCGACGAGAAGGTCATTGAATCCTAACGAATTTCTGTGCCTGTTGCCTGTCGAACCTCAGAGCTCCTCTCAGAAGGAGCTGGAGGAGAGCTGGCAGGTGTACGCGGATCTGCAGCGCTGGGTGGAGCAGAGCCAGGCGGAGCTGGTGGAGCGCGTGACTGCGCGGCAGCGCGAGGCCGAGCGACAGGCCCAGGAGCTGGTGCGCATGTTGGAGCAGGAGCTCTCTCAGCTGAGGAAGAGAAGCACGGAGCTGGACCAGCTGTCCCAGATGCAGGACAAAGTGCTTTTCCTCCAGGTGCCTCTCTGTTGCCCGCTGAAACTGGCAGGGCCTCAATCACACAAATTCTCCATCAGACATAATGAGATGCTGCATCACACATGTGCATTTACGTTTATTCATTCAGCAGAAGATTTCCTCCAAAGTGATGTACATCTCATAGAAAATACAGGTGATCATTACATTAGGAGAAAGAGACATAGTTGCAGACGTGTGATTTTTAAGTGCAGTTTCTTAGTTACTTTCCACCATGTGAACCAACGTTCATCACAAAAGTAGCTGCATAAAACTTTATCCAATTTCCTACTAAAGCATTTATTTATTTTTTTTAAATATGCAGAAACATTTACGTTACAGACATATTACACAAACGAATTTCTCTTACAGACTCGTAACAAATGAATCCCTGCATCAGAAGCAGTTTTAAAAGCTCTGAAATACGCAGTAAAAAAAAATCCTGTAGAGGTTTTGTTAAATTAAACTTTTTAATAGGATTTTCAACTCACTCGGAGTTTTACCGGTCTTATGGAGACGACTATTGAAAAACGTACACAAACGTATGTATCCACACATACACTTATCCATATATACATATGTACACATATATACTGTATTTATATATCATGCAGCCCACACAGATGCACACACCCTCAAAATATACAAGATAAGCATATTCCAGAAACACAATCTCACACACACACACTAAGCCATTTCCTCTGTCCTTGCTGCAGACGCTGCCCACACTGGCGCCTCCACCAGAGCCCTCAGACTGGTCCGGCGTGTCTGTGAACACAGACCTGTATGTGGGGACAGTGCGGAAGTCTGTCAGCACCCTGACTGACAGGTTCCAGGAAGAGCTGCAGAAACTCTACGGGAAAGGTATGTGACTGGTAGATTGCAAGTCTAATAATGGGAACTTGCGGCAAGATCCTCTTTCCGCGACACACCTGTGTATTGTGCCGAGCTGATGAACACACACCGAGTGCATCGGTAAACTTTGGAAGTGTGATTTTCTGTTCTCTCATCCCCAGAACTGAGGAAGCTCCAGAACTACGCAAGTACGTCTTTACAGCGAAGCAGAACGAAACCAAAGGAATGGGACATAAATAATGCGTCCAAGAACAGCAGCACTATTCACACACACACACACATTCTCAGAACCGCTTGTCCCTTACGGGGTCACGGGGAACCGGAGCCTACCCGGGAACACAGGGGCGTAAGGCCAGAGGGGGAGGGAACACACCCAGGACGGGACGCCAGTCCGCCGCAAGGCACCCCAAGCGGGACTTGAACCCCAGACCCACCGGAGAGCAGGACTGCGGTCCAACCCACTGCGCCACCGCACCCCCTCCCAGCACTATTCATTTTTATTATTATTATTATTATTATTATTATTATTATAACAGCAATATAATAATAATATTATTATTTGCATAATTTTAATCTTTTCTTTGTATCGCTGGCAACTATTAAAAGTTAAATTAAATTATTGATATAGTATACAGTTTTCCAGGTATCGGTATAGTTTATAAAGGCACATTTCACTGGATTTGATCATTTGAGTGATAAAGCATAGTATAAAAATTATATATGTGTGTGTATACATACAGGTACATATATGCGTACTATATATAGTTAAGCATTTGTCACTCTGCGTCTTTCTTCCCCTTTCCTTCTGCATGCCAGGTGAGGTGCTCCTGGATCCATCCACAGCACAGCGGAACCTGGTCGTATCAGAGGATGGGAAGCAGGTGAGGTATGAGGAGCACAAACGGTCTGTCTCCGATGGCCCGCGTCGCTTCCAGCCAGCTCTCTTCGTCCTGGGTCGCGAAGGTCTGGCCTCCGGCCGCCACTACTGGGAGGTGGAAGTGGGCACGAAGACAGCGTGGACTCTGGGTGTGGCCTCCGAGTCAGTACGCAAGAAGGGTGACATCAAGCTGAACCCCGAGAACGGCTACTGGTGCCTGTGGCTGAAGGCCGGCGAGGTTAACGCCCTGTCATCCGCCCGCCTGCCACTCCATCTGCCCGTTCCGCCCCAAAAAGTTGGCATCTACCTGGACTTTGAGGCGGGTCAGGTGTCGTTCTATGACGTGAAGGCACGCTCGCACCTCTACACGTTCATGGACACTTTCAGCCAAAACCTGTACCCCATTTTCAGCCCTTGTCTGAGTGAAGAAGGCAAGAACTCAGCTCCTCTCATCATCTCCACTGTCAAGCATGGATAGTCTGTAGAGCTGAATGGCCCTGCATAAAAACAGACCAGAAATTTCCTAGACCACTCCCAAAACAGCTCACTCCACTCCAATTAAATATCAGATGTGGTCACTGTAAAAAAAAAAATGCATCCGAACCTAGTGCCCAGTTGTTTCATGATAGGCTCCAAACCACCGTGACCCTGAAAAGGACAGTAAAGGAAAGCGAATCAATGACAAATACATCAGATCTTTCCAAGCTACTGAACCCTCTGAAACAAGTGGTTGTCTTTTTTTCAATTTTGTGACTTTATTAAGCACATGTGATGCCCGTCTATAGTCCATTTATTCTGTACAAGGATCCTTGAGACATTATGTAAATTTTCCAGTGCTTTACAACTGGACTTTATTGAGCCTATTCACTTTTCTAAAGAAACAGAACATGTAAAATGCCATTAATGTACCAGATACTAAAAACCATGATGTTTTAACATTTAGCATTACACTTAATTTCCAAATAAAGAGTCCAGGAAGGTGAAAAAATATTACTATAGTAATGGCTATGGAGGGAGGCACTGAACTTGATGACATCTAGTCAGTGTTCTGTCACAGGATGTGGTGCAGTACTGTGTGTTAAAGCTTGTATTTCACGAGAAACAAGTCAACCTCGTTGGAATTAGGGGGTTAACAGATCATTTAAGAGGAGATAGGCAGCTATATGGTGTGTGAAGAGTTAAAAATGTAACTTTGGAGTAACTTAAGAGTGAGTGAGAGAGGGAGCTCACAGTTGAATATAAAGGGTTAACATTGTCCCTTGATGAAGCGATAAAATACCCTTAGGGTACATCATGGTACACCCAAGGATATTGGTGTTCTTCTAACTGGACTCACAGTCCAGTATGGCGTAAGGAGTTAAGGCTGTACTTTTAAGGGGATGTGGAGTAGAGCGTTTAAAGGACTAACGCTGTCCATTTACCATGGGATAGAGTCCTCCGTGGAGTGTAAAGGGTTAACAGCAGGCAGGTTTAAATTAGACTCCTGTGATGGTCAGAGAGTCAGCTGTGGAGCGTCACTCAGACGCAGACTGCTCAGTATCTCACCGCTGAAGCTGCTGACTGGTAAGGCTCTCCGGAAACTTCTCCATGCAGCATTACACAATTATTCTTATTATTTCTTCGCCTCTGCTCTCCTAAACGCTTAAAAAGAATGAACGGTCCTGCCTGTGCATGGATCAGCATAATGAAATCATAATTCGGGCTTGGCTGTCACTCACTGGGAAACTCGACATTTTTGCTACTATAGTAAATTCTATTATTTCTCTTACTGGGACATGAAACTGACAACTGGAAATTAGTAACAATATAAAATGCCATTTTCTTTATGTTGTTCCTGTCTGTGGGGCAACTGGGGCAGTAGAAGGTGGCAAGTCTGGTATTTTTGGAAACATGTTAATCTTTGATGCTATGTATAGCCAAGCTTCTATATTCCTGACTCTTCTACTCAAATTATAACTCACTTGCACATATCTGAGAAACTTTGCTGACAGCAGGTCTGCTTACAAACTAATATTTGCTCAGTGTGTTTTATGAAAAAGTTTGCCTTGGGTTTTGGGTATAGATTTTTATAATCAAAAATGCCACATGCCCCTTTTTGATTTTTATACAAAGCATCTCTGCTGAAATGCAACTGTCTCATGTTCGCATTTGTTGTATTTTTGTAAAAATTTTGTTAAGCTTTTAAGGCTGTGCTATTACTGCCATCTAAAATTACAACCAAACAACGAAAAGACATTTTGCATAGATATATAAGTGTAAAATGAAAGGTTGAGAAAATAACAATGGATACAGATGTTTACTTTTACATATTTTTTTTTAACCAAAATTTCTGCTACACGCAAGTTATATCCATGTAAAAATTAATAAAAGATGATAAGAATATCTATTGTGTTCTTAATATTTTTTAACTCATATTTTTGAAAAACTGCACAGGTGATACCTCGGGGGAAGGGGTTAGATGATCCCAAGGATTGATTGTGTGTGTGTGTGTGTGTGTGTGTGTGTGTGTGTGTGAGAGAGGGAACTCCTTAGGTTATATATACTGTACATCACTTCTTCAAAAAACCTGAACAAGCCTACATACAAAATCTGAATTACAACAGAAAAGTCAAAATGAGTTTGACACCTAAGAAAGAAGTGGTAATGACAGAAGCACAGTGATTTAATATTATTTTTTTCCACTTTGCAATGAATACAATGATCAGGTTTACCTATAATAATACATCTGACTTGCCAGTTCTACCCCATCTGATTTAAATCATATCCATTAAGTTTCTCTTCCCTCAGGAATGGCTTCCCCCACTAGCCTCCTGTCTGAGGAGCAGTGCCACTGCTCCATCTGCCTAGATGTGTTCACCAACCCCGTCTCCCTTCCATGTGGCCACAACTTCTGCATGGCCTGCATTGTGGGCTACTGGCAGACCAGTGCTCTCTACCAGTGCCCCATGTGCAAGAAGACCTTCTACAAACAGCCAGACATCAGCATCAACACTGTTCTCAGGGAGATAGCCGAGCAGTTCAAGGAGATGCGAGCTGGAGCCAGCGGTCATCACCAGCTCGAGTTGTCTGAGCAGGAGGGCTGGCTGGAGGAGGTGCCCTGTGATGTCTGCACCGGGGAGAAGGTGAAGGCTGTCAAGTCCTGTCTGGTGTGCCTGACCTCCTACTGTGATGAGCACATGAGAACTCACAACGCCAGGTTCACCAAACACAAGCTGGTTGAGCCTGTGAAGAACTTGGAGGACAGAATGTGCAAGAGACACGAAAGACTCCTGGAACTGTTCTGCAAAAGAGACCAGACTTGTGTGTGTGTGTTGTGTACTGAAACCGACCACCGGGCCCACTACACTGTGCCTGTGGAGAGAGAGTGGACCGAGAAACGGGTGAGAGCAGCAAGATGTTTCAGGCTGTCGACAGTCTGGCCAGAGCGCTAACAGAAAAGAGTCCAAATCTAAGTCTAGGCTACAAAGCAACCAAATCATAGTCTAGGCTACAAAATAACCAAACCCCCTGTACTATATGTTTACCTACAGGCTCAGCTGAGGAAGACTGAGGCAGAAGTTCAGCAGATGATCCAGGATAGACTGAAGAAAGTAGAAGAGATCCAACAGTCGGTCAAGCTGAGCAAGGTGAAACTGGGCTGGTATAAATGCAACAAAGGAAGAAATTAATTGAAATCTTGACTTATTAAAACATTTATGTACAGGTGGTCCCCGACTTATGATGGTTTGACTTACGATTTTTTTCGACTTTACGATGGTGAGCTGGTGATAGACATTCAGTAGAAACCGTATTTTGAATTGAGATTTTTTTCCCGGGCAAGTGATATGCGGTGCCATATTCTCTCACGATGCTGGGCAGCAAAAGAGATCCACATCTCCCAGTCTGTCAGGCTGAGGTATGTATTTGGTGAATTACATGCATTTTGAACTTATGATATTTTTGTCTTACGATGAGTTTTGCGGAACGTAACCCCATTGTAAGTCGGGGACCACCTGTAGTCATGTGTCATAAATTACAGAAAATTACATCCAAACACTATTTTAATGTCAACTGTAGGTCATCGCAACCTAATTCTATAAAATTACATTAACCCTTTTGCAGGACTCCATTTACTAGAGTGAAAATGTTGAAAGTATTGAAAAGTCAAGTGAGAACACGTTATAACTACTATATTTATTAAATTAAAACTGTTGCGCAAATTAAATTTGATTTATTCAGTTAGACTAATCAGATTATTGCAGGACGAAGTCCACAATCTGCTAGGTGTAATAATTAAGCACAATATAGCTTTTGTCCAAGGTGACTTACAATTTTAGGTTTGCATACATACATTTCACTTCATGAGTTCACATCCTTGAACAGATAAATTAGGTTGTCGGCAAAGGCGGGATTAAACTCAACTCTGACTCTCATTGGTCAATATTAAAATCTGATTGGTCTGACTGCTAGCAAACGTGGCCAATGAAATCAACAGAAGAAGTCAGCTGACAGAGAAGTAATATTTTTAATGGTTCAAAATAAACATGACTGACTGACAGCCACAACTATAACCGGTGAAATCCAGAAGAAACATCACAATTCACAATAATACTAACTTGATTAGTTTTAAGGAGAGGAAGTAAGAAGATTAAATGTGAGAAATTCAAAAGTAACGAAAAGATGGTGACAGTAATGGAGTGAAAGTACATAAAAGTATTGACTGAATTTACTATGAAAAGTACAAATTCTGCACGAATTTACTTAGTAATAAACCAGCAAAATTTACTTTTCAACACGGTAAAAAATATTTGTTCTTTAATACTGACTGTAACACCTGTGATTAAGGACACAACAAAACTGGCCATTAGGATGGAATTTATTTATCAGACAATCAAGTGCAAGATTCCTCAGCATCTGGTCACTTTCAGTTTACAATCAAAGAAAGTGTACAAATAGACACAATACCTCTATTTATTTGCCAGCTTATTTCTGTGAAAGTCTAGGATATAGTTACAATAAATTTCATATATTTTCCTAAATTTGGTCCTGTACAGCTCCATTTCTATTCTATTTCAGTGAATATTGCTAGTGGTGTCACCCAGGAATGTAGGCTGTTTTCACTGTACAACAGTGAAAATGAAAAATAAATAAAGTAGGAAATCTATCTTTGAACACTAGTAAAGCAAATGCAATGTGAGATATGAATGTACTCAGTGTAAGAGTGGTAAACTGAGAAACATGATGTCAAACCTGTTTTTTTTGTAGCATAAAGGAATGAGTTTGACTGAGATGAGTATTTTGTATAACCAGAATAGTGCCCAGAAGGAGACTGAGGACAGCGTCCAGGTCTTCACCAATCTAATACGAGCCATTCAACAAACTCAAGCAGAGCTCATTGCCGTGATGGAGGAGAAACAAAGAGTGGCTGAGACAAGGGCTGAAGACCTCATTAAGGAGTTGGAGCAGGAAATTGCTGAGCTTCAGAGGAGAAATGTTGAGCTGGTACAGCTCTCTAACACTGAGGACCATATTCACTTCCTGCAGGTCAGTGAACTCTCCTTCTTGGAAAATAAGAACATCTCCACAGGTGATTATGCAAGACTTTCTGATCTTTCTGCACTGATGGATGTGTCCTTTCCTCCTGCTATAGAGTTTCCCATCCTTGTGCACCCCTCCACACACCAAAGACTGGTCCGATGTCACTGTCTACACCGACCTTCCTGTTGGGACAGTAAGAAGAGCTGTTGCACAGCTGGAGGAGAAGCTCAATGAAGAAATGGAGAAACTGACAGATATGGGTAAGGACTCAAGTGACTCCCGATCAGCATATGTCCATTTACATTTACATTTATTCATTTAGCAGACGCTTTTGTCCAAAGCGACGTACATCTCAGCAAAAGTACAATTTATGCATTACATTGAGAGAAGGTCAGCATATGTCACTCTTCTAAACTATCAAACTGTTAAGACACAGTAATTGGGCAAATTATTTGCTAATAGAATAAGCGATTTTAAAGAATTTAAACTTTTTAAAAGAATTTTCTTTACACTACAAATTAAACTTCTACTTTGAAATGCCGTTTGAATTATATTCTTCATTCAGGGTCACATGAAACATTCTTGTCTAAATGTGTCAAAACCTAAACTACTATGTGTTTTGTATAAAATTGCCCTTCATGTGATTTCTTTAAACAGAACTAAAGAAAATACAGAAGTACACAGGTGAGATATTCTTCTATATTCTTATTCGTATTCTGACAGGTGGCCTGAACTAATTTTTAGCTGGAGCTTTTTGTCTAGAAGTTACGGAGAAATGTGTAGATCTGACCTTCCCCATAGTCGACGTGACCTACGACCCCAGAACTGCAAACCCCTGGCTGTTGTTGTCCGAAGACGGAAAGCAAGTGAAGCATGCGGGAACATGGCAGGACCTCCCAGATGACCAGGAGCGCTTTGACACCGTGGTCATCGTCCTGGGGAAAGAGGCCATCTCTTCAGGACGCCACTACTGGGAGGTGCAGGTGGGCGAGAAGGACGACTGGTACCTGGGAGCGGCCAGGGCATCTGTCAACAGGAAGGGGCGGATCGCCGTCAGCATAGCCAATGGTTACTGGGCCCTGGCGATGAAGAAAGGGCAGGAGTACAAGGTGTCATCCACACCCCCCGTCATGCTCACCTTGGACTCCAGGCCCAGGAAGGTGGGTGTGTACGTGGACTTTGAAGAAGGACAGGTCTCCTTCTATAATGTCAAAGCCAGATCCCACATCTACACATTCATGGACAGCTTCACCGAGAAGCTGTATCCCTTCTTCTATCTGTACTGCTGCGACAAAGCATCTGACACCATGGTCATCTGCTCAGGAAGGGACAGAACGTTCATCAAGCAGTGTTAACTCCTGGGCCTAAACACATCAGTTTTGCCGGATTGTTGTTTTGCACTAAATCACATACATTATTATTAATTAACAGCTTTATTTGATGTTCCGTACATGTTCCAGTGTTGGCGAAATGAGGGATCTGTAAACAACAGAACAAATCCATCTTCTCGATTTCACACATACTTTACCACATTCGCTGCGAAAACAGGTGAACGAAGGATAAAAACAGAGTGATAGAGTATTTTACTATAGATATTAATAAAGTCTATTTTTCTGCCTGTCTGCTGTTTACGTTCATCATAATGGAAAAAGATACCAACAAACTGCAACGAAAACCTCAATCTGAAGATAGGGGCACACACACTTACACACACTTTGTATGTCATTGTCATACAGATACTGTATATGACTCCTTCAATAGAAAACACGTTTAAAATTCACACACACAGGAACACACATGGGCACACACACACGTGAGGTCACATAAGGTGGACCAAGGAAGTCTTTTTATAACAAAACATTTATATTTATTTAGCAGATGCTTTTCTCCAGAGCAACTTTCAATAAACTCTATGTAGTGTTATCAGTCCACACACCTTATTCACTGCAGTGACTTACACTGCGTCACTCATCCATAGCTCAGTGAAACAGACACACACTCTCTCTGACATCCACACACTTTTGGGGAACCTAAACAGCATGTCTTTGGACTGTGCGAGGAAACCAGAGCACCCAGAGGAAACCCACACAGACATGGGGAGAACATGCAAACTACACACAGACTGAACAGGGATTGAACCCCTGCCTTCTCACACCACCCAGGTGCTGTGAGACAGCAGCACTATTCATTGTGCCACCATACAACCGCTGGGCCACTTAGCTGACATTTCTCTGAAAAGCAAGTAAGAACAGGTCAACTAGTAATGTGGTGGTCAGAGCTGCTGCCTTTGGACCCAAAGGTTGCTGATTTGAATCCCACCTCCAGCACCCTTGAGAACGGTACTTACCTTAAATTGCTCACAGGGAGAACATGACATGGGGAGAACATGCAAACTCCACACAGACTGAGTGGGGATTGAACACATGTCCTCTCGCACCACCCAGGCTTTACAAAAACAAAACTGGCTTCACAGAAAGATGAAGTTAAGCCACAAAGAATTGCACTGTCCACTCCACAAATTCTATTAGGTAGGCTGGGGCTGCAGTAGCTGCACCTTGGATTTGTTTCCTCCTTAAGGTATAGCACATAACCCAGGAGATTGGGGGGGTGTGGACTCAACTTCTGTATATATTGCACACATACAGGCACTGTTCTCTGCTTATTTATTTCTGCAGAAATACACACACACACACACCCACCCACCCACCCACCCACACATACCGAGGAACGACATCTGAACTGTCTGTGGTAAAACCACCCCCATGTTACTGGGAACAGGTCCAGTAGAACCAGTCTGGGAGTGAGTGAATGCTGAATGGCTGGAGGGGTGGGATGGGGTGGCTTCTCTCTACTAACTCTTTAGAAGACTCTGCCACCACACCCTTGGTGGAAACCTCCAAAACACAGGAAGTTCTGCGTGACGTTAAATCCTTCCGACTGGGACTCTAGAAATGGAAACTTTCCTGGTATAAGAAAACTGGGCCAACACAATAAAACAGGTAAATCAAATGCAGCATTTGCTTTCATTTACTTTGGTCGGCTTCTTTCCTCTGTCTTTCACTCTTGCGTGACTGATCCTCTAGCATCGGTAACACTCTTTTCGTACCAGTTTCCTCAATCTCACAGTTTCACTTTTCAACTCAAGTATAAAAAATGCGTAATCATAAATCTGAGCAAAACATGCGTGAACTCACGTCACTGACTGATGTCAGGAATTCCCATCAGATTTGTTTTGGCGTCGGTTAGGTTTGCGCTCCAGGTTCGTTTAGACTTGCTTTTCTGGAAAAAAAAAATCAACAGCTGTTCTTAAGAAGCAAATACGTTGAAATCGGTGCTAAATTTGGAAATGCTTTATTTTAAATGTTGTGTTTTTCCAGTGACGGTATCCTTAGTCATGCAAGCGCACCATAACTTACTTTGCTGCTATGACTCACCATGTGGTGTGAGAAATTCTTCTCTCCTGAGGCTAAGGAGAGGAATTATTGTCAGAAACGCTGAAAAGAAGCAGTTTTATAGTTTCAGTAATGGCAAACAAACTATTTATGCATTTTAATTTCACTTGATTTTGTAAAGCTGCCACTCCTGTTTCATGACCGATGGATTCTCCAAGTTTGCCTGATGACCTTCTGTCTGAAGAACCACTCAAGTGTTCACTTTGTCTAGAGGTGTTCACCAACCCTGTTTCCACTCCATGTGGGCACAGTTTCTGCATGGCTTGTATAGATAGCTACTGGGGTAGCTGTGACATTTGTCAGTGTCCATCGTGCAGTAAAAGATTCCACATGAGACCCGAGGTGAACACAAACACAGTCCTCGAAGAGCTTGCTGTACAGGTGAAGAGGAGGAAGGTGGAAATAACAGAGCATGCTGCTAAAGCTTGGGAAGTGCCCTGTGATGTCTGCCCTGGGACGAAACTCAAGGCCCTGAAGTCCTGCCTGGTGTGTCTCATCTCCTACTGCGAGATCCACCTGGAGCCTCATCGAAGAGTTGAATCCTTGACACGGCACAAGCTTATTGACCCCATCGATGACCTCGAAAGGAGGATATGTAAAAAGCACCAGAAGCTGCTGGAACAGTTCTGTAGAAGTGACCAGACTTGTGTTTGTATGCTGTGCACTGAAACGGATCACAAGACACATGATATCGTCCATATTGAAGAACAGTATGTTGAGAAGAAGGTGAGAGTCTTTCAGAAATACAACCACCCAAACACAGCATGTAAAATGAATTTAGTC